>NC_041384.1:683811748-683915862 GCF_002162155.2 Triticum dicoccoides | reverse complement strand
CATGGCCTTCAGCCCCTCTCTGTAGCTGGCGGGAGGTAAGCGAAAGGCCAGCCCCGATGGGTTGGGCCGCGCTGTGGCTAGCAGGCCGCAAGTGCACAGTAGGTTAAGTCTTTTGCTTTTTATGCTTTTTCCATTTTCTGTTTTATAATCTCTCTGGCTATCAAAAGATTTGAGTTTCAACTCAAACTTTGTCCATAATTACTTTGTAACATACCAGAGCTGCTCAAAAAGTCCCAGGCCACTTGAAAATGTTTAAGAGTTTATTTATTTTGAGAAGGCCAAAATATTTCCTAAAGAAACACTTTAAAGTTCCTTAGGGATTAATTGGTGGTTCAAAAATTGTTAGGTTCAACATGACAGAGATCAGGGGGATTTATAGAATAAGGTGAACATTTTAGTTCTAATATTTGAATACTTATATTGTTTGCTTCATTTTGAATTTGAATTTGAATCGGCTTCAAACTAACGCGCGATTAGCAATAGTAATCGAGGTGACATGGCATCATTAGCAGACGTTCACTATAGCTTAAATATCTGGGCGTCTCTGCGGGCCGCGGTGGAGGTGGAACGGCGGCGGGACACGTGTCAGCGCGTGGTAGGCTCAGGGCGGCGGGCGGACATGTCCGTCGGTGGAGGAGAAGTGTTCGACGACGGAGAGGGGAAAAAGCTAGGGTTTGGACCCGGAATTTCGGGGGAAGGTGTCTATTTATAGGTAGAGGGAGCTAGGAGAGTCCAAATGAGGTGCGGTTTTCGCCCACACGATCGTGATCCAATGACGGAGAGCATGGAGGGGGATTAGATGGGTTATTGGGCTCTTTTGGAGGGGTGTTGGGCTGCAACACAAAAGAGGCTTTTGCGGTTACCCGGTTAACTGTTGGGGCATCAAAAGACCTCCAAATGGAACAAAATTTGACAGGCGGTCTACCGGTGATGTAGCAAGGCCACTTGACAAATCTTGGCCCATTCCGAGAATGTTTTTCTCCCGCTTACGAAACAAGACAAGAGGGGTGCACCGGGTCCGTGTGGGAGTGTCAGATTGCGAAACGGACAACGGAGAAAATGCTCAGATGCATGAGACGAACACGAATGCAAATGCGATGCACATGATGACATGAGATGAAATGCATGACATGAACAAAATGCAACACAAAAGACAAAAACCCAACCATAGAGGGAATGTCATAACACATAGCCGAAAATGGCAAGAGTTCGAGTTACAATTACGGAAAGTTACACCTGGGGTGTTACAACACTCCATCACCACAAGAGGATCTCGTCCCGAGATCTAGGACTGAAAGGACTCCGGGTACTCAGAACGGAGGTGATCCTCGCATTCCCAGGTGTCTTCTCGGTCGGAATGGTGTGACCACTTCACTTCTAGGAATTTGATTGACTTGTTGCGAGTCTTGCGATCGGTTTCTTCAAGAATAGCAACAGGATGCTCATGATAGGACAAATCTTCTTGGAGGTCAATCTCCTCAAATTTGATAGTGCGCTCGGGCGTCTTGAAGCACTTGCGAAGCTATGACACATGAAACACATCGTGCACATTTGCGAAGTTGGACGGAAGCTCAAGTTGATAGGCGAGGTCGCCTCATTTGCCCATGATCTTGAAAGGACCCATGTATCTCGGGGCAAGATTCCCTTTGACACCAAAGCATCGAGTACCTTTCATTGGAGAGATGCAGAGGTAGACATCGTCTCCAATCTCGAAAGCCAAGTCACGGTGCTTGCTATCATAGTAACTCTTATGACGCGATTGCGCGGCTTTGAGATTTTCACGGATGACTTTACACATTTCTTCAGCTTTTGTGATCAAGTCGTTGCCAAGAAGTTGGCGTTCACCAGTCACTGACCAACTGAGAGGACTACGACACTTTCTGCCATATAGAAATTTGAATGAGGCCTTGCCCGAACTCGCTTGGAAGTTGTTGTTGTAGGAGAACTCGGCATATGGAAGACAACCTTACCACTTCATACCGAAAGAGATGACACAAGCCCCGAGCATGTCTTCGAGGATTTGATTTACTCGCTTGACTTGGCCACTTGTTTGAGGATGGAAAGCTGTGCTGAAGCGAATGTTGGTGCCGATGGCCTTCTGGAAGGAGTCCCAGAACTTAGAAGTGAAAATGCTTCCGCGGTCTGAAGATATAAATTGTGTAATGCCATGCAAGGAGACAATTCTGGAGGTGTATAGCTCTGTCAACTGAGATGTTGTGATAGATTCTTTGATTGGAAGGAAATGAGCCACTTTTGTAAGCTTGTCAATGACAACGAAAATAGCATCATTCCCACGCTTGGACTTGGGAAATCCAGTCACGAAGTCCATTTCAATATGGTCAAACTTCCATTCTGGAATAGCAAGAGGTTGGAGGAGACTAGCTGGTCGTTGGTGTTCTGCTTTCACCCTTCAGCAGACATCACATTCATTCACGAATTGAGCAATCTCTCGCTTCATTCGAGTCCACCAATACGACTTCTTGAGGTCGTGGTACATCTTCGTACTTCCAGGATGAATGGCAAGAAGAGAATTGTGCACTTCGTTCATTATGACCTTCCTTTGATCACCTTTAGGAACCACAATCCGGTCCTCGAAGAATAAAGTCCTTTATCATCAATGCGATAGACTTGTATTTCGATTGGCCCTTGGCAATACCACGTTTCACCTTCTTCACCATGGTATCAAGGAGTTGTGCCTCACGAATTTGGTCTTACAAAGTAGGAGTGACTTTAAGGTTAGCAAGAAAAACTTGAGGAGCAACTTGAGGTTGAGTTTGCGGAAAGCTTCACAAAGATCCGGTTGAAATGGCTTGAGAATTAAGCTGTTGCAATAAGCCTTCCTGCTCAAAGCATCTGCAGTGACATTGGCCTTGCCTGGAGTATATTCAATACTCGGATTGTACTCTTGAACCATTTCGACCCAATGAGTTTGCCTGAGGTTGAGGTTGGGTTGAGTGAAGATATACTTGATGCTCTTGTGATCTGTGAAAATGTCCACTTGCCTTCCCAACAAGAGATGTCTCCATGTTATTAATGCATGGGTAACTGCCGCCAACTCAAGATCATGAGTGGGGTAGTTCCTTTCATTGGGCTTCAACTGACAAGAAGTATAGGCCACAACTTTCTTCTCTTGCATTAACACAGAGCCGAGACCTTGCAATGAGGCATCACAGAAAACTTTGAATGGCTTGGATTCATCAGGAGGAGTCAAGACAGGAGTTGAGACTAGCTTCTCTTTTAGAGTGTTGAAAGCAACGTCACACTCAGGCGTCCAGACATACTTAACATGCTTTTGGAGGAGGTTGGAAAGAGGCTTTGCAATCTTAGAGAAATTCTCAACGTATCTTCGGCAATAGCTTGCAAGTCCAAGAAAACTGCAGAGCTGCTTGACATTTTGAGGAGGTTCCTAGTTCACAATTGGAGAAACCTTCTCGGGATTAATAGCAATGCCCTTGGCGGAGATGATATGACCAAGCTAAAGAACCTCATCAAGCCAAAACTCACATTTGGAAAACTTCTCATAGAATTGATGCTCTCTGAGCTTGTCGAGCACCAATCTCAAATGCTTGGCATGATCCTTCTTATTCTTGGAGAATACTAAGATATCATCGAGATACACCAGGACAAATTCATTTGTGTATGGGTTGAAGATTAAGTTCATCATGCGAGAGAACGTTGGAGGAGCATTGACAAGTCCGAAAGACATGACAGTATATTCATAAGAACCATAGCTTGTTCTGAAAGCCGTCTTGGGAATATATTGTTCATGAATGCGAATCTGATGAGAACCCATACGGAGGTCAAGCTTGGAGAATACTTTAACACCTTTAAGTTGTTCGAGCTCATCGATATTGGGAAGTGGATACTTGTTCTTGATAGTCTTCTTGTTCAATGGACGGTAGTCGACACAAAGTCGGTCCGTGCCATCCTTCTTCTGGACAAAAAGAACACCACAACCCCACGGAGATGAACTCGGTCTGATCAAACCCAGACGCTCTTGTTCATCGAGTTGTTTCTTCAATTCCTTCAACTCATTTGGTCCAAGCTTGTATGGACACTTGCAAATGGGTTCAGTACCAGGCTCAAGATCGATAACGAACTCAACTGACCGGTGAGGAGGCATTCTCGGAAGCTCTTCTCGAAAGACGTCTTGGTACTCGCAAACGACTAGAATCTGAGAAATTGCATCTAACTCGCCTTCTCATTGAGAGAAAACAACTGAATGGTTTCATCACGAGCACCATAGATGATCACATCCTCAGAAGAGTGTGTCAATTGAATCTCCCTGGCAACACAATCAAGCTAAGCCTTGTGCTTAGGAAGCCAGTCCATCCCGAGAATTAGATCAATATCCGAGTCACCAAGAACAATTGGAGAAGATAGAAATTTATATTTCCCATCTTGACAACAGAATCCCGAATGAATACTCTAGAAGTCATTTGCTGAGCCGGGGAAATAATAGACAATGGTCTCGGCAATACTTGAGTAACCAAATCATGCATAGCCACAAAAGGTCTTGAAATGAAAGAATGTGATGCACCAGAATCGAATAAAACTTTTCCAGGAATGTCATTAACTAAGAGATTACCCATTATCACATCAGTAGATTCCTCCGCTTGAGCTGCACTCATCATGTTCACCTTAGCATGCTTGGGATTATGCTTGACCACTGCACTGCTAGATGATCTCACAGGAGGAGGAGGAGGAGGAGGCAGAAGGCGCGGCCTTTCTGCTGACACTTGTTGCAAGTCACCTCTCAGAGCGGACGATGATAAGGAGCATTTGACCTTGGAGATTGAGTCTAGACTTGTTCTGATAGCCTGGGTTGGGTGGGTGGGAAGATCCATGGCCACCTTTGTTCTTCTGCTGGTAGGGCTAACGAAACGGAGGAGGAGGAAGCCAGAACTTTTGTTGCTTAGCTGCCGCTTGTGAGGAAGAAAAAGATTGAACTGCATCCCTAATTCTCTTCCTAGAAGCCTCACACTTGAGTTGAGTGTTGGGGAACGTAGTAATTTCAAAAAAATTCCTACGCTCACGCAAGATCATAGTGATGCATAGCAATGAGAGGGGGAGAGTGTGATCTACATACCCTTGTAGATCGACAATGGAAACGTTTGGTTGATGTAGTCGTACGTATCCACGGCCCGACCGATCAAGCACCGAAACTACGGCACCTCCGAGTTCTAGCACACGTTCAGCTCGATGACGATCCCCGGACTCCGATCCAGAAAAGTGTCGGGGAAGAGTTCCGTCAGCATGACGGCGTGGTGACGATCTTGATGTACTACAGCAGCAGGGCTTCGCCTAAGCACCGCTACAATATTATCGAGGACTATGGTGGAAGGGGGCACCGCACACGGCTAAGAATATGATCACGTGGATCAACTTGTGTGTCTATGGGGTGCCCCCTGCCCCCGTATATAAAGGAGTGGAGGAGGGGAGGGCCGTCCCTCTCTATGGCGCGCCTAGGGGAGTCCTACTCCCACCGGGAGTAGGATTCCCCTTTCCTAGTCCAACTAGGAGTCCTTCCATGTAGTAGGAGTAGGAAACAAGGAAGGGGCGCAGCCCCTCCCCCTAGTCCAATTCGGACTAGGCCTTGGGGGGGGGGGGCGCGGCCTGCCCTAGGCAGCCCCTCTCCCTTTTCCGTATGGCCCAATAAGGCCCAATACTTCTCCCGGCGAATTCCCGTAACTCTCCGGTACTCCGAAAAATACTCGAATCACTCGGAACCTTTCCGATGTCCGAATATAGTCGTCCAATATATCGATTTTTACGTCTCGACCATTTCGAGACTCCTCGTCATGTCCCCGATCTCATCTGGGACCCCGAACTCCTTCGGTACATCAAAACTCATATACTCATAATATAACTGTCATCGAAACCTTAAGCGTGCGGACCCTACGGGTTCGAGAACAATGTAGACATGACCGAGACACGTCTCCGGTCAATAACCAATAGCGGGACCTAGATGCCCATATTGGTTCCTACATATTCTACGAAGATCTTTTATCGGTCAGACCGCATAACAACATACGTTGTTCCCTTTGTCATCGGTATGTTACTTGCCCGAGATTCGATCGTCGGTATCCAATACCTAGTTCAATCTCGTTACCGGCAAGTCTCTTTACTCATTCCGTAATACATCATTCCGCAACTAACTCATTAGTTGCAATGCTTGCAAGGCTTAAGTGATGTGCATTACCGAGAGGGCCCAGAGATACCTCTCCGACAATCGGAGTGACAAATCCTAATCTCGAAATACGCCAACCCAACATGTACCTTTGGAGACACCTGTAGAGAACCTTTATAATCACCCAGTTACGTTGTGACGTTTGGTAGCACACAAAGTGTTCCTCCGGCAAACGGGAGTTGCATAATCTCATAGTCATAGGAACATGTATAAGTCATGAAGAAAGCAATAGCAACATACTAAACGATCGGGTGCTAAGCTAATGGAATGGGTCATGTCAATCAGATCATTCACCTAATGATGTGATCCCGTTAATCAAATAACAACTCTTTGTCCATGGTTAGGAAACATAACCATCTTTGATTAACGAGCTAGTCAAGTAGAGGCATACTAGTGACACTCTGTTTGTCTATGTATTCACACATGTATTATGTTTCCGGTTAATACAATTCTAGCATGAATAATAAACATTTATCATGATATAAGGAAATAAATAATAACTTTATTATTGCCTCTAGGGCATATTTCCTTCAGTCTCCCACTTGCACTAGAGTCAATAATCTAGACCACATCGCCATGTGATTTAACATCAATAGTTCACCTTTATGTGATTGGTTCACATCTCCATGTGACTAACACCCAAAGGGTTTACTAGATTCAATAATCTAGTTCACATCGCTATGTGATTAAGACCCAAAAAGTGATCATGTTTTGCTTGTGAGAGAAGTTTAGTCAATGGGTCTGTCACATTCAGATCCGTATGTATTTTGCAAATTTCTATGTCAACAATGCTCTGCATGGAGCTACTCTAGCTAATTGCTCCCACTTTCAATATGTATCCAGATTGAGACTTAGAATCATCTGGATCAGTGTCAAAACTTGCATCGATGTAACCCTTTACGACGAACCTTTTGTCACTTCCGTAATCAAGAAACATATCCTTATTCCGGTAAGGATAATTTTGACCGCTGTCCATTGATCTACTCCTAGATCACTATTGTACTCCCTCTCTTAACACAGTGTATGGTATACAATAGATCTGGTACACAACATGGCATACTTTATAGAACCTATGACTGAGGCATAGGGAATGACTTTCATTCTCTTTCTATCTTCTGCCGTGGTCGGGCTTTGAGTCTTACTCAACTTCACACCTTGTAACACAGGCAAGAAACTTTTTCTTTGACTGTTCCATTTTGAACTACTTCAAAATCTTGTCAAGGTATGTACTCATTGAAAAAACTTATCAAGCGTCTTGATCTATCTCTATAGATCTTGATACTCAATATGTAAGCAGCTTCACTGAGGTCTTTCTTTGAAAAACTCCTTTCAAACATTCCTTTATGCTTTGCAGAATAATTCTACATTATCTCCGATCAACAATATGTCTTTCACATATACTTTATCAGAAATGTTGTAGTGCTCCCACTCACTTTCTTGTAAATACAGGCTTCACCGCAAGTCTGTATAAAACTATATGCTTTGATCAACTTATCAAAGCGTATATTCCAACTCCGAGATGCTTGCACCAGTCCATAAATGGATCGCTGGAGCTTGCATATTTTGTTAGCACCTTTAGGATTGACAAAACCATCTTGTTGCATCACATACAACTCTTCTTTAATAAATCCATTAAGGAATGCAGTTTTGTTTATCCATTTGCCAGATTTCATAAAATGTGGCAATTGCTAACATGATTCGGACAGACTTAAGCATAGATACGAGTGAGAAACTCTCATCGTAGTCAACACCTTGAACTTGTCGAAAACCTTTTTGCGACAATTCTAGCTTTGTAGATAGTAACACTACTATCCGTGTCCCTTGAAGATCCATTTATTATCAATGGCTTGCCGATCCTCGGGCAAGTCCACCAAAGTCCACACTTTGTTCTCATACATGGATCCTATCTCAGATTTCATGGCCTCAAGCCATTTATCGGAATCTGGGCTCATCATCGCTTCCTCATAGTTCGCAAATTCAGCATGGTCAAGTAACATGACCTCCAGAATTGGATCACCGTACCACTCTGGTGCGGATCTCACTCTGGTTTACCTACGAGATTCGATAGTAACTTGATCTGAAGTTACATGATCATCATCATTAGCTTCCTCACTAATTGGTGTAGTAGTCACAGGAACAGATTTCTGTGATGAACTACTTTCCAATAAGGGAGCAGGTACAGTTACCTCATCAAGTTCTCTACTTTCCTCCCACTCACTTCTTTCGAGAGAAACTCCTTCTCTAGAAAGGATCCATTCTTAGCAACGAATGTATTGCCTTTGGATCTGTGATAGAAGGTGTACCCAACTGTCTCCTTTGGGTATCCTATGAAGACATATTTCTCCGATTTGAGTTTGAGCTTATCGAGATGAAACTTTTTCACATAAGCATCACAACTCCAAACTTTAAGAAACGACAGCTTAGGTTTCTTGCCAAACCATAGTTCACACGGTGTCGTCTCAACGGATTTAGATGGTGCCCTATTTAACGTGAATGCGGCTGTCTCTAATGCATAACCCCCAAAACGATAGTGGTAGATCGGTAAGAGACATCATAGATTGCACTATATCCAATACAGTACGGTTATGACATTCGGATACACCATTATGCTGTGGTGTTCCATGTGCATGAGTTTGTGAAACTATTCCACATTGTTTTAATTGAAGACCAAACTCGTAACTCAAATATTTGTCTCCGCGATCAGATCGTAGAAACTTTATTTTCTTGTCACGATGATTTTCCACTTCACTCTGAAATTCTTTGAACTTTTCAAATGTTTCAGACTTATGTTTCATCAAGTAGATATACCCATATCTGCTCAAATCATCTGTGAAGTTCAGAAAATAACGATACTTGCCGTGAGCCTTAACACTCATCAGACCGCATACATCAGTATGTATTATTTCCAATAAGTCAGTTGCTCGCTCCGGAGAACGGAGTCTTAGTCATCTTGCCCATGAGGCATGGTTCGCAATCATCAAGTGATTCATAATCAAGTGATTCCAAAATCCCATCAGCATGGAGTTTCTTCATGCGCTTTACACCAATATGACCTAAACGGCAGTGCCACAAATAAGTTGCACTATCATTATTAACTTTGCATCTTTTGGTTTCAATATTATGATTATGTGTATCACTACGATCGAGATCCAACGAACTATTTTCATTGGGTGTGTAACCATATAAGGTTTTATTCATGTAAACAGAACAACAATTTATTCTCTTACTTAAATGAATAACCGTATTACAATAAACATGATCAAATCATATTCATGCTCAACGCAAACACCAAATAACACTTATTCAGGTTCAACACTAATCCCGAAAGTATAGGGAGTGTGCGATGATGATCATATCAATCTTGGAACCACTTCCAACACACATCGTCACTTCACCCTCAACTAGTCTTTATTCTGCAACTCCCGTTTCGAGTTACTAATCTTAGCAACTGAACTAGTATCAAATACTGAGGGGTTGTTATAAACACTAGTAAAGTACACATCAATAACATGTATATCAAATATACTTATGTTCACTTTGCCATCCTTCTTATCTGCCAATCACTTGGGGTAGTTCCGCTTCCAGTGACCAGTCCCTTTGCAGTAGAAGCACTTAGTCTCAGGCTTACGATCAGACTTGGGCTTCTTCACTTGAGCAGCAACTTGCTTGCTGTTCTTCTTGAAGTTCCCCTTCTTCCCTCTGCCCTTTTCTTGAAACTAGTGGTCTTGTCTACCATCAACACTTGATGTTTTTTCGATTTCTACCTTTATCAATTTCCGCATTACGAAGAGCTTGGGAATTGTTTCCGTTATCCCTTGCATATCATAGTTCATCACGAAGTTCTACTAACTTGGTGATGGTGACTCCTCCATCTTTTAGCTATAGAACTTGTTGGAGACTTCATATCTCTCAACTCGGGTATTTGCTTGAAATATTAACTTCAACTCCTGGAACATCTCATATGTTCCATGACGTTCAAAATGTCTTTGAAGTCCCGATTCTAAGCCATTAAGCATGGTGCACTAAACTATCAAGTAGTCATCATATTGAGCTAGCCAAACATTCATAACATCTGCATCTGCTCCTGCAATAGGTCCATCACCTGGCGGTGCATCAAGGACATGATTCTTCTGTGCAGCAATGAGGATAAACCTCAGATCACGGATCCAATCCGCATCATTGCTACTAACATCTTTCAACACAATTTTCTCTAGGAACATATCAAAATAAACATAGGGAAGCAACAATGCGAGCTATTGATCTACAACATAATTTGCAAAATACTACCAGGACTAAGTTCATGATAAATTTAAGTTCAATTAATCATATTACTTAAGAACTCCCACTTAGATAGACATCCCTCTAATCCTCTAAGTGATTACGTGATCCAAATCAACTAAACCATGTCCGATCATCACGTGAGATGGAGTAGTTTCATTGGTGAACATCGTTATGTTGATCATATCTGCTATATGATTCACGCTCGACCTTTCGGTCTCCGTGTTCCGAGGCCATATCTGTATATGCTTGGCTCGTCAAGTATAACCTGAGTATTCCGCGTGTGCAACTGTTTTGCACCAGTTGTATTTGAACGTAGAGCCTATCACACCCGATCTTCACGTGGTGTCTCAGCACGAAGAACTTTCGCAACGGTGCATACTCAGGGAGAACACTTCTTGATAATTAGTGAGAGATCATCTTAAAATGCTACCGTCAAACTAAGAAAAATAAGATGTATAAAAGATAAACATCATATGCAATCAAAATATGTGACATGATATGGCCATCATCATCTTGCGCCTTTGATTTCCATCTCCAAAGTACCGTTATGATCTCTATCGTCACCGGCATGACACCATGATCTCCATCATCTTGATCTATATCAATGTGTCGTCACGTAGTCGTCTCGCCAACAATTGCTCTTGCAACTATTGCTATCGCATAGCGATAAAGTAAAGCAGTTATTGGGCGCTTGCATCTTATACAATAGAGAGACAACCATAAGGATTTTGCCAGTTGCCAATAACTTCAACAAAACATGATCATCTCATACAACAACTTATATCTCATCACCTCTTGACCATATCACATCACAACATGCCCTGCAAAAACAAGTTAGACGTCCTCTACTTTGTTGTTGCAAGTTTTACGTGGCTGCTACGGGCTTAGCAAGAACCGTTCTTACCTACGCATCAAAAACCACAACGATAGTTTGTCAAGTTGGTGCTGTTTTAACCTTCGCAAGGACCGGGCGTAGCCACACTCGGTTCAACTAAAGTTGGAGAAACTGACACCCGCCAGCCACCTGTGTGCAAAGCACGGCGGTAGAACCAGTCTCGCGTAAGCGTACGCGTAATGTCGGTCCGGGCCGCTTCGTCCAACAATACCGCCGAACCAAAGTATGACATGCTGGTAAGCAGTATGACTTATATCGCCCACAACTCACTTGTGTTCTACTCGTGCATATAACATCAACACATAAAACCTAGGCTCAGATGCCACTGTTGGGGAACGTAGTAATTTCAAAAAAAATTCCTACGCTCACGCAAGATCATAGTGATGCATATCAATGAGAGGGGGAGAGTGTGATCTACGTACCCTTGTAGATCGACAATGGAAGTGTTTGGTTGATGTAGTCGTACGTCTCCACGGCCCGACCGATCAAGCACCGAAACTACGGCACCTCCGAGTTCTAGCACACGTTCAGCTCGATGACGATCCCCGGACTCCGATCCAGCAAAGTGTCGGGGAAGAGTTCCGTCAGCACGACGGCGTGGTGACGATCTTGATGTACTACAGCAGCAGGGCTTCGCCTAAGCACCACTACAATATTATCGAGGACTATGGTGGAAGGGGGCACCGCACACGACTAAGAATATGATCACGTGGATCAACTTGTGTGTCTATGGGGTGCCCCCTGCCCCCGTATATAAAGGAGTGGAGGAGGGGAGGACCGGCCCTCTCTATGGCGCGCCTAGGGGAGTCTTACTCCCATCGGGAGTAGGATTCCCCTTTCCTAGTCCAACTAGGAGTCCTTCCATGTAGTAGGAGTAGGAAACAAGGAAGGGGCGCAGCCCCTCCCCCTAGTCCAATTCGGACTAGGCCTTGGGGGGGCACGTGGCCTGCCCTAGGCAGCCCCTCTCTCTTTCCCGTATGGCCCAATAAGGCCCAATACTTCTCCCGGCGAATTCCCGTAACTCTCCGGTACTCCGAAAAATACTCGAATCACTCGGAACCTTTCCGATGTCCGAATATAGTCGTCCAATATATCGATTTTTACGTCTCGACCATTTCGAGACTCCTCGTCATGTCCCCGATCTCATCCGGGACTCCGAACTCCTTCGGTACATCAAAATTCATAAACTCATAATATAACTATCATCGAAACCTTAAGCGTGCGGACCCTACGGGTTCGAGAACAATGTAGACATGACCGAGACACGTCTCCGGTCAATAACCAATAGCGGGACCTGGATGCCCATATTGGTTCCTACATATTCTACGAAGATCTTTTATCGGTCAGACCGCATAACAACATACGTTGTTCCCTTTGTCATCGGTATGTTACTTGCCCGAGATTCGATCGTCGGTATCCAATACCTAGTTCAATCTCGTTACCGGCAAGTCTCTTTACTCGTTCCGTAATACATCATCCCGCAACTAACTCATTAGTTGCAATGCTTGCAAGGCTTAAGTGATGTGCATTACCGAGAGGGCCCAGAGATACCTCTCCGACAATCGGAGTGACAAATCCTAATCTCGAAATACGCCAACCCAACATGTACCTTTGGAGACACCTGTAGAGCACCTTTATAATCACCCAGTTACGTTGTGACGTTTGGTAGCATACAAAGTGTTCCTCCGGCAAACGGGAGTTGCATAATCTCATAGTCATAGGAACATGTATAAGTCATGAAGAAAGCAATAGCAACATACTAAACGATCGGGTGCTAAGCTAATGGAATGGGTCATGTCAATCAGATCATTCACCTAATGATGTGATCCCGTTAATCAAATAACAACTCTTTGTCCATGGTTAGGAAACATAACCATCTTTGATTAACGAGCTAGTCAAGTAGAGGCATACTAGTGACACTCTGTTTGTCTATGTATTCACACATGTATTATGTTTCCGGTTAATACAATTCTAGCATGAATAATAAACATTTATCATGATATAAGGAAATAAATAATAACTTTATTATTGCCTCTAGGGCATATTTCCTTCATTGAGCACCTTCTTGCTTGAGAGCCATGTTATAGAATTGATCGAACTTAGTCGGCTCAACAAGAACGAGAGCTAACTGCAGATCTTCTCTGAGGCCACCTCTGAATTGATAGATCATGCTCTTTTCATCAGGAAACGTCTTGTTTAGCGAAGCGAGCAAGTTTCTAAAACTGGATATTGTATTGGTACACGAACATGCTGCCTTGCTTGAGATTGCGGAACTCCTCACGCTTGCTCTTAGCAACACTTGTCGGAATATGATGAGCTTTGAAGTCTCGGCAGAAATCATCCCAGGTAATCACACGACCTCCTCTGGAATCTTTGTATTGTTGATACCAATCAGCAGTTTGGTCCTTGAGTTGAAATGAAGCAAACTTGACAAAGTCCTCAGGCCTGACATTGGTACATTCAAAATGCTTGTTGATGTCCACGAGCCAATCATCAGCGTCTGTGGCCTCGACACAGTTGCTGAAAGACTTTGGCTGGTTTTCAAGGAATTGGTTGAGGGTAGCAAACTGAGGCTGATTGTTGAAATTCCCTTGGCCTTGATTTCCTTGGTTGCCTTGACCTTGGTTGCACTCTTGCAAGAGTTGCAAAAGCATCTGGGTGTTGGCATTGGTGGATGGCATGACAACTTGCCATGCCTCCGGAGGTGGAGGTGGTGGCGGAGGGTTCGCATGACTCCCATCATTGCGTTCCGGATTCAGACGCATTGGAGAAGGCATCCTGAAGAGGGTGACATCCAATAGAATCTTGATAGACAGATAGACAAGTTGAATCAATGGATAGAAACTGTAACATATAGTCTTCACAATAAACTTTCGAACAAGGATGAACGAATGAATTCCAAAGTTAACATCACATGTCCATTAAGGTGAGAAGCCACTTCGATAAAGGTAGATGAATGAAACAACAAGGTATGGCTCGAACAAATAAGTGGTAAGGATTACCCAATCACAAACCAAATATATGCGGGAAGAATAACTAGAGCTACTTAAATTCCCACCTATAAACTCCTGAAACTTTCTGGTTATGCAATCTAGTGTTGGGGATACAGGGAGGCACAATATATATCACACGACTAACAAGCCCTACGCTCCAACTGTATCCATCCTTCAACACATAACCAAGAAACCTTCAGAAATGATGTACCTCAACCTTCGAAAAGCATTCATTATACGAGTTATGGCAATATTCCCGAACTCCCGCCCCAGTACTGGGTGGCGTCGAGGTTATCTCACCAACAACTGCATAAAAGAGATTTTCGGTGTCGGCGAACTCATTTATTCCAGAACTGCAACGATAAAATTGTGACGACAACACCTCAGAGCTCAACTCCCTGGGACACTGCCACAACCCCTAAATGCCAGGAGGCACCAAGAACAATGTTCTCGTCACAAGAAAATTAGAACGATCCCAAGATACCCGCGTGAACCTAAAATTTTTAGTGAAATTTGAGGAGAGGAAAGTCAAAACATGTAGGTCAGGAGGCCTCACCAGAGCGATGAAGGGACTGAGGAGTAAAAAGAATCCTACTCTCCAATATATATAATCCTAAGACTCAAAACATTTTTGTTCTAGACTCAACAACGTCAGCGATTCGATCAAGCAGGGGGCCCCTAAGTCGGAGATGGCTCTGATACCAACTTGTAACGCCCATGATGCAGCTATATCTCCCACGTGTCGAGGCACGACTTAGAGGCATAATCGCATGGTGGTTTTGTCACAAGAGGGGTAATCTTCACAAACATCCCATGTAACAAATAAGACAGGGATAAATAGAGTTAGCTTACACTCGCCACGTCACACAATACGTAAATAATTCATACATCATCCAAATACACTCAAAGACCGACTACAGTCAAATCCAAAAGAAAAGGAAGATAAACCCCAAATGCTAGATCCCTGATCGTCCCAACTGGGCTCCACTACTGATCATCAAGAAATGAAACATAGTAAGGACCAAGGTCCTCGTCGAACTCCCACTTGAGTTCGGTAGCAGCACCTGCACTGGTATCATTGGCACCTGCAACTGTTTGGAAGTATCCGTGAGTCACGAGGACTCAACAATCTCACACCCGCGAGATCAAGACTATTTAAGCTTATGGGTAGGATGTGGTAAAAAGGTGGAGCTGCAGCAAGCGCTAAGCAAATATGGTGGCTCACATACGCAAATAAGAGTAAGATGAGAAGCTATGCAACGGTCGTGAAGCTAGAGGTGATCAAGAAGTGATCCTAAAACTATTTACGTTCAAGCATAACACAAGACCGTGTTCACTTCCCGGATTCCGCACGGCTACACACGCAGTTGATTCATTTTAATTAAGTCAAGTGTCAAGTTCTCTACAATCGAATATTAACAAATTCCCATCTGCCACATAACCGCGGGCACGGCTCTCGAAAGTTTATACCCTGCAGGGGTGTCCCAACTTAGCCCATCACAAGCTCTCACGATCAACGAAGGATATTGCTTCTCCGGGAAAGACTCGATCAGTCTCGCAATCCCGGTTACAAGACATTTCGGCAATGGTAAAACAAGACCAGCAAGACCACCCGACTGTGCCGACAAATCCCGATAGGAGCTGCACATATCTCGTTCTCAGGGCACACCAAATGAGCAATCCGTACAACTAAAACCAGCCCTCAAGTTTCCCCGAGGTGGCGCTGCAAAGGGCTCTTGTTTGGACCAACTCTCAGAGGAGCACTGGCCCTGGGGGGTTAAAATAAAGATGACCCTCGGGTGTGCAGAATCCAAGGGAAAAGGCTTAGGTTGTCAAATGTAAAATCAACGTTGGGCCTTGCTGGAGGAGTTTTATTCAAAGCGAACTATCAAGGGGGCCCATAACCCCAACCGCGTAAGGAATGCAACGTCAAGGAACATAACACCGGTATGACGGAAACTTGGGCAACAAGTGTGGAACAAAGCACCAGGCAAAAGTCCGAGACTTCCACCCTTTACCAAGTATATAGATGCATTAATTAAACAAGAGATAATGTGATATCCCAACATATCCATGTTCCAACATGGAACAAAGTTCAACTTCACCTGCAACTAACAACGCTATAAGAGGGGCTGAGCAAAAGCGGTAACATAGCCAAACAACGGTTTGCTAGGAAGGTGCGTTAGAGGCTTGACATGGCAATATGGGAGGCATGATAAACAAGTGGTAGGTAGAGCGACATAGCGATAGAACGAACAACTAGCAAGCAAAGATAGAAGTGATATCGAGAGTTTGGTCATCTTGCCTGCAATTTTCTCAGAGTTGTCGAAAGCTTGATCCTCGTTAGCGTACTCAACAGGTTCCTCATTCACGTAATCGTCTCCTGGCTCTATCCAAAGCAAGAACACAAGCAATGGAACAACAATCAATCACTGTGCAATGCACAAGCAACATGATGCAATACATGGCATGATATGCAAGACAAGGTGCAATGCATATGGGTGCTCCGAAAGGGAAACGATGATCAAGGCATCAACTTGTCATAACAAGTATGCCTCTAGAAAGGTGAGGTGATTTCGATCGAAGTCGATATAAGGATCACCGGAAACGGATGCATGGTTTGCAAATCATAAGCAAAACAAGAATGACGCAAATCTGCGATTAACAACACGATAGCACTTAGAATGCAACAAGAAACTAAGCTACTGCACTCCAACATAGCAACAAAGCATATGATCATAAAGTACACATGAAGCTCTTCAAAACATGAACACTACGCTCCTGCTAGTTCTCACTAGAACAATCTCAAAATAGCATGGCAAAAATGCAAATGATATCAGCTTCACAGACTTAGAGAAATTACTAACATGTCAAAAACAACATCACGAAGCAATGTTTAGAGCAAGCAAACAACATGCTACACGAAAACAACATGGCAAAAAAAGGCATGGCATGCTAGTACTAAACACATAGAATAAAACTTCCTTACTGATCATAACCCAAAGAGGCATGGAAAATGATGTAGCACCCATGCAAACATGGCAAGTTTTATAAACAGATTCAGACTTGGTGGAATTTCAGAACATGGCAGAAACAGATTCATGATAGCAACTTTGAAAGCTCATGCCACTCCCCACAAAGCATTACATGACAACACAAGCATACCCACAGTAAGAATACATATTCATGAATCTAAACACGGCAAGAACAAGTTCATAGGATGCATGGATCACTAGCACAACACGTGACAATATTGATTAACATGCTAACAATCTGCCAGGAACAATATTTAGCAAAAATAGAGCATGGTAATGACAAGCTAGATTACTCCATCATTGCAACCATATGCATGAAAGGATAGAGCATAACCACATGTTGAAAACATCCTTACCGAACCAGATGCATGGTAGGCTCGGGGCGGCGAGCGGACATGTCCGTCGGTGGAGAAGAAGTGTCCGGCGGCGGAGATGGGAAAAAGCTAGGGTTTGGACCCGGAATTTCGGGGAAGGTGTCTATTTATAGGTAGAGGGAGCTAGGAGAGTCCAAATGAGGCGCGGTTTTCACCCACACGATCGTGATCCAACGACGGAGAGCTTGGGGGGGGGGGGTTAGATGGGTTATTGGGCTGTTTAGGAGGGGTGTTGGGCTGCAATACAAAAGAGGCTTTTGCGGTTACCCGGTTAACCGTTGGGACATCAAATGACCTCCAAATGGAACACAAATTGACAGGCGGTCTACCGGTGATGTACCAAGGCCACTTGACAAATCTCGGCCCATTCCGAGAACATTTTTGTCCCACTTACGAAACAAGACAAGAGGTGACGTGGTGAGTACCCCCTAGTCCAGGACACCATCAGGGGGCTCCTGAGAATCGCGACTCACGAGCTCTTACTGGCTCTCCATCCCTCACCCCTGGCCTTGACCACAACACCGTGACCTGGCATACCAGCGGCGGCTAAGATCGCTCGAGGGCCGGGACCTGAGGATGTAGAGCACATAGAAGAGTGTGGAGAAGAGGGGAGGCTCACATGGGCCTAACCTAGCTACACTACAGCCGTCGACACACGAGTCTGGCATAGCACAAGGAACCGACTCTGGACTGCCAAGATAAGTTTCGCGCCCGGGTCGACCAAGCACTATGGCATAAGATTCCCCCTCTCGCAGCCCTGCTGCGGCGACATCGCCTCCCTTTCCTACCTCTCGGTAGCTGCTTGCACGCTAAAGGGGACCTCTTGAGCCTTGCGCCTCAGGAGCTCTTACTGGACCTCGGGCCACTCACCTCCTGGCCTTGACCACTATCGGCGTTCTGGGAACGGGGGTCCCCAGACTTGCCTGCCCGCGGCCTGCAGCGTGGATCAAGTGGGGGCCCAGTGCGGCCCATCTTCATCAGCTCAAGCTCAAGACCCTAGCGAGGGGCCAAGCCTCGCGGGGCGGACGATCGGAAGCTTCCTCAGAGGCAGCCTCATCAGGCAGGCTCGCGAGGAGGCGGAGAGATCAAGGCAGAGGTACCTCGCAAGGAGCCCGTGACGCAAGCCATGACGATCGAGACCAGGCGGGCGCCGGCCTGCGCAGTGTCCTTGTTTCCCCTTTGGTGCAAAGGGGGCAAGCACAGGCCAAGGCATCAGGCAAAGGTTACCATTCTGGTGCAATGAGACCAAGACCAGCAGAGCGGTAGGACGGAGGTCACCGTGGAGCCCAAGACGGCGTCACCACCAGTGCTTTTGGCAGCCGAAGACCACCTTTGGTCAGGATAACTTGTACTAGATGTTCCCCTTCAGAATGTCCAATTGTTGGCGCCCTTCCCGCTCATTATTTGGGGAGAGGCCCAGGGCCTTTATAAATAGAGCTAGCCACCACAGAGTAGAGGGAGGACATCTAGAGATCTGGTAGAGCCCTAGCAGAGAGAGAGAGGCGACTGAACTCACCCAAACAGTTCATCACACCGGCTCAAGAACACCTCTCGCGAGGCTGTTCTTCCCTTGTACTGTTTATCGTCCGCCCTTGAGGCAATCTGCCACACCACACACTGGAGTAGGGTATTACACCACAACGGTGGCCCGAACCAGTATAAACCTCGTGTCCCTTGTGTTGTTCGTTGTTTCCAGCTTAGATCACGCGAGGAGATTGGACGTAGATCGGTAGGGGAGAGATCTCCGCGCGCACCCCAGTGTTCGAACCTCAAGGGTCTGCCGGAACCCGAAATCCGACATTTGGCGCGCCAGGTAGGGGTGCGCCGGAATCTTTCTTCCGCTGTTCGCGTGCGACCTTCTGTCGAGTCCATGGCTGACGCTCGTCGGGCTCGCGCCGAGCGCTGGGCTGCTCTCGCCACCCGCGTCGCCCAGACGGCGCCCGTCGGTGGACGCCCTTGTCGTTCCCTATTGCCTGCCGCCAACGCCACCACCGGCCTGACGGGGAACGAGCAGCAGGCCTCGTCCCAGCATCCTTCAGTACGGCGGAAGGGCCGCACCGCCACCCCAGCGCTGACTCCCGCCGCTTTGTCGTCCCATGCCCGTCGCGCCCCCACGGACGCGCACGCTGCGCTCCTCCTGGCAAGAGAGCTCCTACACTACCGCCCCGTCGACGACCTCTACGAGGACTGGCTCGCCCGCATCACCGAGCTCGTCAGCGCCGCAGGGGGCTCCCCCTTTGCCGTCCCTCTCGCTGCCTCGCCCTCCATTCCGCGCAGGAGGCGAGGATCAGGAGGTGCCTTCACCATCTCCTTCCCAAGAAGGCGCCCTGTCTCCAAGGCATGCAGCCCCAGGGCGAGACCCTCCGCGTCCGGCACTTGCGCAACAAGAAATGAGCTGCCAAGAGATCCCTCGTCCCCAAGAAGGTGCTCGTGTGCTCCCAGCACCGGCGTGCCAAGATCGCGTCCCTGCACCTCCACGCCAAGACCCCGCGCTGCTCCAAGCGGCGGCGCGCGGTAATCCCCAGGAACAAGCCCAACACCAGCAAAAGGCGCCGGTGGCCACATCAGGCTGCCGTGCCCTCACCCCCGAGCTACGTGGCGTCGCATGGCCAGGCAAGTTCAAGCCCGACTTGCCCCCTCGCTACGATGGCACGGCGGACCCCGCGGAGTTCCTACAGCTCTACGAGCTATGCATCGAAGCCTCCAACAAAGACGAAAGGGTCATGGCGAACTGGTTTCCCATGGCGCTCAAGGACGGGGCCCGCACCTGGCTCCTGAACCTGGCTCCTGGCACGTTCTCCTCCTGGGACAAGATGCGCACTCGCTTCATCGCCAACTTCCAGGGCACTCGCGACCGGCCCCCGGCCGTGAGCGATCTACGCCGCATCAAGCAGCAGCAAGGGGAAACCCTGCAGAAATACATCCAGCGCTTCAACAACGCTCGCCTCAAGATCCCCAAGGCGACTGAAGAAGCCATCATCTCGGCCTTCTCCGATGGCGTACGCGACATCAATATGAAGAAGGAGCTAGCAATCCATGAAGACCTGTGCACATCCCTGGAGTTGTTCAACTTGGCGACCAAGTGTGCTAGGGCTGAGGAAGGGCGCCTTTCCCTCCTCGAGCTCCCGGCTGCCGACCCAGAAGAGAAGAAGCCCAAGGCCAAGGACGTGAAGCGCAAGGGGGCTGTCGTGCTAGCAGCGGAACCAGACACCAAGCGAGGCAGGGATCAGCCCGAGTCATCCAAGGGCAGCCGGTACTGCGTGTACCACGACCTCCACACCCACAACACCAACGAATGTCAAGAGCTCAGGGCCGTGAGAGATGGACATATCGGCCGATGCCCCGAGCGCAACGACATGGGCTATGGCCGAGGAGGAGGAAGAGGTGGTGCACGATGGGAAGACCGTGGCCCTCGCCAAGGGTGGCATGACCGACCTCGCGAGGATCGCTGGCAGGACCAACCTTGTGAGGGAGGCTGGGGAGATCAGCCTCGTGAAAATCGCCCGTATGGCAATGCAGGCCTTCCTCCTCTGCCGCCACCGCCAAGGAGGAATGAAGACCAACATCAAGACGAGGGGGCTGGGGGCTTCCAGGAGCCGCGCGCAATCGCTTGCATCTTGGGTGGCGCGCAGGCCCTAGCCTCACAACGCATCTTCAAGCAGTTTGCTCGCGAGGTGAATGCAGTCCTCCCCAAGCCTGAGGCCACACGTCCTCTCAGGTGGTCTGCGTGCGCTATCACGTTCAGCTCAGCAGATGAGCTCAGGTGCGCGGCAATGGCCGGAGCCCTCCCGATGCTTTGCTCCCCGGTCATTAGCAATGTGCAGGTCACCAGGACCCTCATTGATGGCGGAGCAGGACTCAATGTCCTGTCCGTAGAGACGTTCGACAATCTCCAAGTGTCGTACGATCAGCTTCAGCCAACCAAGCCCTTCTCAGGAGTTACTGATGGTTCCACTGTTCCAATAGGGCAGGTTCGCCTTCCAGTCACCTTCGGGCAGCGCAACAACTACCGCACCGAGCTTGTCGACTTCGATGTCGCCCGCATCCGTCTGCCATACAACGCCATCCTCGGGTACCCAGCCCTGGCCAAGTTCATGGCAGTGACTCATCATGGATACAATGTCCTCAAGATGCCAGGAAGTGGTGGAGTCATCACCGTACCCTGTGAAGAAAGGGACACAATGTGTTCACTAGAGCGCGTGTTCCAAGCCACATCAATCGAAGACCGGGACCACAGGAATGGAAGACTTCCCGAGGCGACCCTTAAGAAGAAGAAGGTTTTGCCTGGCCCAAGCCATAAGGAGGCAGGCGCCTCCGAAGGTGTTGCGTTAGGATCTGCACCTAATCAGGAAGCGCCACCCTCTCTCGCATAGGAAGGCGCGCCCGGTGCCCTCCTCAGGCAGGGCTCGTGGGCTCTTTCTTGGAGAGCCACCGACTTTGCCAAGGTCGCGAGGGAGGCACTCGGGCACCACTTGGAGGAGTGCTTCAAGGCACGTTTCCCTTAGGAAGGTACAAGGCAAGGAAGACCAAACCCTTAGGAGTTCATCGCAAGAAACACCCAGGAGCTACAGGAGTCGAGAGTCATGCGCGGCAGCTGCTGCTTGCCCACCGTAGCCCCACATCCAGGCGAGGATGGTGGGCTGCGCGTCTGCATTGACATGCCAGGGCTCAACCGAGCCGCGTCTCAGAAGTGCCTCTGGCCTTCGTGCGTGGGGCGTTGTGAGGGTCCACCTCACAGCTACGTTTGCATGCCTTTCAGCCTGCCGAATGCGGTCGCCTCTCATCAGCGCCTGCTGAGGAGCATTCTGGAGGCTCAGGAGGTCAGGCATTGTGCGGTCCTGGCGAAGATGGAGATGGCCCTCGGAGACCCGCCTGTGCCCCCGGAGCCTCCCGAGGCTCCTGGGCCTGGGGGCTCGTGAGGGTCGACGTCCTCATCGCGCATCACCCACTTCTTCAGCATCACTTCATCTTCAACGGCACCATGTGACATCTTTCTAAGTTCCGTTTTTAGCTGGGAGCGCCCACAGGGCCGCATCATTCCCAGGTCGCGTGTGTTCGTCCCTGCGGCATGTATCCATTTTGCTTATGCTCTTTACCTACCTTGTTGGGGGCGCCCCTCGGGCTGCATCAACCCCGAGCTGCTCGGGCCTGGCCCAACGACGTTTGCTTTTCCCGCATTTACTTAAAATGAATTTGCTCTTTCGTGCTTAATTGTCACCTGCTGCTTTTCGTGGACTTCTCCGCTTTCATGCAAAGCGCTTGCACGTTAAAAGGGGGGTACCTGAGCATCGTGACTCATGGGCTCCTACTGGCTCTCCAGCCCTCACCCCCTGGCCTTGACCCACGGCATCGCGACCTATCATACCAGCGGTGGCTGAGCTCACTCAAGGGCCGGGACCTGAAGACGTAGAGCATTTGCATTCTAACCACCCTGCAGGAACACACCATGGATAAAGGCCCAGAGCCAGGCGCAACCCGCCTCGAGGTAGGGCCTCGTGAGTCCCGTGCTGGCTCACGGGTGCCCAGATACACCTCTCCTAGCCCTACCGTGCCGGTCACGCGTCAGGGAGGGGATGTACACGCCCCGGGGGCTCCTCCCGGAGGGGAGCCCCCTCCCACGTACTAGTGGAAGCACCATGCTCCGTGCTGGCTGACGACACTGCCGAGGAGCGGCTATGCCCGTACACATACGGAAGCGCTATGCTCCGCGCTGGTGATAAACAACTGAGGGCGGCCTACGGCCGCACCAACCTTAGGGAGCCCAGAGCTCAGTGTCCGGCACCATCGCAACGCCTCCCCTCGGGAGTGCCGCGCGAGGGGGCTGGACACGAGGGCCACGCCCGGGCCTTGCCCGAGCGCACGCCACCCAGCCAGGTCCCTCGGACCTGGTCGTCACGCGCCCCTCCCCGAGCGGAGCCAAGGTATGGGAACCCGTTTGAACGTCAAGGGGGACTCGTGAGCATCGCGACTCAGGCGCCTAACTTGCCACATAGCCCCTCATTCCTTAGTCCCGTCCTGGTTTCGGGTCGGGGCTAACGCTGGGTGAGGTATGCGCGGGGCCGGGCCCTGCCGATGCAGAACGACCAATCCACTCCTTGTTCCCCCCTTTCCTACTTGTTGCTTGCACGTCAAGGGGGACTCCTGAGCATCGTGACTCAGGAGCCTAACTTGCCACGTAGCCCCTCACTCCTTAGTCCCGTCCTGGTTTCCGGTTGGGGCTAACGCTGGGTGAGGTATGCGCGGGGCTGGGCCCAGCCGACGTAGAGCCGCGAGCAAGTAGGAAAGAAAAATGCAAAATCCAGGAAATCCAAAGAAAATATTAGAAGCCATAGATTGTTTTACGATGCCAAACACAAGTTTAAACGCCTTCGCGAGGCATGGTGCATGTTGCAGGAATAAAAACATGACAGAAGCCGCGAAGGGATCACTCTTCAGTGGCGCCGCCGCCTGTGGTGGAGTCACGCTGGGCGACTCCGCCTCCTGGGGCCGCGGAGCTGGCGGCACCGCGCCCGGGCAAGATGCTGAAGGCGTGGAACCTCCCCAGCAAAGCTTCAGCTCGACCTTTCACGGCCTCAGCGGCAGCGGCGGCAAGGTCGCCGCTCATGGGTTCCAGCAGGCTGTCGAAGTCGATGTTGGGGTCGCGCAGGTAGACGTGGCTGAGGACATGCGTCAGCGCCGCAGAAGACAGGGCACGCGCCTCGGCCTCGGCCATTGGGCCAAGGCCGTCCACAACATCTTCAAGCGCACGGACCAGGAAGGGAAGCAGCTTGGCGGGGCCATCCTCCGCACCGGCCAACGGCTCCTCCAAGCCACTCTCGTAAAACGTCTTCAGCACGGCACGAGCCTTCTTCTCCATCTTCACGAAGGCCACCCGATCCTCCACCAGGACCTTTGCCTTGGCGTATAGCTCGGTCCTCTCCGCCTTCAGCGACTGCTCCAGCATCTCCAATCGGCCGTGGCGGTCATCAAGCTTGGCGTCCCGGTCCTTGACGGCAGCCTCCCGAGCCTTCATCTCCTTCTCTTTCTCCTGGCGGCCGTGGACCTCCTTGGCGAGCTCGCTGCGTAGGCCTTGCAGGTCGTCCTCCAGCGCCTTGCAGCGAGCCTGGGCGGCCGCAGCGTCACCCAGGGCAGCGTCGCGAGCGGCCTTGGCTTGGTTGGCGGCCTGCTTCTCCCCATCGGAGGCCGACACGGCCTGGCTCAGCGCTGCTCGAACAAAGGCAGTGGAACGGGCCCAGCCAGAAGCTAGCTCCAGGCGCCCGGCCACTAGGCGAGGGTCCGCGCTTAGAAGATCATCCCACAGCTGGCTCAGCTTGCTAATGACCTAGTCCAGGACGGCGGCAGAGGGAGCGGAAGAAGCGGGAACCGGTGGAGCGGGCGAAGAGGACAGCAGCGTGATCACGGTTTGGCAGGAAGGAACCCCCTGGGCCTTGGTTGCCCCGGCTGCAGCATCGAGCGCAGTCGACTCCAGGGTCAGCGGGGCCACGGGGGCTGACTCCTCGTCAAGGCGTCGCAGTCGGCCTCGCAAAGACGATCGGACCGGGGAGGCGCGAGCCTCACCATCATCCTCCCCAGCGGACGAAGGCGCCATCCCGGCAAATGGACTCGCCCCAAGCAGGGCCGCAAAAGCCCCTCTCAACCTCTTCGCCGTAGGCGCCGACCTGACAAAAGAATATTGACGTCAAGCCTCGGCGGCAGAAACCAAGCAAAGCACAAATTGAGCACTTACTGGTCGTCGCTCGCGGACTCAAGCAACCTCCGACCAAACTTGAAGCCCGAGAGCCTGCAGCTGGGGTCAGCCTCGGGAGGCCCGGAAGCAGAAGGCACGTCGGGAGGGCTGGGACTGGCCTCAGACCGCCCAGGGACCAGAGCGGACCCTAGGGGAACCAGCCCCGACCTGCCCTTCCTTGTGACCAAGGGAGAGTCCTCCCCTCCTCGCCTGGCGTCGGCATTGTCATCATCCGGCATGGAGCGAAGGGCCCGAGACCTGCGCCGAGGGAAGGACTCCCCCGACTCTTCACCATTCGCCTCAGAGTCAGACTCCTCCTCCTCCGCCTCTTCTTCCCCCTCACTCCCGCTGGAGCTGCCAGAGGACACGTTCACTATCGCCAGCGCCGCAAGATCCTCGGGAGCTTCCGCGGGCACCAGCCCCTGACCATTGAAGGTGGGCATGGCGTTCACCACTTGCTCCCAGTCGTCAAGAAGGAACAGGGGGACGGGGGCGCCCACCGGGCTCGCCACGTCTCCCCCAACCAAGGAATGGAGGGCCGCGACCAGATTGTCGTCGGACAAGGCCTCAGAGCTTAGGCGCAAGACGTCGTCTGCTTCCCCAACCCTCCACAACGGAAGCAAGTGCTCCTGGAGTGGAGCCACCCGGTGCTCCAAGAACTCACTCAGGAGCGTGGCCCCGGTCAGCTTCGCCGCCCCCAAGTAGCTTGGCCTCTTCAGCACCGCCTTCACACGAGGGTCGAAGAGCTCCGCGCGGGGCCACGCGTCGATAGCCTTGGGCTGCCCCGTAGGCAACACCAGACGGGGGTGGATGCGCCCGATGTCCACCATGACCCACTTGCTCCGGAAGCCTTCGATCCTCTTCCCAGGCTTCGAGATAGCATTGGAATTGGAGTATGCAATGAAGCTCGCACATGCGGAGATATGGCTACCAGAAACCCGGAGGGAAAAATAGTGACGCAACAAGGCCACCGAGGGCTTTACCCCGACGTGAGCCTCACAATAGTAAGCAAAAATCGCCAGGAGAAGAACAGAGTTGGGGTGGAGATGTTGAGCCTGCAAATTGCACCGGTGAAGAACAGCAAAGAAGAACTCAGAGAAAGGAGGCACCAGACTAGTGACGATGGCGCTCACAAAGAGCGGATAGAAGGTGCTCCCCTTGCCTTCAGGCTGGTCGGAGCCGGCCTTGAGCACAGTCGCCCCCTTGCTGCCCTGCGCCACCGTCATCAGGCGCGTAAGGGCGAGGTTCTTCTCCGACGGGTTCAGGGAATCCAGGGCCGGCGAGTACCAGGCCTCGTTCGGGGACTTGCGAGGTGCCATGGCATGCCGGATGAGAAGGATTGAGACAGATCTAGAGGATTTCGGGAGCAAGAAGGAGCAGAGAGAAAGGGGATCTGGGGCGAGGCGAACGAGAACAAAGCAAGTAGGTCTGGCCCGGGCACCTCTTTTGTCAGATGGACAGTCGCCGAGGCATCGTGGGGAAGCTCAGACGTCCACGACCAATCAGTCACCACGCGGCGCCCGAGGCCGCAGGCTTTTTGGGCCCGCGGTGCTTCGCGCTTGCCTCTCCGCTCCCCTGCTAGGACAAGCCCGGGCGCGCCTTGGGCCCGGGGGCTACTATTGGTGTTCTGGGAACGGGGGTCCCCAGACTTGCCTGCTTGCGGCCTGCGGCATGGCTCAAGTGGGGCCCCAGCGCGGCCCATCTTCATCAGCTCAAGCTCAAGACCCTCGCGAGGGGCCAAGCCTCGCGGGGCGGACGACCGGAAGCTTCCTCAGAGGCAGCCTCATCAGGTAGGCTCGCGAGGAGGCGGAGAGATCAAGGCAGAGGTACCTCGCGAGGAGCCGGTGACGCAAGCCATGACGATCGAGACCAGGCGGGCGCCGGCCTACGCAGTGTCCTTGTTTCCCCTTTGGTGCAAAGGGGGCAAGCACAGGCCAAGGCATCGGGCAAAGGTTACCATTCTGGTGCAACGAGACCAAGACCAGCAGAGCGGCAGGAGGGAGGTCACCGTGGATCCCAAGACGGCGTCACCACCTGTGCTTTTGGCAGCCGAAGACCACCTTTGGTCAGGATAACTTGTACTAGATGTTCCCTTTCAAAATGGCCAATTGTTGGCGCCCTTCCCGCTCATTATTTGGGGAGAGGCCCAGGGGCTTTATAAATAGAGCTAGCCACCACAGAGTAGAGGGAGGACATCTAGAGATCTGGTAGAGCCCTAGCAGAGAGAGATAGAGAGGCGACTGAACTCACCCAAACAGTTCATCGCACCAGCTCAAGAACACCTCTCGTGAGGCTGTTCTTCCCTTGTACTGTTCATCATCCGCCCCTGAGGCAATCTGCCACACCACACACTGGAGTAGGGTATTACACCACAAAGGTGGCCCGAACCAGTATAAACCTCGTGTCCCTTGTGTTGTTCGTTGTTTCCAGCTTAGATCACGCGAGGAGATTGGACGTAGATCGGTAGGGGAGAGATCTCCGCGTGCACCCCAGTGTTCGAACCTCAAGGGTATGCCAGAACTCAAAATCCGACAACCACGGCATCGCGACCTGGCATACCAGCGACGGCTGCAGCCTGGCTGGGGACCGGGACCTGTCGGCATAGAGCACCAAGCTGCCGCGGGGTTGGAAAAGGGGAAACCGAGCCGAAACAGGACATGCGTTCACAAATTTTCATAATAAGGATAATATCAACAAAAGACATTACAGACCATTTACATGCCCCCACGTGGTCCATCTTGATTCCTCGCAGGGAACAAAAGAAGGAAGTTCTAGGAGCCCTATCTACACGCGCCAGTGCGGCCGACGCTATCGTCAATAGTGGGCCACGGGAGGCCGGCGCCAAACCCATCCAGATCAGCGACGGCGGCTGCCGGACGCTGCGGCCTTGCTCCGGGCGCGGCGAGATCTCGGGGGCACGTAGCTGTCTTCGCTCGTCTCCGGAGTCTCGTCGGGCTTCGGAGAACCGTTGGACCACCAGGAGCCGCCACTACTGCTGGGGGAGCTGCTGGCGAATCCAGCGGCAGGCTCAGCGTTGGCCGCTGCGCCGTCCTGACGACCCCCTTTAGGACAACACTCCAAGCGGCGACCCTCCTCGTCGAAGACCTTGAAGAACATCATGGAGGCGCCATCGTACTCGAAATGGATGGCGAGGATGCCTTCCGCACGGCAGACTCGAGCAACCTCGCCCCAGCCACGGGTCATGAAGACCTTGCCAAGGGAGATGGCTTCAACCTCCGCTCCAGCCGCTGGGGCGTCGCAGTCGGCGTGCTGCAGCCAAAGCTCGAGGGGCCCCTCGGTGGCATCTCGGCGGAGATCAACTGCGGAAAATGAATCCAAGTGTGCGGAGGCATCGCCGCCCACACCACGAGCTCGCGCGAGGAGTCCGCAGCGTGGGCTCCTATGGTGACGATGCGGCGACCACGAGCAGGGCGTGGGCGGAGCCGCTCGCCACCTCTCCCTCCGGAGCCCTCGGTTTGGGCGTACAGAGGCAGCGGATACCCGGGAGGTAGCAGCTCGCACCAAGGCCTCGACACCTCCGGCCTCACGACTACGTCGCGGCGGTGGGCCAGCCTCTTCTTCGGCGGAAGTGGCCCGGGCTCGTCGCTGGGAGGCTTTTCCTTTCTCTGCGGCCGAGAACCTCCGTATTGGCGCCATGAGTGTCGCTGCTAGCGATGAAGCAAGGGAGAAGAAGCGAGCGGAGCAAGAAGGGATGAGCGACGGGGGCTCCGTCCCCTCCTCATTTATAGAGGGAGAAGGCCAACCGGCAATCCCCATGATATAAGGTAATAATGACCTTTTTTTTGCATGCGACAGGGACTCGTCGAGTCGGGAAGTTGCCAAGGCAGCTCGGGGAAGCGGAGACGCCCACGTCCCATCAATCGCCACGTGTCAGTCAGGGCCGCGGGCTGTTAGGTCCCGTGGCGCTCCGCACTGGCCCCTTGGCTTTGCCTCGAAGCCAAGTTCAAGTGTGCCTTAGGCCCGGGGGCTACTGTCGGCGTCCTGGGAATGGGGGTCCCCAGACTTGCCTGCCTGCGGCCCACGGTGTGGCTCCGCCAGTGGCCCTGTACGACCCATCTTCAGCAGCAAACACTCAAGACCCTCGCGAGGGGCCGAGCCTCGAGAGGGACCGAGCCTCGCGAGGCGAACGACGCAAGACCTCCTCGGGGGTGGCCTCACCAGGCTGGCTCGCGAGGGGCGGAGAGATCAAGCCAAGGGGCACCTCGCGAGGTCCCTATGACACAAGCCATGACGACTAAGGTCAGGCGGGCACTAGCGCGCAGAGTGTCCTCGTTTCCTCTTTGGCGCTGAAGGGGCTAGCGCAGACGAGGAGTCCCGAGGCATCAGGCAAAGGTTTCCATATATGTGCAATGAAACCAAGGCCAGCAGGACGGCATGACGGAGGTCACCGTGGAGCCCAAGACGGCGTCACCACCAGAGCCTTTGGCAGGCGAAGACCACCTTTTGTCAGGATAGCTTGTACTAGTTGTCCCCCTTGAAACTGGCTGTTGTGGGATCCCTTCCCTCCTAATATTTGGGGAGAGGACCAGGGCCTCTATAAATAGGACTATCCACCACCGTAGGTAGGGATCGGATCGAATATCATCTCATCTTGGACTAGATCCATTCCACCCTCATACGCACAAGCTCACCAAGCACAAGAGCACCTCTCCTCAGGAGGCTGTTCTTCCCTTGTACTTGTTTATCCTCATCCCAAGAGGCAATCCACCACACCACACTGGAGCAGGGTATTACACCACATCGGTGGCCCGAACCAGTATAAATCTTTTTTCCCTTTGTTCTGTGAGCTGGACGTGCTGAGCCTTGATATTGTGGTGAGGGCGCGAGCTAGAGGGGGGAGAGATCTTCGTGCGCACCCCACTGTTCGAACCTCAAGGGTTTTGCCGGAACCCGAAATCTGACACCCTCCACCACACTCTCACATTCATCTATCTCCCAAACCCTAAAACCTATCTCGGCCCCACCGAAATACATACATCCAGACCCACCGAGATACACTTGACATAGCCACTGGCTAAACCCTAGCAACTCGGTCCCACCGAGATGACCCTTCGGTCTTATCGAAGAGCACTTTCCAACCTTCTGTAACCTATCGATTTCATCTCGGAAATTCCAAGTGGTTTCGATTATTGTCACCGCATTGTGGAAAGTGATTAGGTCATCACCATTCAGTCTCACCGAGCTGTTCCATATGGTCTCACCGAAAAGCATAAAGTCCAAATCTTTTGTACTAGTCAGTCTCATCGAGTGTCTTCATCCTGTCCCACAGAGTAGTGCATAAAGATGTGTAACGGTTATATTTTCTGTGTTGCCTAGCTTGCGCTCGCCTGAATATTTGCTCCTTGTGACATACCCATAATTTTTAATGTGATTACCTTTTGTCGTTACGAATTAGAACTCAATGTATGACCTTTTATGTGTTCACCCTTCAGATTGTTGAACATGCATGCATTCATTTTTTTGATTCACCGTGCTTGCATACGTACTTCCGTCCTTGTTATATAATTAAGTGAAATTATGATATAGTCATATTTATTTTGAACGTTAGGGCCTTGTTTAGCAGTTTTTTTCTAAGGGCCCTAAATTCCTAAAGACTAGTCTCATTCAAATCCATTTTGATCTTAAGAACAGGTTGTGACATCAATACATATATGCTACTGGACCTTAGCTGGCCAAACGTGCCGGCCCGGCCCGGCTCGCCTACTGCAGCCCAGGCATGGCCCGATTGCTAATCGGGCCGGCCCACCGGCACGCCAGGCACGCTAATCTGACTGCTATTTGGCGCACTGCGTGTTTTTAGCCTATTTTTACATGTTGGGCCATATGGAGATATATATAAATAAAAAAACATAATCGGGTCATGCCGTGCTGGCCCGCGTGCTCAGCCTAGCAGCCCAAGCACGGCCCAGTGTGTGCCGCTTGCTGGGCCCGACCCATTTAGCCTGTGTCGTGCCTGGCCCACGGCGGGCCGTGCCGGCGTGCTCTTGGGCCGGTCTAGTTGGCCTAGCCCATTTGACCAGCTATAATTGGTACCAATTTAATGCTTTAGTTATCCTGAAGGTTTAGGAGAAAGTTTTTAATTTCCTATATCAACTATGGAGAGAAATAAATGCCTAAATCAAATCTTCACATAAAAGGGGTAAAAATGCATGTATAATTATAAACGAGCTATTATTTATCGACACGTAAATTTAAACACAATACTAGCTAAGTTTAGCTCTTCAACAAACATAGGACGTAAATAAACATAACCATTAGGATAAGCATTGATGCCAAAAATTAATATCTCATAAAAATAACCATGTTAGTATCCACGTAATTTAACTATATATATGAAATCATGAATGTGCTCATACTTTCATCTACTCGAGTTTGGAAGGATATCTGAAAATACATCATCGACACATGACGAACATGGGTAAAGGACCAGTGGGAACCAACAAGACATTGATATGCTTGTGGTTGGTGATGCTGCTTCTCCTTTCGTCTAGTAGGAACACAATTAACCTACACATCTCCAGTTCATACTAATCCAAGTTAACTTAATTACTTGATTCTTATTGTTTGCTAATGGATGTAGAAAAGATGAGATCTGATGGTTGTGAAGATCATGATAGCCAAACCTGGGATGGCAACATGTGTGTAAAGCACGGCACCTGCAATGTGGTCTGCCAGAGAGAGGGTTATGACAGAGGCCGCTGCTACGTGACTGTATGCAGGTGCTACGAGAACTGCACTGCTCTACCAATTTAGGCATGCTTGATCGGTCTGCTAGTCATGCAATAAAATAAAGGTTTATGCTTGATGGTGTAATGTTCACTTGCTCTTTTTTGCCCGCTTTTTCTTGATTATGATTAACACTGCTCATTGCAGCCATCGTCTATTAGTTTTCAATGGCAACATTAGCAAATTACTGAACAATATCAACCGCCCGCAAGATTGGTTGAAAAGTGCGGCTGCGAGATCGGTTCGCCCGCCGTGAGATCGACAGTAGAGAAGAACCTTTTTCCGCGAGTTTGAGGGACGTGCGGCTGCTTACACTTCCCTATTTTTTCAGTTGGTGTCTTGGACATCTAAAGCCCAGTAGGCCCAAACAATGGCAGGTCGTCCATTTTGTTACAGGAGCAGCGGCCCATCCCGTATAGTGATATGTGGTTACTTATGAGCTTTCGCAAATCGATCTAACAGCCAAAAATTCTTAAACTTGTAGATCTGATGGCCAGAAGCCTTGACGGGTTGAGAGGGCAGAAAAAGTGCTCAGTTATAATTTATTTAAATAAATTAAATGTGCCATGTTATGCTCTTAGCCTATTATTACTGTGTGCGGTGTTGTGTTGTTAGCCTGCTACTTCGCACACCAAGCACAAGCAGACGGTTCTCGTTTTACACATCCAGGAGCATACCATGAACTGAACATGGCTACATTTTACACACACACACACATACTTGAGAGGCAAACAACCAGGTACGGTACGGATTAGGATGAGTCAGAGTGGTGAGACATGTGACATGAAGAGAAATGATGTCAAAACCTATGATGGGCCCGAGTACACTTGTCGAACGGACGGACAATATTAGCAATTGTCGTAAGAGAAACTCCATGGTGACGGATTTTGGAGGCATATTGACTTTGAATCATTTGACACTCGCGAACTTTTGTGTAAAATTTAGGTGACTAATACGCCGTTCACGGGCCATAAGGAACGAGCAACTAACTTATTGCTAATCATGCATATAGATGTGTGCGATCCAATGAGTGTAGTTGTGCAATGTGGATTCTTCTACTTCATTACTTACAGTGATAATTTAAGAGGATATGTGGATATTTATTTAAGGGCGAATTGGATTCATGCCATTGTAATTTTCACAGGTTTGAAAAATGCCATTACAACACCCGAAGTTGGAAATATGCCACTACAACTTTCTCATACCTCTACCTATGCCATTTTCTGTAATATCAGTCTAAATACTGCCCTTATACGCCCCGTATTTATTCACATAGCATTATACGGCTGGAGGCGGGTGCGGATGCACCTCACTACTAGAGACATGAGTTTTAGCCACCAAGGTGATCGGTTGCTAAAGGTACAAAATTGGTGGCTAGTGGTCTATTGGTACCAACACTACTTGGTCGCTTCGTGGTGGCTATAGTCTAGTTGCTATAGATATTGAGCGACCAACATTGAGAACCCTGGTCACTAAATGTCATACCAATAGCTACCAACCAAATCTGGTGACTAATGGCATCTAGGGACCAAGGGAGACTTGGTGACTGATGACATCTAGAGACCATGGACGACTTGGTTGCTAAAAATGTACAGCAACCATGTACATGGTTAGTGGTTAGAGATATCAAGTGACCAGCCAAGGCTTGGTGACTAAAAGAATGCAGAGACCAACTACATGTTGGAGACTAGACATCTTTTGTAACCAAAAAATTGTAAACCTTGGTAACTACAGGCATGAGAAAGAAACTATATCATAGGTACAATATATTGTCACACGCTGACATTTGCAGTATGCAAGAAATCTCAGAATTTTAGACATTTGGCAGTTCAGAATCAACATTTAGAAGTTCAGAATCAACATTTGTAAACTTATGATCCAAACATTACATGCTAAACTGAATTTTGTTTTGCAAGTAGGAAATACCACTCTAGCATTTGCAAAGTACAGTACCACGTTTAGTACTGATCTGAACATATGATCCAATCAGTAAACCCCAATATGATCCAAACATTACATTTAGCATTTGTACACTGAATTTTCTTTAGATCCAACTAGTTTTCTCTTCTCAGTCTTTAGCGCGAGTATTGCTTTCCGCTGCTCCTCCAAGGTCATCTCCTATATAATGGTGGCCAGAGCACATGTTATTTCATTAACAACACCAGACATAACAAACATCAGAAAGAGTGCAAGCATGCCAATAAACTAAGCTAGAGACACCAAATTGTCAGTCACTTGATCAGCTTTGCCATAGCTCAAAAGCTCAACAACATCACAGGAAGAAAAACTGCACACATACACAGGAAATACATTTGTACGTAGCTAACTCTGAATCACCTACCTACTTTGCCACCTACCTACTTTTAATTTCTACTATACATTTGTACATAGCTAACTCTGAATCACATTATTCTCCAACTCCCATGGGTCAGAAACCAATAACTATCCAATTGTCCACCAAGAAACGTCGCTGGATAATGAACTAACGAATCGTGTGAAACCAACATTAAGGAACATGGTCAGGTCAGGTCTAGCAAAAGTAAACAGACTGCATACGTGATTACATCCAAGACTTGAGCTAATCTACGTACACTTAATATTATCAGTGTCGCAGCAAACTAATCAAATAAAAATGAGCACATTAAATTAACTTAAACTGGTGTTAATAACCAGAGTGCATGGGTGGTGGCAGAACTCGACTAAGCGAGAGTAAATGTGGTCAAGAGAATTCAGTCAGATAAGTAGATTGATCTGGCATTTTGAAGAAGCAACAGGGTGGATCTAGGTGCACCGGCACACCCAAAAATTCAGAGGCCAGTAGTGTTTAAGGCTAGCTAATCGTCAATGAAGAAATGGCAAGTTAACTAGTGCCAAGCCGTGTCATTCGCTCAAGACGAGAAAGACAAGCTTGTGCCGGGGATTAACTAATAGAATGACTAGGTAAGGCAGAGAATTAATCGGCAATGCAATGTGCCTTTCTTGAGATGTGGTAGCAGGCACGAAAAGCAGGGAAAGTGCAGCATTGAATCGTGTCGGCCAGGGGAAAGCACTGCAGGAGCGTGTTTGGTTGGTGAGGTAAACAACATAAAATAAAGCTAGCAACCTGATCATGAATACCTGGACCCTCCATCCGACACCAGAGAGCCTGTGATTCACAAATTTGGACCATCAAGATTAAGATCATGAAGAAATTTGCCAAATCACATAGTATTTTGATTGTTTGAAGCAGAGGCAAACTGATCATACCATTGCCAGAAGAAGAAGAAGTTGGAGCAGGTCTATATCCTGGCCTCAAATGACTGTTGAAAATGTATACATGTATTACTAGCTATACATTAGAATTTGTAAGTCCATATATTCATGATGAGTATCTTCATTTTCTGTTACAGAATTATTAGCAAGAACTATCTTGATTAGAAGATCTCGATACCAAGTACACTACTATATCTAAGCAAGCTGCAGGTGTAGGAGGCATCATCTAAAATACCAGTGCATGGGAAAAATAACATTACCTTGCAAATGATCTTGGAAAACTTGACATCCTTTCTACAGTGTTAGACATCAGCGAACCTGTGGCAGAAATTGGAATGCTTTATAAAAGGCAATATGCTACATGTATTTTTAGTGAATAAAAAATGCCAAAAATAGTTGAGATTGATGTGTTGCATACCTATTCCGTCAGATGGCATTGGCCGCTCAGTTGTGAAACCTAGCCCTGTTGCACTAGTGCCGTCCATAGGAGGTGAAATGCCAACCAAGTTAGACACGACACTTTGTAGCCAATCGATCTTCTTCTGTTGAGCTTCAAGTTGAGATTGTTGAGCCTCAATTTGAGTTTGCTGCGTAGCAACAATCTCCTTTGTAGAGGCCAATTCTTCCACTACATGCTGAGTTGAGCTTGATGTGCTTGAGTAAGCCCTTCTATTTGGTTTTGGTCCATGACCCCGACCTCTGACGTAACCATATGCCTTACCTAGCACATGCTCGCAAATCTGTTGCTCTGTTAAAGGTACTTCACCCTCCTCTATAGGTTCCTTTTGCTTTTGCAACATTTCTTCCTGCATTAATAATTATTTGTACCTATATCATGCACATCTTCCTAATAATAGTGCATCATCTAGTTCTGCCATCACTACTACTTAAAAGTACAAGAACAATTTCTTGCTCTCTAGTTCTCATTTGTATCTAAGTATTCCCATTGCTTAATCTCTCTCAACAGAAATTAATTTGTTACATGGTACTTACATGTTTATTCCTGGCATCTTCTGATGCCCATCCCTTCTTATCACTAGAGTAACACTCCTTGTATAGTCTGATATCGCCACAATTCTGATAATACAAGATTCAAATTCAAAAGACATGAATATAATAAGACAGCTACAAGTTTTGATATTCTGCTTTCACCACAATTGTGACACAAGATAAAGATAAGTAATAGTGACTTACTAATTCATGTTGAACCGCTACAAATGACTTTGTTCCCTTCTTGTGAACATAAGGTAGGTTTGAGCGGTTAGCCTTCCCAATTGTGGACCGTTTCTGCATATGGTAGTTTTTTGTAAACAAATAAGGCAGGGTCAAGTGATAAGATAGATGCAAAACTGTTGACATCCATTCAAAGACTACCATACCTTAAATTCTTCTGTTTCAAAATGATCACAGAGCCAAATCCAGTCTCCAACTCTATTATCAATAAGGGGAGGATATGGATTGCTTCTAGCATCATCACCAGATTTTACATAATGTTCATAACACTTGTGACGGAAACTTTTGTAGCTTGAAGAGAATAGCAGATCCACACAGCCTTTGATATGATCTTGGGTGAAATCAAGATTGAACTTAAGCTACGAAGAAAGAACTCAAAGTTAAAACTATACATATTCTAAGTTAGAAAGTTTGATAATCTTACATACCTTTAGAAGTTCATACAACGGCTCCTTATCATCCTCAGTCAGACTATGCCACCCGGCACGTTGGATAGGTGCATGGTACCGTGTAAGAAGTCCAATCTCTCTGGAAAGTAATTCATTATTTTCTCCAATAGGTCTTCTCTCTTCGGAGATGGTCAAGTTTAGTGGATGACCTGCCCTTTTGATCAAACGCTCCAAGCCCTTTCCCTTATTTATCCCACGTACCTTCCTGGATTTTGATGCTGAGGTACTCCCAGAATGTTGACCTTGAGATTGCGGGGCATTTCTTGGTGGCCGGACTGTTCGTCCAGGTCCCATCTACCATAGAATTAAAAGAATGGAACAATACCCAGATTGTTTATATTAGGAAGATAGGGAAATCAGATTTGCTACGTCAACAGAAATAAACCACGAGTTACATAGTAATTAGATATATTGTGGCAACATAAATAAATCATAAGTATCAATAATAATTCGAAATAACATGAGACAGGACATATATAGTCTAATATAACCTAAAACAAGATACATATAGTCTGATATAACCTGAAACAGGATACATATAGTCTGATATACACTGAAATAGAACACCATTATTCTAATATAACCTGACACGGGACACATGTAGTCTAACATAACCTGAAATAGGAGACATATAACCCGATACAACACATAATTATTCTACTACTCTGGTTCCTCTTCAGAATTATCCTGAGAGACATGGCTCTCCTTCAAAGATGCCAACTCTTTTGGATCAGTAACAATTTCTGGTGCAACATCATGTCGACACGAGATATTGCCTTCAAAAGTTTCATCTATGGAAACATTGGTAGCTTCCTCCTCTTGAAATGCAATATCATCGCTAGCATCATCTTCATTGACTTGATTCCAAACCTCTGGATCAAAAAGATGGCGATGCGGAGCCTTCTGCACAACTAGCCAATCTCCCTTCAATTTTGTATCACGTACATAGAAGACTTGGCTCACTTGACTAGCTAGTACAAAGGAGTCATTTTGGTACCACTTGCTTCCTGTATTAACACTAACAAAGTCGTCATCGATCCTCACAGGCTTGTTACTCTCTAAATCATACCATTCACACTCAAATAAAGCAACATGTCGATCATTGGGGTAATCCAGGACATATATATTTTTAAGAATACCATAATATGTGATATTTTGCCCCTTATGTTGTCCCTCTGTGCATACACCACTGTTCTGACTTTTACGACCCTCTTCACGCTCCTTTGTCAAGAATCTAACACCACCAGCAATGCATCCTGAGAATCTGTGTACTCTCTTATGCGGTCCAATTGCCAATGCATACAAACAGTCAGACACTAGGGATGCTCCTTGGTTGCGCAGATTGATCACCTAAATTCCACAAGTAATGCAAGTTAACTCATGGAAGCCATTGCCTGGATTGTTCTAGCATGATTGGCGAAGCCATTGCAAGTTAACTCAAGTAATAGCATGGACTTACTCTTTGGCGCAGCCATGAACCAAACTGTTCACGTTGCCTATTTTCAATATTATCTGCACCTTCAACCAGTAGGGCATCCTCATGCTCACTAGAAAGAAATGTCGAGGGATGAGTTTCTAACTAGTTGAGGATGTATAATTATAACTTAAAGTTTATAACATGTATACTTACTATAGGTATTCTTGTAGTTCCTCACAATTATTTAGCACATACCAAGACAAAGAATCATACTGATCTTGTGTTAACATAAGGTCATCCCTATGGCCAAAAGCACGGAAACTAGTTGAGAATACCGAGAAACGATCAAGTGGTTGTCTCTCCCCATCAAAGTTCCGCTCTTGTCTATTGAACCTTGTCTCAATTCCATGTAGATACATGGAGCAGAATGTTGAGCACTCCTTCATAACATAAGCTTCAGCAATTGAACCCTCTGGGTGTGCCCTATTGCTCACCATGCCTTTCAAAGTACCAAGAAACCTGCAGCCCAAATTTTCTTACTACAACACATTTTTACACACTAATAGAACTGTAAAGGGTGGAAGGACTAATGTTATGAAGAACAAGCTACCTTTCAACGAAGAACATCCATCTATATTGTACAGGACCTCCAAGCCTTGCTTGTTGTGGTAGATGCACTGCTAAGTGCACGCTGATATCAAAGAATGCAGGTGGGAGAATCATTTCTAGTTTGCACAACACAATTACTATTTGTTGTTCCAACTTATCCAAGATATCCAGCTTCAATGTCTTGGAGCATAATTGGCGAAAAAAACTACCAAGCTGCAGAAGTGCATCACATATATCTTTGTGCAGAAATCCTTGCATTCCAATAGGGAGTATTCTCTGAAGAAGAATATGGTAGTCGTGTGTCTTCAACCCAGTTATTTTCCCATCTTTACTTATACCTTTTGATATATTTGCAGCAAATCCATCTGGGAAGCAAATAGATTCTAGGAATTGCAGAAACTCAAGTTTCTCATCTCTGGTTAATGTGTACCATGCATGATGCTTTTCTACGCTACTTCCCGTATCATTCAAGTGTAGATCTTCTCTGATATTCATGTCTTCTAAGTCTTTGCGGGCCTTAAGTGTGTCCTTGGACTTGCCATCTATGTTTAATAAAGTCCCGAATAAGCTCTCACAAATGTTCTTTTCAATGTGCATGACATCAAGATTGTGTGGCAATTTCAGATCCTTCCAATATGGTAGCTCAAACAAGATGCTCATCTTTGTGAAATTTTTCCCTGGCATGTCCTTTGAAGATGCCTTTCTTTTCTTATTTCCAGGGTGTTTTCCGTATTTGAAGCCCTGGAGATGATCTAACTTCTGCAACAATTCAAAAATGTCTTTCCCAGATAGTTGTTTTGGTGGCAACACTTTCTCATTCTTACCATTGAAGGCCTTACTTTTGCGCCACCTATGGCGAATAGGCAAGTACCTCCTATGGCCTAAGAAACCAATTTTGCTTCGAAGTGGTTGCGAATAGGTTCCATCTAGGCAAACAGGGCATGCCTTGTAGCCCATTGTAGAATACCCAAATACTGAACCTAGTGCTGGAAGGTCGTGGATAGTCCATAGCAATATTGCACGCATATTGAAAGTACCTCCTTCAACAGCGTCAAAAGTAACAACTCCTGGATTAAATAATTGCTTTAGTTCTTCAACCAATGGCCTCAAATACACATCAATGTCCCTTCCCGGTGACTTCTTCCCAGGGATCAATAATGTCATGAGCAGGAAGGGCTCTTTCATGCTTCTCCATGGAGGCAAGTTATACACAACTACAATGACAGGCCACACACTATATGAGCTACTCATAATTCCAAATGGGTTGAAACCATCGGTGCCAACCCCGAGCCGCAAATGGCGAGGGTCTTCTTCCAGCCAGAGATATTTCTTATCCATATGTTTCCAAGCATCGCCATCCGGAGGACCCCTCAACACATTTGGTTCGACAACTCTCTTATCCCTATGATAACGCAAATCTGAAGCTATTTCCTTGTTCATGAACAACCCTTGTAATCTAGGGATTAAGGGAAAGTAGCGCAACACTTTCTGAGGTACTTGCTTCCCCTTGCCCTTCTGTGTCTTCCACCTCGATTCCTTACAAACTGGGCACTCATCCTTGTCCTCATGCTCCTTCCAGAATAGAACACAATCATTTTTGCAAGCATCAATACTTTCATAACCTAGCCCTAGATCTCTCAACATCTTCTTTGCTTCATAGTACGTGGCTGGAAGCGAGTTACCAGCTGGCAAAGCCTCCTTTTGAAGCTTGAGTAACATGTCAAAAGATTTGTTGCTCCAATGGTTAAGATCTTTGAGGTGTACCAGCTTTAAAACAAAGGATAGCACCGAGTGGCCTTTGCAGCCCGGGTATAGCTCACGTTGTGCACTTCTCAGCAAGCCGTCAAATCTGGTCGATGACTCATTGGGCTCCGGAATGCTACCTCCAGCAGGATTATGGTTCTCTTGCTCATCAACCCCAACCGTGGCTCTATGGATATCTCCTAGCAGATCTTGGACCATATCAAATCCATCAAAATCATCAAGATCTTCCTCATTTTCAAGTGACTCATCAACTTGGTCTTCATCATTGCTAACTTGTTCTCCATGGAATATCCATTTTGTGTATGAAGTTTGTATACCATACAATAACAAATGGGTTCGAACTTGACTGACACTCTGCTGACTTATATTCATACAAGTTTCACAAGGGCAACGCATCTTATCATTGCCGCTGTTATGTTGACAAGCAAAATCAATGAATGCATTCACCCCTGAAATGTAATCACTTGAAAACCTATCAGGCAACCTCATCCAACTCTTATCCATACTATATCTTTTCCTGCACAAGCACTCTACAAGTGAACCAAAGTACTAGAAATGTAAAATATAACAACATAACCACATTAGCTACAAATCATTATATCTGCCGGTAAACACCTCAATCACGAAAGGAATCAGGCTAGATATGTCAATCATTTTCAACCAGTCCACCCGACATGATAAACTAATTGATCTACTGAATTTCGGTTAAATCAGGCTTATATTTATCAAAATAACAATCCTACAGTACCCCATATATATGTCACATTGCCACTGTATTTTCAAAAGAAAACTTGCACTTTATCAAACTAAACACGCAGCTTGCTTATGTAATTATTTTATATGTAGTAACATTATACTAAAATATAATATCACAACAACAGCAGCCATGGAACTCTATAATTTTATACTAGAATTGTATACAAAGACAGTCTTCAAATATTATACTACAACATTATACAAAGACAGTCTTCACAAAACAGTATTTGAAGATAGTCATCACAAAACTGCATATCCTTTCTAAACATTGTACTACTAACATATACTACAAGTCCTGATGTTGTAAGTATCAATATGCAGTAACATTATGCTGTATATTTTACTACAAGCAAAACCAAGACTATATGTATATTATGGCCCGGTTGGGCACGGCAGTATTGCCATTATTCTACTACTCTGGTTTTGAAGAGGATAATCTAACTCTCAGGATAATCTAACTCTCAGTATTGCCATTATTCTACACAACACATCAACCGGACCAAGCCAATATTGACATTATATTCAAATCACACAACCGAACTCTACATGGTAGGCCAAGCCAGTTTCCAAATCACAAACAGTAAGCTACATGTATATTTTACTTACACATTTCCACAAACACTTGAAGTGCATGATCTAGCCATCAAGTACTCCAAGGAAATTAATGGAGAGACACAGGGAAGGAGGCAAGGACAGAGAGGAGATCAGTCTTACGGGTTGAAGCTTTTTCTGGTGTTGACGGTGAGAGCGAGATCTCGTTGGCGAGCTTGGGGCGTCGGTTCCTGCAGAGCTGGTTGGGGTTGGGGAAGGAGGAACCCTAGGCGCCCCTTCCCTTCGACCACGCGGCCGCTGCCGCCGCTGCTTCACCTCCCCCACGCAGCCGAGCTGCCACCACCGCCGCAAGGGACAAGCCCGCCGCTGCCGTCGCGTGGAACACGCCCGTCGCCGCCGCCGTCGCGAGGAACACGCCCGCCGCTGCCGCAAGGAAGAGCCCCCCTCTCTTCTGCCGCGAGGAAAACGCCAGCCGTCGCGGGGAGCGCGCCCTCCGCCTTCCGCCGCCCCCTCCGCCGGCAGGAACGAGTCAGCCACCAAGGAACGCGTCGGCCGCCGCCAGGGATGTCGATCTGATTTGGGGGATTTGGGGAGACGCTAGGAAGGTGACTTGCCTTTTTGCATACTAGCCCTTGGTTGCTATTTCTCCACTGGATACAAAGTCGTGAGGGTACAACACATAGGCCTATGGTGACCAAGGAACTAATTAGCTGGTTGCAATTAGTACATCTTCAGCCACCAAACCGCTTGGTGACAAAATATCTGGTGGCAAATGATATATTTTCTTGTAGTGCCTACGCGCTCGCTGCGACCGTGTGGCACATCTGCTGTGCGCAGGTGTTGGTCGCCGCTCGTGTCTCCATGCCGCCACACTACCGTGCGGCTTCACCTGCGACCCCGCTGGCCGAGCACGACGAAGCCGCTCCATGCCACAGCTGCCAAATGCTGCATTCTCCATGCCGAGACCCCTCCGCCGTTCCCTGCTACCGCCTCAACGGCCCCGCCACCGGCTCGATGCCGTTGCCGCGCAGCCTCCAGTCCGGAACAAGCACGGCGCATTGCAGCGGGAACAAGTTCACGACCTCCACAGGTTGAAGGGTCCTAGGAACTCGAGCTCGGCGAATTCAACGGCGAGCCCAGCGCGCCCGGCGTGCTCCAGGACGGCCCTGCTGCAAGGGCTCAAGATGAACCCCGCCATGCACAAGGTCTCCCAAGAAGCCAAGCTTGCCATGCTCTGTCCTGTCGCGCATGCAGCGGCGGGAGCATGCTCCGAGCCGTTGCGGCCGCGCTACAGCCGCAGCCGCCGCATGTTGCATCTATCGTGCCGAGCTCCTCCGCTGTTCCCCACTACCACCTCGACGGCCGTGCCACCTCCCGATGTATTGAATACACATTGAAATACAAGCATTTATTGAACCGATATTATTTTAGGGGCATCTCCAACAGGTTGTATGTTAATTTTGTTGGTAAAATATCCATGTCATCAACTAACAAGCTATCATACAACTACTCCAATGGGTTGTATGTAAGCTATCCAATAGATGGTGAGAAAATAAATTCGATTGCTCTCTATTTCATCTTGAAGCTTGTGCAAAGATTGTTGGTTAATCTATATACAACTTTGCTCTCTCTTCACATTTAATACATGCCACATCATCACTATGTCCTAGGTGGCAAATTTACCAACACCTATCTTGCAACTGTTGGAGATGCCCTACGTAAAAAAATGGCATAGGTAGAGGTATGAGAAAGTTGTAGTGGCATATCTCCAACTTGGGTTTTTGTAATGGCATTTTTCCAAGTCATGAAAGTTACAATGGCATTTTGTACTACCGTTGCCCCCAACGGTACTACCGCTTAGCGGGACGCGGGAGGGGTATGTATCGGGCAGGGGGAGTTCTAACTCCCCCATACCCGTTCACTCGCCCTCCCCCGTCTCTTTCTCTTTCTCAGGCGCCGAAGAATAGCCCCAGCCGCCGCTCCAGCTGGCCGATTCCGTGCCGTCTTCAATGATTTCGACCAGTGGAATCGTTCCCCACCACCTCCTCTAGCCATGGACCCTGGTGGTAGTAGCTCCAAGGTCCGTCGCAAGAATGTGAACCCCCCTTCCAAGCATGGTCGCACCTATCATGCCAGAATTGTGTATTTCAAAGATGAAGAAGAGGTTGCCCCCACACCTCCGCTTGCCCATCGTCAATCTTCCAGGAACAAGGGCAAGTTAAATGTCATGTCAACCGCTGCTCGTAAGAAGAAGGAACCGGTCAAGACCGCAACTGCGTTAAAGCAGAATGAGTATTGGCAATATCGTGAGCAAAACCCCTACCTCATTCCTCAGGATCCTTGTCTGGTTGGCTCACCATTCTGGAACAAGGACCAATCACTTGTGTACTTTGATCGGATCAAGGGAAGGAAGAATATGTTTGTCAAGACCAAGTTAATCAACATGGAACATATGGAGAAGTACCAGACATACTTTGGAGAAACTCGTGCCCTCTGTGAACAACTCAACATCGCGCCCCTCTCATGACCTTCAACTATGACTTTGATGCAGATCTGGTTGCTCAGTTCTTTGCAACCATCTGGTATGGCGCCAACTCAGAGCGCACTTTGATCTGGATGACCAATGGCAGGTAGTTGCGCACCACTTGGGCTGAGTTTATGGCTCTTCTTGGATATCCTGGCGAGGGGCTGAGGAAGCCTCTTGGCCTTCGTCCTCACCACGAGGGGGGGGGGCTACTCACAAGGATGAGCTGAAACCTCACATGATTATCACCAACATTGAGAAGGGAGTCAAGAAGGAGCTCAAGCCTTTCTTTGACATTATGCATCGCATCTTCCGTCAAACTCTTTTTCCTCGCATTGGCAACTTGGACATGGTGCATGGCCATCTTGTGGATATGCTCCTGTTGTGCCACTCTGAGAAGGGCACAGATGTCGTCCTGGATGTCTCTCACGTCATGTGGAAGGAGCTAGTGAGTGCTACCTATGGAGATCAATGCCCAATTTATGCTCCTTTCATCTTCAAGCTGATTCAGTCTACCTGGAGCTCCACTTTCCCTGGTATACCACTTGAGCCCGGACCCTTGACTCCTCATGACGTTCTCTACTTGCGTTAGAAGGAGCTTTGGGCCTCCACTGCTCATCCTGAGGCAGCTGTATCTTCTGCTTCTCAGGAGGATCAAGGTGATGATGGTGGTCCTCCTCCCGGCTCAGAGCATTCTTCTAGTCAGTCAAGTTGGGCGGCCAAGCTCAAGCGTAAGGTGAAGAAGCTATTTTGCCTTCAGAACGATGTTCAACACAAGATGTACTTGGCACATGTGGGTGCCAAGAATGCTCGTCAGGACAGGAAGGCGATCATGAGGAAGCTTGAGATCCTAGTTCAAGATGGCTCTGAGGACCGTATCACTCCGGAGGACAAATGGATTTCTTCGTACTATCACTGGACGGACTCGGATGAGCCCAATGTTTCTACTTCTGCTCCAACTCAGGATTAGGAGATCGAGGAGGAGTCTGATGGGTCTGAGGAGATGTCTGCTGATGGGTCTGATTCTGAGGAGGAGTCTGACGACTCCATGTGAGGAGACTAGTGCCATCTGGAGTTGCGTTAGGTATCTCTCTTCCTTTTTGGTGTCTTGATGCCAAAGGGGGAGAGGTTTAGGACCGGGGGTTTGTCTTTCTACAGGGTGTTGCTGAGTCACAAGCTTGGTTCTTGTTGTTGCCCTTGTGTTTCTGCTTGTGAACTCTTTTCCTTCATTTGCTTTGTTTTGGTGTGAGACTCTCTATCATATGGTGTAAGACATATTCTACCCGGGTTAATCTTGTTATGTCTCTATGTGCGTGAATGTCTGATCTTTTGTCTTATTAGTTTCCTTGCTTAAATGTCCCTTATATCATTGCAAGGATTGCCCAGTCTATAAAATATAGGGGGAGTGTTGATCCTAGTATGTGTGTTGTGCAGTCCAAAGCACATCTTTTGAATACACACATCTAGGGGGGGTCTGTCTATCTTTTATAGATTCTTGGGTTTGCGTATGCTCATTATATATCTCTTTGAGCAAATCGCGTATTGTCATCAATCCACCAAAAGGGGGAGATTGTAAGGGCATATTTCTCCCTAAGTGGTTTTGGTGATTGATGACAATGAATTTGTGGACTAATCGTGTGCATTGAGCATTTCAGATATCTCATGGCTAGGCACTAGACGATTCAACGCCCCTCGAAGCCTTTCGAAGACGGCGGTTTTTTCTACGTTTCTTTTCAGTGGATTTGAATCGTAGGAAAGCCGTACTATTAAGAGGGGGTCCGCTTCGGAAAGGTATGGGTGGAATCAACACGTACACAACCCCAAATGCACCCACTGCCTCCTTCCCATCTCCGGAGCCCGTCCTATGTTTTCTGTGGTGTTTTCAGCATCTTGCCAGCGGTAGTACCGCCTGTGCCCACGATAGTACCGCTTACGCGGTAGTACCACTGTTACTTCCGTGGTACTACCGCTTAGGGCCTCCCCGCGGGTGCAACTTTTGGTTGCCCATTTGTCTCTCACGGTAGTACTGCGGTAGTACCGCTTAGGCAGTATTACAGCCCGTACCACCATCTCCACTACCGCTTGGGGGGTGTTCTCGTGTGCAAGGTTCTGTTCCCGCTTTGCCTCTAGCGGTAGTAAAGTGGCACTAGGACGGTACTACCGCTTGGCACCGTACTATCGCCCATGGCACCCTCTACTACTGCTGGCTCTCCAGGCCTAAGACCCAAGCGGTAGTACCGCTCCAGCGGCACAACCGTTGCTACACTCTGTGTAGTCTTAGGGTTGTACGGTGGTGTACCGGCTAAGCGGTAGAACCGCTCCTAGGAGAGGTAGTACCGCTTAACTGCGGGCTGGGCAGAAAAACGGTTGGATTTTTGCTCTCCTATATAAAGGGGGGTCTTCTTCCTCCTAATGTTGACCTCTTCCTTTCCTAAGCTCCATTGTTGCTCAAAGCTCCATTTTCGCCCGTTCTCTCTCCCTAGCCAATCAAACTTGTTGCTTTTCTAGGGATTGGTTGAGAAGGCCCCGATCTACACTTTCACCAAGAGAAATTTGATTCCCCCCACTAATCCCTTGCGGATCTTGTTACTCTTGGGTGTTTGAGCACCCTAGACGGTTGAGGTCACCGCGGAGCCATATTCCATTATGGTGAAGCTTCATGGTGTTGTTGGGATCCTCCAATTAAGTTGTGGAGATTGCCCCAACCTTGTTTGTAAAGGTTCAGTCGCCGCCTCCAAGGGCACCAATAGTGGAATCATGGCATCTCACATTGTGTGAGGGCGTGAGGAGAATATGGTGGCCCTAGTGGCTTCTTGGGGAGCATTGTGCCTCCACGCCGCTCCAACAGAGACATACTTCCTCTTAAAGGGAAGGAACTTCGGTAACACATCCTCGTCTCCACCGGTTCAACTCTTGGTTATCTCTAATCTTTACTTGTGCAAGCTTATATTGTGTTGTATCCCTTGCTTGCTTGTGTGCTTGTTGTTGTTGCATCATATAGGTTGCTCACTAAGTTGCATATCTAGACAACCTACTTTTATGCAAAGTTTAAATTGGTAAAGAAAGGTTAAAAATTGTCAGTTGCCTATTCACCCCCCTCTAGTCAACTATATCGATCCTTTCAATTGGTATCAGAGCCTCGTCACTTTATTAAGGACTTTGCCATCCGAAGAGTATGGTTGACACCGTAGACGGTGGGGAGGAGCACCTCGGTATGATTCCGTCCTCATCTACGGCCGATGGGGGTTCCTCAGTCTCTCATGAGGAGTTAAATGCGGCTTTGGACACATTGAAAACCTCCATGATTAATAAATTTTTAGAAGGCCTTAAATTATCCATCGCACCAATGAAAGTGGGTGATCCCGCTAATAAGGTGACGGATGCTAACTCCGACAAGAGGGACGCTACGAGTGACAAAGTTCCTTTATCTAGTGCTAGAAGTGGAAATGGCATCTTAGCCCATGTTGAACCTCCGCTTACTTAAGGACCGGTTCCCTCCACTCATTTGAATCATGTTGGTCCTCCTCCCAAGTTTGTGAAAAATGAAGATTTTGCCTCTTGGATCTATCACTTTAAACGTCATTTAAATCATATTTCTACTAACCTTTGGAGAATTATTGAGCAAGATTTCTATCCGCATGACCCAACAACTTCACTCCTAGAGAAGCCGCGGATCATCAATTCAACGAGTCCGCACTTTGCATTCTCCAAGAGGCCATCCCTCCCAAAGATATTGCGCATCTCTGACCTTTCACCATGGCCAAGGAAGAATGGCAACATGTTGTTTCCATTTACAAGGGAAATGCAAGCATTCAACTCTCCAACTACGAAGTGGTTCAAGATGAAGTCGATGACACTACAAAAAAAAAGACACATCCCTGACATTTTGGGCCGAACGAAATTTTTTCTGTCATACTTATGGAACTTCTATGACGATAATTGTGACAAAACCCGGTATCATCATAGATGTGGTGGGCTCCTACTTCTATGACAGAAAATGGGCTTTTCGTCCTGGGCGGGCCGGAGACGTAGCTACATGACATTCTTTGGGCCGTCCATGACGGAAAAAACAGTGGTAGAAGCGAGGGCACGGAAAATATCGGGGAGTTCCTGGTACGGTGGGTTGTAGGGGGCCGAACGATGTGCCTTTCTCTCGTACGTACGCGCGTGTGTGCGAGGCGTTGTGCTCTAACTGAAGCCGAGTAAGGCGTTGGGCTCTAACTGAACCCGAGCAATTGCACTATAGGCTACGCGTTACTGAATCCGAGCGATTCCTTTGCTACTACTGCTAACTGAAGCCGATCGATGATGCCTCTGGATGAACAGTGAACGTTGTTGGGTGGCTTGGACGAACAGTTCCCGGTGGGGGTTGGATGAATAGGAACCCGTGGTAGTAGAGGCTGTTGCCGCTGGATGAACAGTACCCTGATCGATCGAGCCGGTGGATGAACAGGACGCCGTGGAGGGCTGGATGAACAGGACCCCGTGGAGGGCTGGTTGAACAGTAGCCCGTGGAGGGCTGGTTGAATAGTAGCCGGTGGAGGGCTTGTTGAACAGTAGCCAGTGGAGGGTTGGATGAACAGTAGGCCGTGGAGGGGTGGTTGAACAGGACCCCGTGGAGAGGGCTGGTTGAATAGTAGCCGGTGGAGGCTGGATGAACAGGAGCCCATGGATGAACAGTCGCAGGTGGAGGCTGGAGGAGGTCGACGGTGGATGAATACTAGCCCGTGGAGGATGTAGGAGGTCGACGGTGGATGAATACTAGCCCGTGGAGGCTGTAGGAGGTCGACGGTGGAGATGAACAGTATCCTATGGAGTCCCATTTTGCGGTACGCCACACCCCTCCCCATGAATAGGACCCCTGTTTCAACCGTAGCGCTCCAACACAAGTGCGTTTCCTCCGTTTTGCGGTATGCCACACCCCTCCTGGTCAACAGGACCCCGTTTCGACCGTAGGAGGTCCAACAGAAGTCCGTTTCCTCTGTTTTGCGGTACACCAGACCCCACGCGATGAACAAGATCCCGTTTCGACCATGGCTGGTCGAACACAAGGACGTGTCCTCCGTTCTGCGATACGCCAGGCCTCATTTCCATCGGCTATTCCGCCCAAGCCGGTTGGCTCCCGATCAACAACACGCGTTCCGTTGCCTCCCGATGAACAAGACACATTCCGTTGCCTCCCCATGAACACGACGACGGCGCAACTTCTCCGTTCCGACCCAGCCATGTACACGAGCCCTGGCCGTACGTATGCGCGAGTAGGCGTTCGAGACCCTGCCCGTATGCACGTGCGTGGCCGTATTTTCTTTCTTGCACCCTGGCCGCTATACGTATGTGTACATGCTACGTGCGCGCCTCTACATCGACCAGTATGTACGTACATGTTCGCAACCAGAATGACAAAGCTACGTACGCTTTGACCAGGTGGGTCCCGACTGTCAGGCACTTCCTTGTGTGCGAAGATGTAGCTGGTGGGTCCCAGCAATCAGGGGAGCAAATCATTTTTTTGCCCGTAATATGGACGCACTTTCTTGTGTGCGAAGATGTAGCTCGTGGGTCCCAGCAGTCAGGGGGAAACATTTTTTGTGAAATACGGTGGCCCTTCCGGTGGGTCCCTGCTGTCAGGTGGAGAATTAATTGTTTTTCGCGTAATAAGGAGACACTTCCTTACTGCGGCCGTGGACCCAGCTGTCAGCCTCTCCACATACAGTACTCTTCCAATGGAAGTCGGCCGTTGACCACATTAACCACGCCGCGCCAAGAGCACCAAGGCGGTGGAGGACGGCGAGGCCTAGGAAGGGGACGATGCGGAGCCGGGGAAAACGCGGCAGTGGATGCCCACGCGGAGAGAAGTACGAGGGTTCACTGGTTCGGCTGTGGTGTGAGGATGCTGTCGCCGCGCTGTTTGGCGAGACAGAGGACGAGGCAGAGGACAATGCTGGCTCTGACGAGTCCCCGCTCCGCTGGCATCGACGAGGCCCTGCTCCGCCGAGGCTCCGTGGCGCTAACAATGAGGCAGAGGACACCGCCGGCTCCGCTGAGGCCTCGCCCCGCCGGCACCATGGCGGAGGCCCTACTCCACCGTGGCCCCGCGGCGCCAACAACGAGGCAGAGGACACTGCCGGCTCCACCGAGGCGGAGGCCCTACTCCGCCGAGGCCCCGCCCCGCCAACAAGGAGGCATAGGACATCGCTGGCTCAGTCGAGGCCCCACCCTGCCGACAATGAGGGGGAGGATTTCCTCCACTCCGCCGAGGTGTCGCCCCGCCAGCAACGAGACAGAGGACATCGCTGGCTCCGTTGAGGCCCTGCCCTACTGCCAACGAGGCCGCGCCACACAGAAAACAAGGAAGAGTAGAATACGGTAGGTCGCCGCCACTGGAGTACAAGTAAGGCCATCCCTACTACCCTCCAATTGAAGCCAAGCTAGGCGGGTTGACCATTGATGGCCGATTAGCTTCTTGGCGGCGACGTGGAGTCGGAGAGCTATGTTGGAGAAGGACGCTGCTTCAATTACTTAACTACAGTGCAGTTGGGTCACTGGCATGTGGGCCCAAGAGGCAGCTGGCCCACATGTAAGTGACACAACTACACCTGATGTTATGTCACTGAAGCTCAGTCCACTAGAGAATAAGCTTCTGTTCGGCTCAGCACACCCCTTTTTAGTTGAAGAATGTATGAAATGTAATGAAATCCAGCATGTTTATATGAAATCTGGGAGTGTATGAATGAATTTAGTTCGATTTGTTTGAATTCTTGTATCACTGGCATTGGAAGAACTTGCAAAACAATACGTACTAGCATTATTCCCAGGGTGATCACCTCGTTTGCAGCAGTTTCACATGTACTCCCTCCGGTCCTTTTTAGTCTGCATATAAGTTTTGTCTGAAGTCAAAGTATCTCTACTTTGACCAATCTTATAGAAAAAAGTATCAACATTCACAAGTAAAATCAACAGACTTGAAAGAAATCTAATATGCGAAGTAAAAAGGAACAGAGGGAGTACAAAATTTAGCGTTCCTGTACATTGAAATCAACACACAAGCCTGACAATTCATAGGGAAAATTCAAAACAATCAATGATTATGCATCTCAGCGATTCACATGTCAGAGTTAATATTTACTTCACAACTAAAGAATAAAGAAAAATCGATCGATGCTCCTAACAGCAAAGGGCGTCCCATTTGAAAATATCAAACGCATGTCTTGTTGCTAACATCAATGAGCAAATTTGACAAGGTTGTCCCATTCCAAAATGTCAAATGCGTGTTGTTTTGCGTACATCAATGAGCAAACTTTGACAAGGTTTTCCCATTCCAAACTATCAAATGCCTACGATTGTGTAATGGGCAGGGTTTTCCATCAGTTCGGACATTAACATGGCACCTCGTGCTAAATAAACGAGCTGTTCTTTTTGTGCAGTTCCACCAAAATCAACCAAATTCGCGCGTAGCTTGTATAATTTCGCCTTTATATGTTGCAACGCCTTGAATATATCGGCACCTCCTTTCTTGTGGTGGAAATGAGTGATTCGAGAATATTCGATGTATTCGTGAACATTTTGTGCAGTTCCCATTGAAATCAAGCTAAGCACCCATGTTTGCATAAATACAAAAAAGTGATTAGTATAAAGCAAACTGTACTATGAATTGACAGTTTAAATAGTCAACCTACATGATCCATGCAGAGCACATTTAAAAAATGGAACTCACCGGAAGGCATCGTAAAACAACATTGTACTGGCCATCACAGCAACAAAGATGGAGATACGTGAGTCCTTCTGAGCTAAAGTTAGTTTGTTCTTGTGGGCAATAATGTAACCATCCTTCAACTGCTCCCTTCCTAAGAAGAGAGGCTTGCCTTCTTTATCTTGGCATAATCGGAACTACGCACTTCACGTACTCCATATTCTTCTTCAGAGGAGGATGATCCTGTTGTGCAAAGACAAGAGAAAAACTAAATTCTAGCATCCCTGTTTGCTCAAAAAAAGGAAAGGAAATATTTAAAACAACACAGATGAAGCATTTCTCAAGGACAATACCACTTTCTCATGACAGTATCTAAACTGTAGCACAACACCAATGGAAATGACAAAGCTCAATCATATGGATGAAATCCGTGGGCGAGTACCAACCTTTGTCAGAAGGCTTATTGTGTAGAGCATATAGATCAAGCACTTCTCCGGAACCATCTATTGTTATCTATTATGGTTGCCATGCTTACTATATACTCCTCGATTAGTTTAATGTTTCCAACATCTTCTTGTGCAGTTCAACTAAAATATATGGTATCTTCAAAGAAGATCCTTGTTTGCACAAGTAGAGATAATTATATATTACATTAAGAGTGGCATCAAATCAGTGGCAAAACAATTGCTCGTTCCAGCCATATCACTAAATTAAGATGCAAAACTATATCATTACTTGTGTCATCACAGTTCCAGTGCTTCATTACAGCATCGGGAGTTGATTTTTTTTCTTCCGCTTGTTCTTCCCCTTCATCACTTGGTTCAATAACAGACAAGCTTCGCCTTCAATGTAAGATTCGGCATGTCAATTAGGGAGCACAAGTATAGCACTAAACAACAACGTTAATTTTCAAATGAAAGTGGAAAAATACAGGCCAAGAGTTGTGAAATATCCTTATCTTACCTCAATGGGATATTACGGTGCACATATAGATTGGAAGTCTTGTTTCCATTTGTGAAGTTCCCTAAAATCAAGCAACACTAGCGTACAAGTAGCACAACATATGAAAGCACACCGCACAATCATGTGAAAGAAGGCTAGTACTGACCTCTCATGACGCGGAATTCAAACAACTCAAAAGAAGAAGATCTGAACCAAATTTGCCAACACGGATAGGAAGTAAGATATCCTCTTGTGCAGTTCCACTAAGATCAAGCCATCAAGCAACGTTGTCGGTGTGACATTTTGCTTGAACCGCACAAAACACTCTTAAAACAAAAGTGTTTTGTTCAGTTCAACAAAAGGTCACAATAGCAACCAGGTGAAGTAGATAACCCTATTTACATAGAGGCGCAAAGGAAACAACTAGTGGTCAATAATGGTGGACGACACAGAAGCCAACAAAAAGAAGCATCGAACCTATCTAAATGGGAAAGAAAGCAAGACAGTAGCATTTCTCAAATGGTGGCATTGATTAATATTAACAGAGAGATTATATTAACAATAAAATTCATTAAACATGTAATTTGCTTTTAACTGTGGCATTGCATCAATTCTCCAGCGGCATTATTAGAGGGTGTTTTTTACAGGGACATTTTGGTGTAGGGACTAAATAAAGTTCGTGTCAGTCCCATCTAAACCAAACAGGAGGGACTTTTAGGGAATAAAGAAAGAAGACCCTTAGGGAGAGTCTTTTGGGGACTTTTTCCAATAGTTGCCCCTGCCCCGCATCGCAGCTTGTCTCTATTAGTTCATTACTAGGGGTAACATGGTCTTTTAGCATGTCATTTAATAACCTCTAGTCCATGTTTAGTCCCTGGAACCAAGCAGGTAGGGACTAGGGAGTTTTTAACCAAACAGGGCCTTTGATTAACAACAGCTAAAGAGTTGCACGGGATAGTGGACGCACAAGCACCATGTGCATCTACCGATGTATGAAGGGGTGATGCATAGTCTGTTGCAACAAAGAACAAAAACAACCAACGAGCATATTTGTGTTGGTCCCAGTTTTGTTATCTTTCGACACCTTTCCCTATGTGAGCGCAGAAAATCTAGTCCCGCTCAAACTCTACAACCTTGTCCCCCAAAACAAAAGATCAGTTCATTACAGATGTGCATACTGCGTTTGTCATTGTTTCCCCTTTTCGACCAACGTAGGTGCTGGATAGCCAGTCTGTACTAGTACTTTCCCCCTTCCTTTCCTCTTTGAACCACGTCCTAGATTCATGCTATACAACTTTCCCCACTACTTTCCTATTTGATCCAACACCTAGATTTGAGTGCAGAAGCAGAAAAATCCCACATGCAACTAGTGCAATGCATGTGGAATAAGTAAATTATACCTTAAGGTTCTTGGGGTGTGGTTCGGTGGGTGACCGGAGGCCGTTCGACCCACACTATGTATGGCGGCAAGGAAGAAGGGGTCGGAGGCCCTCCCGCGCCGCCACTGGGTGAAAGAGAACAGCTGCGCCGGTAGTGGATTCCCTCCCTCGCCGATGGCGAAAGCGTTAAGCCTCCTTCTCTTCCCGGCGGACGGATCCTGCCGGCTCTTTGACCAGCAGTGAGGGGAGAGAGATAGGCCAACGAAGTCTTGTTTCGATCTGGAGAGGGTGAGAGAGTGTGAAGAGAGCAACTACAAGCGCCGAGGCTCCAACATGTATATATATACCGGAGAGAGAGTATGAAGAGTGCAAACCCTAGAAAACAAGTGATGAGGCTGCAGCGTATACGTGATGAGGTGATTATACGTTCACTATGAGATCATATAGCTATGTATCCATCCATTTTGACAAGTCAAAGAATCCTCTTGGCACTACCCCAGTTCACTTTCTCTCTCTGTCATGCGGGGCCTACCTATCATTGGGTGGAAGAAAGAAGTCGAATAAAAACAAAATTATGCTCAAGTGTAGTTATCGAAACTGAGACCTCAAGTTTGATGAGCGAACAGGCTAACCATCTACACCACCTCCGCGTTATGTTTGACGAGAGGAAAATGACCTTTAATACATTCCTGCATTTGTGTGACAAGCATGCCGTGTTTTTTTTGTGTGGGAGTCATTGGGATTTAAATCATAATCGTGTCATGTGGCTTTGGTGGTAAGGTCTTTTGGGATTTAAAACAGTGTTGGTAGTATAGAAATAATGCAGCCTTAGTCACCTTACTTTTCTCCACGTAGTACATTTGGTCCCACCAGTCAGAGGGTGAAACAAACAAATTAATAAGAAAAAATTAAAAGCGCCAGCGGTGTATCTTACCTCACACATCTCGTTACTGCTCGGCAACACTGTCCAATTGATCCCTCTGTTCGCTCATGTACTATTTTAAGTGAATCCTTATTATAACATGCACACAATTTTGGGCACTTGTATTCGACCTAAGTCAGTGTGCCACCGTATCTCGTACTACTCCCTCCGTCTAGGTGTAATAAGTCACGTTAGAAGGTGCATCGGGATCAAGGTGCAAGCAGATTTTTGTTTTCGAAACGAGGTGCAAGCAGATTGGAGGAGAAGGAGAAACTTGATCGGTCCTTCCTCCAATCAAAGCCCTGATTTCTGTCTCTAAACGCAACAATTAATCACAACAACTAAGAGATGTCGTTTTAGCTACCATGCAGGGCCACGTATTAACTCGCATGCATCAATGCGTAGTTGCGCTCCTTGCATTGGGTTTTCGGGGGAGATAACAAGGCAGAGTAAGGAGCGTTTGGTTACATTGCTAGGCTGGTCACAGTGGTGAGTAACTTGGACTAGTAACATGCATATGTTACTAGTCTATGTTACTACTTTCATAGTAGGTAGTAACATATGGTTGGTAACATGCAAGTCTTCATTAATTGAGATATAGACTCATTTTACCTCGGCGTGTGTGTGTGTTTAACAACATATGTGTGTGTTAGACTAGTCACAGTGGGGAGTAACTTAGAGTCGTAACATGCATATGTTGCTAGTCTATGTTACTACCTCCACAGTGGGTAGTAACATATGTATTGTGTCATGCATCACTGCATTTATTACGTTGTAGACTCATCTTTTCTTGATATGTGTGATGTTACAGCAACTAGATATGTTACCACATGCCTCTCTTTCTTCATTTATTACATGCCACATCATCTATTTTGCCTGGATAAGTGGGATATTATCACCAATGTTACTCCCACTGTGGTAGTCTTAGAGAAAGCGACACATCGACCTACTCCTATAGAGAGATGGTGTGTGGTGTGTGATTTAGCCACGAGAGTCGGTGCATACTCTCATTTCCGGGCGTCCAGTCAAGACAGGCGGGACAGCTACCACGCCCGCTCCTGACCAGCCTGGCCCACCCAAAGCCCCTCCATTGCCCGCGCGCACTTCCCGCCCAAAACGGTTAGAGCCGCTCCAAAGAATCGGTGCCGCATTCATGCCCGGGCAGAGCGGACGCGACCTCTCACTGGCGCCTGCGTTGAAGGGAGAAGTGGATTCAAGACTGATGGTTGCTTCATCCGTCCAACTTACTGCTGGTTCTATGTGATTTGACGGATCATTGGTCATTATTACTGAGGTGGTAGGACTGCTGGATGTCCCACGCTTTCAGCGAAAAGAGGTACTACTAGATTACAATTTTCTCCATTCTCAGCGGAGGAGTGCGAGAGCAGTTGTCAGTGTCAAAACTGGCGGATCTCGGGTAGGGGGTCCCGAACTGTGCATCTAAGGCAGATGGTAACAGGAGGCAGGGGACACGATGTTTACCCAGGTTCGGGCCCTCTTGATGGAGGTAATACCCTACGTCCTGCTTGATTGTTCTTGATGATATGAATAGTACAAGAGTTGATCTACCACGAGATCAAAGAGGCTAAACCCTAGAAGCTAGCCTATGGTATGATTGTATGTTGTCCTTGGGACTAAAACCCTCCGGTTTATATAGACACTGGAGGGGGCTAGGGTTACACAAGGTCGGTTACAAAGGAGGAGATATACATATCCGTATTGCCTAGCTTGCCGTCCACGCCAAGTAGAGTCCTATCCGGACACGGGACGAAGTCTTCAAACTTGTATCTTCATAGTCCAATAGTCCGGCCAAAGGATATAGTCCGGCTGTCCGGAGACCCCCTAATCCAGGACTCCCTTAGTATCCCCTGAACCAGGCTTCAATGACGATGAGTCCGGCGCGCAGTGTTGTCTTTGGCATTGCAAGGAGGGTTCCCCCTCTGAATACACCATTGAAGATTTTGAATACAAGGATAGTGTCCGACCCTGCAAAATAAGTTCCACATACCACCGTAGAGAGAATAATATTTCCATGAATCTAATCTGTTGACACGTTTTGACAGCATGACATCACGCCATTGCCCGGTTATTATTTGAACCGCCTTTCTTAACCAGCTCCGCACATATCGCGAGGCGGTTTTCTTGACACGTCTTGTCAAAGCAGAGATCGTGTTCCCCTTATCACGAGATTCTCATCAATACGGACGTGGGTAACCCAACCGCGCCATCAATTACGGCAACTGGGGAATAAGCAGTTTTGCTAGGCAAGTGGGGAGGCACATTGCCTCTTCCGCCCTTATAAAAGGGACAAAGATTTACTTTTTTCACCCACGCCTTCTTCCTCCTCGCTTACCCATTCCCGCACACTCGAGCTCTAGTGCCCAAGCTCGCGTTCTTCTTCTCAAACCACTCCAAGCATGTCTGGAGCAGGAGGCAAGTGGATGGTCTCCTCCGTCACGGAGGAGAACATCAAAGAGTTACGGGAAGCCGGATACCTGGATGCGGATATCGCGCACCGGCTGCTGAATGCGGGGCAGATCGTCCCAACGCCTGAACCCCATGAGAGGGTAGTTTTTCTTACCCATTTCGTCCGCGGACTAGGATTCCCTCTCCACCCGTTTGTTCGCAGGATCATGTTCTACTACGGGCTAGATTTTCATGATCTGGCCCCCAATTTCATCCTCAACATCTCAGTGTTTATCGTCGTGTGCGAGGCCTTCCATCGAAGAAGAGCACCGCACTATCATGAGTATGGTGGTCGAGAAGGTTCAGTCCGCCAAAAATGGACTGACTGAAGCTTGTGCCAGCCTCCTAACAGGCTTTGAGGTAAGCAAATAAAATATAAGAAAATATTACCGCATAGATAGTAGCCCCTGACGCTCTGTTCGGCGTTCGCAAAGAAAAACCGAACAGAGGATCAAATGATAACTCATGAGTCTAATTAGAGTATGTCTATGTGTATGTGCAGGCTTCACTGCTGGCCGCTGCCGCACGTACTGCGGAGGTCTCTACGCTGAAGCAGGACCTGAAGCGGTCCGAGGATGAGCTCGGCCTTACCAAGAGGCAGCTCGAAGAGAGCAAAGGTAAGATATACACCTGTCTATATAGTTAAAAAGAAGTTCGGGTGTAAAGTAATAGGATCATCATGAATTTTTCAGGGGCCATGACCGAGGTGGAGACCCTGAGGAAGGCATTGTCTGAGGCCGAGGACAGAGTGGCTAAAGAACGCATTGAACGGGAGAAGCAAGAAGCCCGAGTAGGCGAGGTGCAGCAAGAGCTCGAGGCTCTCACCAAAAAGCATGCGTCCTTGGAGCTTGACTCTAAGACGCGTGAGTCCGAGCTTGCGCAGGCGCTTGAAAGCGTCCGGAGCGCCAAGGCCGAAGCCCATAAGGCCCTCCAGGAGATTGACGTGGTGAAGAAAATAGCAGCGGGTAAGGCATTCATTATGCAAAGCAAGCACGTGAAGGAGACTTTCCTTTTTCTTACCCGAGTTCGGAGCTCTCCAAGAGCGTTTGCAGATCTTCCCCACAGTGTACTGGATGCCGCGGTGTTTTACCGGACTGAGGAGGGGAGCTCAACGGAGAAGTTGTTCTGGTCTCAGTATACTGGGACCGAACACCCCGTGCCCTTGAGCGACCAGCTGAAGCAGTTGGTCGAGCTTCACAAGGCGGCCGAACAGGCCATGTGGGACCTTATAGTCCGGATGTGGCCTAGCGAGCCCCAGTCCGGCAGCTACTTCGGCCTGGTGAGGCGGCTAGTGGAGGCATGCCCACGGCTTGAAGTCATCAAGCGGTCCGTCTGCATCGAGGGTGCACGCCGGGCGAAGGTGCACTGGGCGAAGCTGGAAGCCGTGAAGCTGGTGAAGGAGGTGCCGCCGGAGGGCAAGGAGCATCGCTGCCCCGAGAATTATTATGAGAGTGTCCTGAAGGGTTCCCGCTTACTGGCAGATGAGTGTGCCAAGGATGTAATTTTTGAATGAACATGCCCATGTGATCCTGTAATATTAAACGAGTTTGTTTGCGCCATGTGACACTTTCTTAATTTAAAATATTACCTTCTGTGCAGCCGTTTATAAAATCTGAGAGTTGGCCAGTCGTCGGCTTCTACCCCCATGTAACTAGTATTGGGGTGTTCGGGGTAAATCTGAACACTCTTTACCCCAATTTTGGGTCCTTCAAGGGAGGTGTTCAGCGCAACGAACTAGGCAATCAGACTATAATGCTTTATCACTCTCACTTAGCCATAGAAGTCTATGATTTTAAATTTTTGGCGAAGCCCCTGGTATTCGGAGGGCCGATTTCGGGCGCTATACATGCCTAAGCCGGACAAGGCCGACTCCTCGCCCGAAGCGGAAAAAGTCGTTAAGGACTTGAGACCTCTCGAACAGCGACCAGTCTCTCGCCTTATCATGACAGTCAGTTTTTGGCTTTCTCTACTGAGGTGCTCGTCCGGAAGAACCGGGACACAATCGCAGTAGTTCTCCCACCGCTACCTTAGCCGATATAGCGGAACGTAAGGTACCAAAGCATGGGAGCCGTGCAACCCAACATTTGACCAAACACATGATATGGAGCTGATGCATATAATGCTATAAGTTTGGGGTGCCGCACTGTCGAAAGTATTTGGACTTCTTGCGCCGTATTATTGGATAAACGAGGACCCCTGGCGAACTGACCCGTACCCGCACGTGCGGGTGCGGATTGTCGTAAATGGACATGTAAGAGAAAGAGAAAAACTTAAATAATGCAATGACAGATTAATGATATGCATTGTTATTTAAATGATACGTCGAAGCGTACTTGGTATAAATAGTGAAATAAGCATAAAGTAGGACAATTCGAAATGTCCTATCCCAGGGCAAGCTGCGCATAAAATAGTGAAAAGCGGGTATATCAATTATTACTAGAGACCACCTGGCGGTTCCTGTGTTCATCTTAGCTTCTTGCCGCCTTGGTTGTTGCTTCCAGAATGTGCCCGGCAATCATACTGCTGAAAAGGGCTTCCAGAGAGTTAGGCCCTGAAAGAGAAAAGGAATGTCGAAGGTATACAGCCCCTAGTGTGGTTAAGCCACAATGAGGGGCGTGTCCTGATCGTGCCCCCGCCTATATCCATGTTATTTTTAATGCGTAGTTATGTACGCACGGCATGGATTTGGTTGCTTCACTGGGACTGGGACGGGGGCCGAATTGCTAGGCGAGCTCTGATCGTGCCAGGCGATCCTGTTGCAGCTTGTTCTGGACTCGCTTGAAGGTGTCCGGGGGCCTTGACGCCGAATGAGTGGTCTGCCTAAACAGGCTGCTTTGTGCCTCTGCTGCAAGGGCCGCAGTGTGCTCTTTCGTACGGAGCAAGTGTTCTGTGTTTCCATTTACTGTTATGACCCCGCGAGGTCCTGTCATCTTGAGCTTGAGGTATGCGTAATGCGGCACTACATTGAATTTTGCAAAATGCTGTCCGTCTGAGCAGTGCATGATAGCCACTGTGAAACGGGACGATGTTGAAGATTAACTCTTTGCTTCAGAAGTTATCCGGTGATCCGAAGACCACTTCCAGTGTGATTGAGCCTGTGCAATGGGCCTCTACACCTGGGATGATGCCTTTAAAGGTGGTTTTGCTGGGTTTGATCCTTGAGGGATCGATACCCATTTTTCGCACTGTATCCTGATAAAGCAGGTTCAGGCTGCTGTCGCCGTCCGTAAGGACTTGAGTGAGGTGAAATCCGTTGATGATGGGGTCTAGGACTAGTGCGGCGGATCCGCCATGACGGATGCTAGTGGGGTGATCCCTGCGATCGAAGGTGATTGGGCAAGCAGACCATGGGTTGTACTTTGGGGCGACGGGCTCCATCGCATAGACGTCCCTTAGTGCACGCTTCCGCTCCCTCTTGGGAATGTGGGTTGCGTATATCATGTTCACTGTCTTTACTTGTGGGGGAAAACCCTTCTGTCCTCCTGTGTTCGGCGGTCGAGGCTCCTCCTCGTCATCGCTATGCAGCCCCTTGTCCTTGTTTTTGGCATTTAACTTGCCGACCTGCTTGAACACCCAACATTCTCTGTTGGTGTGATTGGCTGGCTTGTCGGGAGTGCCGTGGATTTGACACGAGCGATCCATTATGCAATCGAGACTGGACGGAGCCGGGGTATTTCTTTTGAATGGCTTTTTCCGCTGACCGGATCTAGAGCCTCTGAATCCAGCATTGACTGTCGTATCTTTGGTGTTATCGCTGTTATTGCGGCGCTTTGGTCTATTACGACGCTGCCTACCGTTAACATCTTTGGTATCCGAGGTATCCGGATTCTTTGATGTGTTGTTGCTGCGAGCCAGCCAGCTGTCCTCGCCCGCGCAAAAGCGGGTCATCAGTGTTGTGAGGGCTGCCATAGATTTCGGCTTCTCCTGGCCGAGGTGGCGGGCGAGCCATTCGTCACGGATGTTATGCTTGAATGCCGCTAGGGCCTCTGCATCCGGACAGTCTACAATTTGATATTTATTAGTTAGGAACCGTGTCCAGAATTGTCTGGCCGATTCCCCTGGCTGCTGGGTTATGTCGCTCAAGTCATCAGCATCTGGTGGCCACACATAATTGCCCTGGAAGTTGTCAAGAAATGCGTCTTCCAGATCCTCCCAACTGCCGATGGAATCTGCTGGCAAGCTATTCAGCCAATGCCAAGCTGGTCCTTTGAGTTTTAGTGGGAGGTACTTGATGGCATGTAGATCATCACCGCGAGCCATGTGGATGTGAAGGAGGAAATCCTCAATCATACAACGGGATCTGTTGTGCCATCGTATGATTCGATATTTACGGGTTTGAAACCCTCCAGGAATTCATGATTCATAACTTCATCAGTGAAGCATAGGGGGTGTGCGGCACCTCTGTGTTGGGCTATATCCCGACGTAGTTCGTATGAGTCTTGTCTGCAGTATTCGGCCCGACCGGATTTACTGTTGGTCTATCCGGCGTGACGATCATCGTCCTGTGTGGGCGCACGTGCCCGTGTCCCATATATTGACCTTGCGATTTTTGTCTTACTGTCCAATATGTCTCGCAGGTCCTCTGTGTTGCCCCGGGCCTTAGTATTTTTGACTGAGTGGCGACGGGGTGCGGGCTGAACTTTAGGCTGAAACGCCTCTCTGGCTCGGGCACGTAGTGGCCGGTCAGCTACATCGTACACTGGTGAATGAGGTTTCAATGCTTCCTCCTCGAGGTGAGGAAGCAACCTGCGTTTTGCGTAACTCTTGGACGGGCGTTCAAGTTCATGCTCCTCGGCCGCAAGGACTTCGGTCCACCTGTCTGCTAGCAAGTCTTGCTCAGCTTGAAGCTGTTGCTGTTTTTTCTTAAGGCTATTTGCCGTGGCCATAAGCCGGCGCTGGAAGCGCTCTTGCTCGACGCGGTCCTCACGCATGATAAACTCATCGTCGCCGAGGCTCGCCTCGTCTTCGGAGGGAGGCATGTAATTGTCATCCTCCGGTTCTCCATCTGTTGTCTGCTCTGGAGGGCTAGCTTGTTCGTCCTCTAGCTCTACACCATGCTAGAGGGGATTGTTCTTGTCTTCGGCGCTACCCGGAGTGTTATTATCTCATGTGTTGGTATCGCTGCTCTTGCTGTGGCGGGACTTAGAGCAGCGCCGCTGACGTCGGCGCTTGGGTTGCTTCTTGGAGGGGTCATCCTCCACTGTCTTGTCGCCATTGCCTTCCTTGGGGGTTTCCACCATGTATATATCATATGATGAGGTGGCGGTCCAGCGCCCTGAGGGCGGTGGTTCCTGTTCGTCTCCGGCTTCATCGTCCATACCGTCGAAGTCTTCGGAGTCGAAGTCGAGCATGTAGGTTAAGTCATCGACAGTGGCTACTAAGTGGGTGGTGGGTGGGCAGCGAATTTCTTCGTCGTCCGCATCCCATTCTAGCCGGACGTAGTTCGTCCAAGGTTCTCCTGACAGGGAGAGAGACCTTAATGAATTTAGCACATCTCCGAAAGGTGAGTGCTGAAAGATATCCAAGGAGGTGAACTCCATGATCGGCGCCCAGTCGGATTCGACGGGCACGGATGTGAGCGGCTCGGAGTCCGTGGCCGGAGATGAATCCCGTGGTTCGGCGACACGGCTCTCATAAGGGGTGAAGTCAGTATTTGGCTCTATCGCCACTGAGAGTGCGGCCTCCATGGAGGGGTCTATCCCTCCGCTCTTGGATGGCGCGATTTGCTCTGGGCTAACGGCCGGAGTAGTTGTGGATGCGATCTCCCGAACATTGTCCGACGGCAGAGTTATGTCATGCTCATTGCGACTGTGCGGCGCATCCGACATGGGCTCGAATCTGTCGAAGATCAAGTCTCCGCGGATGTCAGCCGTGTGGTTCAAGTTTCCAAATCTGACTTGATGGCCAGGGGCGTAGCTTTCGATCTGCTCTAGATGGCCAAGTGAATTAGCCCGCAGTGCGAAGCCGCCGAATACGAAGATCTGTCCGGGGAGGAAAGCCTCACCCTGGACTGCATCGCTAGCGATGATCGAAGGAGCCATCGAGCCTTATGGTGACGGCACAGTGGAACTCTCAATGAAAGCACCAATGTCAGTGTCAAAACCGGTGGATCTCGGGTAGGGGGTCCCGAACTATGCGTCTAAGGCAGATGGTAACAGAAGGCAGGGGACACGATGTTTACCAAGGTTCGGGCCCTCTTGATGGAGGTAATACCCTACGTCCTGCTTGATTGTTCTTGATGATATGAATAGTACAAGAGTTGATCTACCACGAGATCAAAGAGGCTAAACCCTAAAAGCTAGCCTATGGTATGATTGTATGTTGTCTTTCGGACTAAAACCCTCCGGTTTATATAGACACCGGAGGCGGATAGGGTTACAAAAGGTCGGTTACAAAGGAGGAGATATACATATCCGTATTGCCTAGCTTGCCGCCCATGCCAACTAGAGTCCCATGCGGACACGGGACGAAGTCTTCAAACTTGTATCTTCAAAGTCCAACAGTCCGGCCAAAGGATATAGTCCGGCTGTCTGGAGAGCCCCTAATCTAGGACTCCCTCAGCAGTGAAAACACGCAGGCTTAGTTATTACATGGCCCACCTCACACTATCACCATATTTTCTGGACACAGTGCGGCACCTAACTCTTTACATAGTACTAGTATAGTACGTACTGTAATTTATCAGCGAGATAAATTTGTACAATGCTATGAAGCTTCCAGCTTCTGTTTCATGTATCTTCCGTCCAAGGTTGCCCGTTGCAACATTTCATCAAATACAAAGGAGACTAACATGCATGCTATTGGATCTCAATGATTGAGAGATCATAGCCAATATGTACTCCCTCCGTTCCAAAATAAGTGTCTCAACTTTATACAAACTTTAGTAAAAGTTGTACTACTACTAAAGTTGACACTTATTTTGGAACAGAGACAGCTAAAGAAAAAAACGATCCATGCAGTCCCTAGCCCTTGAACCATAAACCCTAAGGCCTCCTTTGGTTTGTAGGATTTTTGTATGAATTCTATAGGATAGGATTTGCAAAGGAAAAATTCCTTTGAAGCCCTTTGGTTTGTAGGAATGGATTCCTATTCCTATGTAGGATAGGAACCAATACTTCACGTTTTGGAGGGAAAAAACATTAGCCTAGACTCAATGGAAAAAATCCTATGCTATGCACCAAATGGCATCTCTTTCTCTATAGGAATTAACATGCATGTCATCTCACTTCCTATGATTTCCCTATTCCTATAAATTCCTACCATATGAACAAAAGAAGGCCTAACCAGGCTTTAATTTGCTGGCAAAGTTGGAGCTTCCGAAGAAATGAAGTTTGCAACCCTTTGACCATCGGATCATTTTGTGCAGTTTCACCAAAATTGAGATGAGCATCCCTGTGGCAAAGAAATTGAAGAAGTGTGATTAGAATAAGATTACTGGGACTAGTTTATGAGACATAAACTCATCACAAATATAGTACGTAGAAGCCAGTAGAGGTATGTGAAGTGATGTGGGCAACTGGAGCAGTGGTGCAAGCCGGCTGTAAAGGGAGTTGTACCTGAGGGATGTCGGGACGTAGCTCAACCTAGAGGAGGGCGGCGGGAGGAGGCAACTGCCCACGTCACAGCAGTGAGGAATGGACGAAGGCAACCTCACCGGCTTTGTGAGAGAGAACGGCGGGGACCCCTGATCAGGACGTGCCGACAGTGGGTTTTCATCGTCGGCGACGGTGACCGCATCTACACTAAAAGCATCCACCCCTTCCCGAGGGCTGTTCGGTTTGTGACTAAGGGGTTGTTTGGTTTGCGACTAAGATTGCCAAAGATTACCACACCTAAGGTTAGGCAAGTTTGACCAACTTAGCTGAGTGTTTGGTTCAAGCCACACCTTAGGCAAGCCACACTAGGGCCCCACATGACATACACACAAAAAGTGTGGCAAGATTTCCTTGGGCTTGCCAACTTGTGGCTCTCATTTTGAAGAACTAACCTTAGGCAAGTTTGGCAACATTGTATGGCAAAGTGTGGCATTGCTAGGCCTAAAACCAAACAGCCCCTAACTTTGCCAAAGATTGCCACACCTAAGGTTAGGCAAGTGTGACCAACTTAGGTGAGTGTTTGGTTCAAGCCACACCTTAGGTAAGCCACACTTGGACCCCACATGGCATACACAAAAAAAGTGTGGCAAGATTCCCTTAGGCTTGCCAACTTGTGGCTCTCATTTTGATGAACTAACCTTAGTCAAGTTTGGCAAAAATGTGTGGCAATGCTAGTCCTAAAACCAAACAGCCTGATCCGCCTGGATGTTAGAGATGTGGCCACAGTCGTTTTGTACGAGAGAGTGTGAAGACTGAAGAGAGCAACCCCAGCAAGCAACCATGTAGGATCGTCCTGACTACTAAAGGATATATATTCCAAACAATATGATGATACGTCTCCAATGTATCTACTTTTCCAAACACTTTTGCCCTTGTTTTGGACTCTAACTTGCATGATTTGAATGGAACTAACCCGGCTGACGCTGTTTTCAGCAGAATTACCATGGTGTTATTTATGTGCAGGAGCAAACGTTCTCCGAATGACCTGAAACTTCACGGAGCGACTTTTCAGAAAATAAGAAAAATACCTACAAAAGAGGGAGGCCAGGGGGCCCACCACCTTGCCACGAGGGTGGGGGCGCGCCTGCCCCCCTACCTCGTCGGCCCCCTGTTGCCTCTCCGACTCCAACTCCACCTCCATATATTGAGTTTTACGATATGGAAATCATCACATTTTACGATATGGAGCCGCCGCCAAGCCCTAAAACCTCTCAGGAGGGCTTATCTGGAGTCCGTTCAGGGCTCCAGAGAGGGGAATGTGTCGCCATCGTCATCACCAACCATCCTCCGTCACCAATTTCATGATGCTCACCGCCGTGCGTGAGTAATTCCATCGTAGGCTTTCTGGACAGTGATGGGTTGGATGGGATCTATCATGTAATCGAGTTAGTTTTGTTAGGGTTTGATCCCTAGTGTCCACTATGTTCTGAGATTGATGTTGCTATGACTTTGCTATGCTTAATGCTTGTCACTAGGGCCCGAGTGCCATGATTTCAGATCTGAACCTATTATGTTTTCTTCAATATATGAGTGTTCTTGATCCTATCTTGCAAGTCAAAAGTCACCTATTATGTGTTATGATCCGTTAACCCCGAAGTGACAATAATCGGGATACTTACCGGCGATGACCGTAGTTTGAGGAGTTCATGTATTCACTGTGTTAATGCTTTGTTCCGGTTCTCTATTAAAAGGAGGCCTTAATATCCCTTAGTTTCAGTAAGGACCCCGCTGCCACGGGAGGGTAGGACAAAAGTTGTCATGCAAGTTCTTTTCCATAAGCACGTATGACTATATTCGGAATGCATGCCTACATTATATCAATGAACTGGAGCTAGTTCTGTGTCACCCTAGGTTATGACTGTTACATGATGAACCGCATCCGGCATAATTCTCCATCACCGATCCATTGCCTACGAGCTTTCCATATATTGTTCTTCACTTATTTACTTTCTCGTTGCTATTGCTATCAACACTACAAAATACCAAAAACATTGCTTTTACTACTGTTATCTTTTGCTACCGTTACCACTACTATCATATTACTTTGCTACTAAACACTTTGCTACAGATATTAAGTTTACAGGTGTGGTTGAATTGACAACTCAGCTGCTAATACCTGAGAATATTCTTTGGCTCCCCTTGTGTCGAATCAATAAATTTGGGTTGAATACTCTACCCTCGAAAACTGTTGTGATCCCCTATACTTGTGGGTTATCAAGACTATTTTCTGGCACCGTTGCCGGGGAGCATAGCTCTATTCTTTGAGTCACTTGGGATATATATCTTCTTATCATTATGAAGAAGTTGAGAGATCCAAAAACCAAGATCTATCCCTCAACTACGAGGAGAGGTAAGGAACTGCCATCTAGCTCTGCACTTGATTCACCTTCTGTTTTGAGTAAGCTTGCGACACCTACACCTGCTTCTGCTATTCGTTCTGATATGTCGCATGTTATTGATGATGCCACTTCTGCTATGCATGATATTTATGATGAAACTACCTCTATGCCTGATACTACTATGCCACTTAGTGCTTTTCTTGATGAACAACTTGCTAGGGCTAGAGAAATTGAAAATATTGAATCTGATGATACTGATGAAAGTGATGATGAAGAACCACTTGCCATTCCTAAGGGTTATGTTTTGGATCAAGATGCTTCTTTAGCTATTTTAGCTTGCAGAAATAGAATTGAACTTAAAAAAATTATTAGCTAAATGGAGAAAGCAATCTCTAAATGCTAGAATGAAACCCGACCCTGCTTTTGCTACTTCACCTATCTTTGTTACTAAGGATTATGAATTATCCGTTGATCCTAATATAATTACTTTGGTTGAATCTGATCCTTTTCATGGTTATGAATCTGAAACTATTGTGGCACATCTTACTAAACTGAATGATATAGCTACCCTATTCACTAAAGATGAGAGAACTCGCTACTTTTATATCCTTAAAATATTTCAGTTCTTGTTAAAGGGTGATGCTAAGATATGGTTTAATTCTCTTGATCCTGGTTGTGTGCGTAGTCCCCAGGATATGATTTATTACTTCTCTGCTAAATATTTCCCTACTCATAAGAAACAAGCTGCTTTAAGGGATATATATAATTTTGTGCAAATTGAAGAAGAGAGTCTCCCACAAGCTTGGGGAGGCTTCTCCAATTACTTAATGCTTTGCCTGATCATCCTCTTAAGAAAAATGAAATACTTGATATCTTTTATAATGGACTAACCGATGCCTCCAGAGATTACCTGGATAGTTGTGATGGTTCTGTTTTCAGGGGAAGAACACCGGATGAAGCTGAAATTCTATTGAATAATATGTTGACAAATGAAAATAATTGGACACCTCCTGAGCCTATTCCTAAACCAACTCCGAAGAAGAGGGGTATTCTATTTCTCAGTCCTGAAGATATGCAAGAGGCAAAGAAATCTGTGAAAGAAAATGTTATTAAAGCTGAAGATGTTAAGAATTTACCTCCTATTGAAGAAATGCATGGACTTAATTTACCGCCTGTTGAAGAAACATATAATCCAAATCCTTTACCTATTGAAGAAACTCATGGTCTTGATAACCCGACACAGGTAGTAAAGGTAAATTCTCTCTATAGATATGATAAAGCAAAAATGCCATTTACTAAATTTGCTAGCCCATGCTTAGATGAGTTTGATAAATTTATGGCTAAGCAAGAAGACTTTAATGCTTATTTTGGTAGACAATTGAAATAAAATTCAAATATGCTTGAACACTTGGGGTGATTATATGGCTAATGTTAAAGGTGAACTTAAACTTATTAGTAAACATGCTTCTATGGTTACCACTCAGGTAGAACAAGTACTTAAAGCTCAAAATGACTTGCTCAATGAATTGAATAGTAAGAATAATGATAATGTTGTTAGAGTGGCTACTAGAACTACTAGAATGACTCAGGAACCTTTGTATCCTGAAGGCCATCCTAAGAGAATTGAGCAAGATTCTCAGAAAAATAATATAGACGCACCTAGTCCTTCTAAAAAGAAGAAAAAGAAAAATGATAGGACTTTGCATGCTTCTAGTGAACCTGTTACTGAACCACCTGAGAATCCAAATGATATTTCTATTTCTGATGTTGAAACTCAATCTGGTAATGAACCTGAAACTAGTAATAATGTTAATGATAATGTTCATGATGATGCTCAACTTAGTAATGATAATGATGTAGAAATTGAACTTGTTGTTGATCTTGATAACCCACAATCAAAGAATCAACGTTATGATAACAAAGATTTTGTTGCTAGGAAACATGGTAAAGAAAGAGAGCCTTGGGTTCAGAAACCCATGCATTTTCCTCCCAAACCATCCAAGAAAAAGGATGATGAGGATTTTGAGCGCTTTGCTGAAATGATTAGACCTATCTTTTTGCGTATGCGATTAACTAATATGCTCAAAATGAATCCTTATGCTATGTACATGAAAGAAATTGTTACAAATAAAAGAAAAATACCGGAAGCTGAAGTTTCCACCATGCTTTCTAATTATAATTTTAAGGGTGGAATACCAAAGAAACTTGGAGATCCCGGTGTACCCACTATACCATGCTCTATTAAAAGAAACTATGTTAAAACTGCTTTATGTGATCTTGGAGCCGGTGTTAGTGTTATGCCTCTCTCTTTATATCGTAGACTTGATTTGAATAAGTTGACACCTACTAAAATATCTTTGCAAATGGCTGATAAATCAACTGCTATACCTGTCGGTATTTGTGAGGACGTGCCTGTTGTAGTTGCAAACGTTACTATTTTAACGGACTTTTTTATTCTTGATATTCTCGAGGACGATAGTATGTCCATTATTCTTGGAAGACCCTTTTTGAATACTGCAGGGGCTGTTATTGATTGCACTAAAGGCAATGTCACTTTTCATGTTAATGGTAATGAGCACACGGTACACTTTCCGAGGAAACAACCTCAAGTTCATAGTATCAACTCCATTGGAAAAATTCCATCGATTATATTTGGAGGTTTTGAATTTCCTCTTCATACTGTCAAGAAGAAATATGATATTCTTATTATTGGGGATGTGCATATCCCCGTTGAGGTAACATAGTGTTATTCGAAATTTCTCTCGTTCCATGTTATTCGGAATGAGTTCGTTAACAAGACTTGATCAACCTTGTTAGAGGATTCCTTTTGATTATCATGAGATGGATGAAACTAGAAGGACAACCTTCTGTATCCCACTTTTACTTTTTGTTATTTATATTAAATAAAATAAAAATAAATATTTGTCTGTCTGTTATCTGATTATCCATGCAATATAAAAATACCTCTAAAATAAAAGTTCTCCAAATGCCCTGAAAATTAAATATGATTTTTTCTAGAATATTTGAGGATTGATGGAACTGAGAACACACCAGGGGGGCCAGCCACCTGCCCACGAGGGTGGAGGGCACGCCCACCCCTCTAGGGCGCGCCCCCTGCCTCGTGGGCCCATGGTGGCCCTCCTCCACTTATTCCTTCACCCATACACTTCATCTTCCTCCCCCAAACACGAATAACCAGCTCAAACCCAAATCCAAGCTCGTTTTGCTGTCATTTTCGATCTCCTTGCTCAAAGAACCTCTCAGAAAACTGCTTGGGGAGATTGTTCCTTGGTATGTTACTCCTCCATTGGTCCAATTAGTTTTTGTTCTAGTGCTTTATTCATTTCAAATTTTTGCTGCTTAGGTGGCTCTGTTCTTGAGCTTGCATGCCAAATTTATATGGTCAAAAGTAGTTTTGATGCATGATATAGGCCCTAGGCACTTGTAGGAGTAGTTGCTATCAATATTATTGAGTTTGGTTTACTTTTATTTTGAAGTTACTAAAAAAATCAGAATTTTTCAGAGGAAGAAAAATGCTTACGAAAATGTTCCAAGGTGGTTCTTCAAGGAAGCAAGGATCCAGGCTTGCAATGCGTGATGCTGATGAAGAGCCACCAAGAGACGCTCTAGTGCGTCCTTGTGAGTGGCCTTCTAAAGATTTTATGGATCGAGCGGGAATAAAAGAAGAATGCAACGCATATTTGCGTAACGCTGATCTCACGAGCTTCGAGGAAGAGAAGCGCAGTCAGTATCATAATCTCACTAGTTCCTTTGTGAGGAGGTTTGAATTTTCAACTTCACGTAATTCTCCAACTGTCCTGTTTGATCTTTATGATAAATCTTATACCATGGACTTAGAGGATTTTACCACTACTTGCAAACTTCCACAATGGGGTAGTATAAGAGATCCTCGCAAATCTGAATTTAGAGATTTTCTTGCTAATATAACTGTGGGAGAATCTATGGATATTACACAAGCTACCACAGGGAGTATTCACTTTCCTGCTATACATTATTTTGCTCTCTTCATAGGTAGATGCATAAATGGTAAAGATGAGACATGTTAGATGTGTGTCCCTGACCTCAGTATTCTTAGGAGTGCTGCGTTAGGAGAGAAATCATATAATTTGGGAGTCATTGTTGCACGTAGGTTGCATCTTAATAGACGTAATGGAGATTTCTTTGGTGGAATTTATGCAACCCGCATAGCTAATTTTCTTGGTATAGATATACGCGAATATGATATTGAATTACCACCTGCTAATCTAGATTTTAATGCTATGGTTCACCACCAGTTTGTTGAGAGGAATGAATCACCTCTCCAGTACCAACTAATCTTTGACAGACGTCGTGCTGTCCGTATTACTCTCCCTACTCCTGCTTTCTTTGATTATCAGGCAAGAGGAGGATATACTATTACCAGAGAGGAGGCAGATGAGTATGAGAGGAGAGCGGAGGCCGCTCGTCGCCACGCTATAGCTCAGCAGGCGATAGCCGCTACATCACAGTATGGCCCCAACTATTATTATGGATATCCGCTAGGCCAGCCGTGGCCATAGACCACCTTAGGCCAAGAGCCTAAGCTTGGGGGAGTACGTATTTCCCACCGACATTACATTTATGTTCACACACTCATTGCTAGATGTCGGTGCTCATACTTTTTCATTGTATCATCCATGCTAGTTTATTTTCCTTTTTATGCTTTCTTCTTGTGTGTTTAATAAACCTTAAGAAAAACCAAAAAAATAGTTGTAGCTTTTAGTTAGTTTAATTTTCATGCTTGTAGTAGTAATTAAAAAGAAAACCCAAAAATATTTCATGTTCTTCTTTTGCTTGTTGGGAGCTTTCCCGTGTAAATAGTTTTATTTCTTTTCTTTGGGGTCGATAGGAGAAGACCATAATTAAATTGTTGAAGTGGCTCTTATTTGCATTATTCTTTATCTGACAAAAGAGCCCATATTGCCTTGTCTTCTCCTTTTTATTGAATGCCTGCAGATTCCAGCTTAGTCCAATGCATGTGCACTATTATTATTATTCACATCGTTCGGTCGTGCAAGTGAAGGGCAATTATGATGATATATGATGGACTGGCTAAGATGAGAAAAGTTGGTATGAACTCGACCTCTTTTGTTTTTGTAAATATGATTAGTTCATCGTTCCTGATTCAGCCTATTATGAATAAACACATTTGCAATGACAACTAGAGATCATAGTTTCTTATGCCATGCTTGATCAGCTATGAGTTATAATGGTTCACCTTGCGTGCCAACATGCTATTAAAATGTTTATGATGTGGTATGATAGGGTGGTATCCTCCTCTGAATGATTTAAGTGACTTGACTTGGCACATTTCACGCATGTAGTTGAAACAAAATCAACATAGCCTTCACGATATTTATGTTCATGGTGGATTATATCCTACTCATGCTTGCATTCGGTGTTGATTAATTTTAATGCATGTTCATGACTGTTGTCGCTCTCTAGCCGGTCGCTTCCCAGTCTTTTGCTAGCCTTCACCTGTACTAAGCGGGAATACTACTTGTGCATCCAAATCCCTTAAACCCCAAAGTTATTCCACATGAGTCCACTATACCTACCTATATACGGTATCTACCTGCCGTTCCAAGTAAATTTGTATGTGCCAAACTCTAAACCTTCAAATAAATATCATGTCTTGTATGCTTGAATAGCTCATGTATCAACTAGGGATGTCTGTATCTTCCATGTTAGGCGGGTTATTCTCAAGAGGAGTGGACTATTCTCAAGAGGAGTGGACTCCGCTCCTCACTCACGAGATAAAATGGCTGGTCACCGGGATGCCCAGTCCCATGCTTTATGCAAACTAAATCAAAATAATTGCAAACAAAACTTCCCCTGGGACTCTTGTTAGTTGGAGGCACTCGTTGTTTCGAGCAAGCCATGGATTGATGCTTGTTGGTGGAAGGGGGAGTATAAACTTTACCATTCTGTTTGGGAACCGCATATAATGTGTGTAGCATGGAAGATATCACCATATCCTAGTTGTTATGTTGACAATGAAACTATACCACTCAAAATATTATTCACCTCTGTTTCAAAACCGAGCTCTGGCACCTCTACAAATCCCTGCTTCCCTTTGCGAAGGGCCTAACTATTTACTTTTATGCTGAGTCATCATCCTCTTATTAAAAAGCACCAGTTGGAGAGCACCGTTGTCATTTCATTCATTATTGGTAATTTACATTGAGTATGACTTGACTGGATCTCTTTTACCATGAATTACAATGTCTAGTCAGTCCTTGGTCTTTAAAGGTGCTCTGCTTTTATGTTTTGCGGTCTCAGAAAGGGCTAGTGAGATACCATCTTGTTATATCATATTATGATTGTTTTGAGAAAGTGTTGTCATCCGAGATTTATTATTATGGTTCGCTAGTTGATTATGCTATTGATATGAGTAAACTTGAGACCTATGCATTATTGTGAATGTGGTTAGTTATAATCTTTGCTGAAAACATGAATGCTGGCTTTACATATTTACAACAACAAGAGCAAACAGAGTTTGTAAAAGTTTTTCTTTATCACTTTCAGTTTGTCAACTGAATTGCTTGAGGACAAGCAAAGGTTTAAGCTGATACGTCTCCAACGTATCAACTTTTCCAAACACTTTTGCCCTTGTTTTGGACTCTAACTTGCATGATTTGAATGGAACTAACCCGGACTGACGCTGTTTTCAGCTTTGTTCCGGTTCTCTATTAAAAGGAGTCCTTAATATCCCTTAGTTTTCATAAGGACCCCGCTGCCACGGGAGGGTAGGACAAAAGATGTCATGCAAGTTCTTTTCCATAAGCACGTATGACTATATTCGGAATGCACGCCTACATTATATCAATGAACTGGAGCTAGTTCTGTGTCACCCTAGGTTATGACTATTACATGATGAACCGCATCCGGCATAATTCTCCATCACCGACCCATTGCCTACGAGCTTTCCATATATTGTTCTTCGCTTATTTACTTTCCCGTTGCTATTGCTATCATCACTACAAAATACCAAAAACATTGCTTTTACTACTGTTATCTTTTGCTACCGTTACCACTACTATCATATTACTTTGCTACTAAACACTTTGCTGCAGATATTAAGTTTCCAGGTGTGGTTGAATTGACAACTCAACTGCTAATACTTGAGAATATTCTTTGGCTCCGCTTGTGTCGAATCAATAAATTTGGGTTGAATACTCTACCCTTGAAAACTGTTGCAATCCCCTATACTTGTGGGTTATCATATGATAATCTCTCTAACCAAGGTAGGGATGAGAAGTAAACAGAGGGAGTAGTAAAATTTCCTCCTCGTCCTGCGAGCCACCACGTGCGTGGGCGAGGGAGCGGGCGTAAAGGCGTACTCCCTCCGTTTCTTTCTAGTCTGCATATAAGATTTGGTCAAAGTCAAACTTTCTAAAGTTTGACCAACTTTGTTGGAAAAAATATCAACATCTACAATGCTGAAGTTATATGGTATGAAAGTTTATTTCATGATGCATCAAACAACATTGATTTCATATTGTGAGTCTTTATATATTTTTCTATAAACTTAGTCAAAGTTGGCAAAGTTTGACTTTGATCAAATCTTATATGCAGACTAAAAAGAAACGGGGGGAGTACTAGTAAGCAAGCTTCACCTCATCCTGCGAGCCACCGCACCCGTGGGCGGGGAGACGGCGTACTAAGCAAGCTTCTCCTCATCCTGCGAGTTGATGGGACACATCAAAAGTACTCCAGTGTATAGAGCCTTGCCTCTAAGGTAGGCCACACATGGTTTGCCTCTATTTTAACACAACGCGTCAAGTTGCAATTTGTTTGTTCACCCGTGGTAGATGATCCTCCATCAAGTGGACAACCAGTACACGTGTCAAATTACCATGTGGGCTGCCTTTTCGTACAGAAATGAACTCCACCATGTACCCGCGCGGGTGTGGTTGGTAAAGAGACGGGAGTACGTGCGTCGTGCGTGCACCTCTTCTCTTCGTGCACGTCCCCCACCTACGTGAGAGAGAGAGATACAAACCTAGACAGATGGTGTGTGCGTTCGTGAGTGTTTTTTGTTTGGGGGTGGTGATTTCGTGAATGTATTTGTGGAAATATGTGTCGATGACATCTCAAACAAAATTTTGCATGCAATGTGTGTGAAATAGAGGCATATCCATATCATATAGAGAGGGCCAGAGGGGCGATCCACGAGAAGAGAGGGAGGGGTCATAGATATCGATACAGTCGAAGAGAGGATCAAGTGGGTGGGTGCTAGATGGATGAAGAGAGCCATGGAAATTGTGTGTGTGCGAGTCAAAGATATAGGGCGTCTGACCTACCAGAATGTCAGAGGGCACAGGGCAAGTTTGTGTGTGGCAGGGAGACAAGACATGACTAGAGCGCTCGATGTATCGGTGTGTGTGTGGGGGGTGGGGGTGGGGGAGGGGGAGGTAGAGGCCTAACTAGAGAGGTAGAACGACTCATATATGTGTTGAGAAGGAGAGTCTTGATGACCCAAAAGTGTAGGGGATCTATCGTAGCCTTTTCGATAACTAAGAGTGTAGAACCCAACGAGGAGCAGAAAGAAATGATAAGAAGTTTTCAGTAAGGTATTCTCTGCAAGCACTGAAATTATCAATAACAAATAGTTTTGTGATAAGGTAATTTGTAACGAGTAGCAAGTAATAAAAGTAACTAAGGTGCAGCAAGATGGCCCAATCCTTTTCGTAGCAAAGGACAAGCCTGGACAAACTCTTATATGAAGGAACGCGCTCCCAAGGACACATGGGAATTATCGTCAAGCTAGTTTTCATCACGTTCATATGATTTGCGTTCGGTACTTTGGTAATTTGATATGTGGGTGGACCGGTGCTTGGGTACTGTCCTTACTTGGACAAGCATCCCACTTATGATTAACCCATATTGCAAGCATCCGCAACTACAACAGAAGTATTAAGGTAAACCTAACCATAGCATGAAACATATGGATCCAAATCAGCCCCTTACGAAGCAACGTATAAACTAGGGTTTAAGATTCTGTCACCCTAGCAACCCATCATCTACTTATTACTTCCCAATGCCTCCCTTTAGGCACAAAAAATGGTGAAGTTTCATGTAGTCGACGTTCACATGACACCACTAAAGGGATGACAACATACATCTTATCAAAATATCGAACGAATACCAAATTCACATGACTACTTATAGCAAGACTTCTCCCATGTCCTCAGGAACAAACGTAACTACTCACAAAGCATATTCATGTTCATGATCATAGGGGTATTAATATGTGAGGGAGTCCTGGATTAGGGGGTCTCCGGACAGCTGGACTATATCCTTTGGCCGGACTGTTGGACTATGAAGATACAAGATTGAATACTTCGTCTCGTGTCCGGATGGGACTCTACTTGGCGTGGAAGGCAAGCTAGGAAATACGGATATGTATATCTCCTCCTTTGTAACCGACCTTGTGTAACCCTAGCCCCTTCTGGTGTCTATATAAACCGGAGGTTTTAGTCCGTAGGACAACAAACAATCATACCATAGGCTAGCTTCAAGGGTTTAGCCTCTCCGATCTCGTGGTAGATCAACTCTTGTAATACTCATATGATCAAGAATAAATCAAGCAGGACATAGGGTTTTACCTCCATCAAGAGGGTCCAAACCTGGATAAAACATCATGTCCCCTGCCTCCTGTTACCATCCGCCTTAGACGCATAGTTCGGGACCCCCTACCCAAGATCCGCCGGTTTTGACACCGACATTGGTGCTTTCATTGAGAGTTCATCTGTGTCGTAGCCGTTAGGCTTGATGGCTCCTACTACCATCGATAGCGATGCAGTCCAGGTGAGACTTTTCTCCCCGGGCAGATCTTTGTGTTCGGCGGCTTCGCACTGCACGCCAACTCGCTTGGCCATCTGGAGCAGATCGAAAGTTATGCCCCTGGCCACCAGGTCAGGTTTGGAAGCTTAAACTACACGACCGATATCCGCAGAGACTTGATCTTCGACGAATTCGAGCCCCTGCCTTGTGCGCCACGCGGTCACGATGAGTACAATTTAGCTCTACCATCGGACAGTGTTCAGAAGATCGCACCGGCAGCCACTCCGAGCCTCAATTCGGAGCCAGTTGTGCCATCCACGGACGGGTGGATAGACCCCGTCACGGAGGCCGTATCCTCAGCGGCGATCGAGCCGAATATCAACCTTACCCTTCACAAGAGCCGTGTTGCGAAACTGCAGGATCCTTCTTCGGCCACGGACTCCGAACCGCCTGCGCCCGTTCCTATCGAATCCAATTGGGCACCGATCATGGAGTTTACCTCCGCGGGTATTTTTTAGCACTCGCCCTTCGGCGACATACTGAACTCATTAAGGTCTCTCTCCTTGTCAGGAGGATCCTGGCCGAACTATGTCCGGCAGGATTGAGATGCGGATGACGAAAAAATTCGCCGCCCACCCACCACCCACCTAGTAACCACTGTCGACGACTTAACCGACATGCTCGACTTCGACTCCGAAGACATCGACGGTATGGACGATGATGCGGGAGACGAAGAGGAACCACTACCCACAGGGCACTGGACGCCCACTTCATCACATAACGTATACATGGTGGACACACCCAAAGAAAACAACGACGGGGAACGGAAGGATGCAGAGAAGGGTTGTTCCCTCGAGAAGCAGTCAAAACGGCGGCATAAACGCCGCCCCAAATCCCGCCTCGGAAGAAATAACGATCATATAGACCCAGCGATAGAGTAGGGTGAACCATCGCCCGACCAGGGAAACACGGGGAATCAAACCGAACAACCCGACTTCGTCGAAGATAATAGTCCGGACGACACCACACCGGACAGGCGCCAGGAGCAACATAACGCCCACCAAAGGCTTGTTGCCACAGTGAGGAGCCTGAAAAAACAGAAGCAAAGGCTCAAGGCTGCACAAGACACACTCAAAATCAAATGGAGTTGAGTACTCAACACTGCAGCAAAGTATGGCAGTAATCGCCACACCAGGAGCTATCTGAAGCGAAAGTTGCTACCTGAATTTGATGAGGAGGCCTTAGATCCTCCACAATTAAAAAATAAAACGGCCATCCGGTCGGATAGACGACCTCATAGCCAACATAAAGCGGCAAACGACGCCACACATAAACCAGTACGCGATCCGCGTAAGGGCTCGCATCAAAAGGACGACACAACCAGATCCATCTATGGACCACGCAAGCGCGCTCCACCATACAATACAACACAACAAACATCCGAACACCACGGTACACCCAGTTACAGGGGTGCCGCACACCCTCTATGTTTCACCGACGAGGTGCTGGATCAAGAATTTCCAGAGGGATTCAAACCCGTAAACATAGAGGCGTACGACGGAACAATAGACCCTGGGGTCTGGATTGAGGACTACATCCTCCATATCCATATGGCTCGAGGAGATGATCTCCATGCCATCAAGTACTTACCCCTGAAGCTCAAAGGGCCAACTCGGCACTGGCTTAAAAGCCTCCCCGAAAACTCCATCGGAAGCTGGGAAGAGCTCGAAGATGCCTTTCGGGCAAATTTTCAAGGGACATATGTCCGACCACCGATGCAGACGATTTAAGTCATATAACTCAACAGCCCGGTGAGTCAGCTCGAAAACTTTGGAACAGGTTCCTCACTAAAAAGAACCAAATAGTCGATTGTCCGGACGCCGAAGCCTTAGCAGCTTTCAAGCATATCGTCCGAGACGAATGGCTTGCCAGAAACCTCGGTCAAGAAAAGCCGAGAACAATGGCAACATTAACAAGCCTCATGACCCATTTTTGCGCGGTTAGCCAGATGCAGCACCAGTGACCCAAGTACATCCGAAGTCAGGGATGGAAACGGGAAATCACGACGTGGCAAGAATAAGCGCCGGAATATGGAAGACAGCCCGAAGAGCACGACGGTAAACGCCGGATTTGGAAGCTCTGGGCCAGGCCAGCAGAAGCCGCCCTCCAAAGGCAACAGAGACGAACTGTCCAGCCTAAAGAAAATTCTAGACCAAATATGTCAGATCCATAGCACCCTTGATAAACCTGCAAATCATACCCACAGAGAATGTTGGGTCTTCAAACAGTCCGGCAAGCTCAACGCCAAACACAAGGGGCAGGATACACCAAGTGAAGACGAGGACGAACCTCACAAGCAAAGCACAAGGGAACAGAAGAAATTCCCACCAGAAGTCAATACAGTCAATGTGTTGCATGTGATAAAAGGGAGGAACAAAGCAGCACCTTTAAAGGAACATGCCCCAGGGCCTATCACCGTGGAGCTCCGCCACTGGTCGTCCCAACCGATCACCTTCGACCATCGGGATTACTCGGCAAGTATCTGGCGTGCAGGATGGGCTGCCTTGGTATTAGATCCAATAATTGACGGATACCACTTCACCCGAGTCCTAATGGACGGTGGAGCAGTTTAAATCTGATATATTAGGACACAGTCCGCAAAATGGGGATAGACCCAACAAAAATTTGCCGCAGCAATGCTACCTTTAAAGGAGTAACGCCAGGCCCGGAGGCTCACTGCAGGGGCTCCTGCTACTAGAGGTTGTATTCGGCTTCCCCGATAACTTCTGCAATGAAAATTTAACTTTCCATGTTGCTCCGTTCCAAAGTGGCTATCAAGCACTACTCGGACGCAAAGCTTTCGCTCGCTTTAATGCAATACCGCATTACGCTTTCCTCAAGCTCAATATGCCCGGTCCACGCGGCATCATTACAGTAAACGGAAATATTGAGCGCTCCTTGCGCGCCGAAGACGGTGCGGCCGCCTTGGCCGCCGCACACTAAACGGCCTCACCAACTCAAGCATTTGACAGGTCGTTAAGACCACGGACACGGCTAGATGAGTCCGGCTTAGCTATATGTAATTAATACATGTTTGATGGCTATACCCCTATTACAATACAAGGGGCTCAACACGCGCGCAAAAGTGGCAATAAGGCTCACCTTTACTCATTTTCAACTATATATTGTTTATTTAGTATAACTTAACTTTTGCACGGCAACTTTTCAATTAAGTTCCTCTCTTTTTCAGATGACCATCGTGCTACACCCGTCCAGGATACGGCACAACGGAGACACAGGCGCAGACGTGCAGCAGGGACCCGTTCCAAGGATTCTTTGTAGATTAAGACCCTGCGTAAACCTTCTTTAATCTCTCTTGTTGATTTACATCCCTCGGTTTCTCAGTACAATTGAGAAGGATGCTGACGTCTTGGCATGTGGCCACGCCAGAATAATGCATGTACCTGGACACTAGGGGCTTATTACAAAGGGTGATATTTAGACCCGGTTTACACCATAAAGACCGAATACCTTAGGGAGTGTTCGGCGTCATGAGTTTGGCCTTATATGCATCAGCTCCGAATCATGTCTTTGGTCAAAGGTTGGGTTTGCCCGGCTCCTGTGTTTTGCTGCCTTGCGTTCCGCTCTATCGGCTAAGGTGGCACTAGGAGAACTACTGCGATTGTGCCCTGGTTCATCCGGACGAGCACCTCAGTAGAGAAAGCCGAAAACTGACTGTCATGATATAGTGTGAGACTGGTCAACCACTCGATGACCTATTAGAATCTTCAGGATTTCTCCGCATTAACGAAGGGCCGTTTCCCGGCCAGGCATGTAGCACCCCGAATCCGGATAAGTGCAGAGCCACCAGGGGCTATATAGTAGCCCCACTGTCAAACTCCTATGGCTAAGTGAAAGTGTTAAAGCATTATAGTCCGGTTGCCTAGTTCGCTACGCTATCACCTCCTTATTAGGACCAAGACATTGGATTAAGTGTGAATACGTGTCTTCTGCGAACACCCCCGCATTATATGCATGGGGGCTGAAGCCGACGACTGCAATCTTTCAGGTTATATACATGTACATAAACGGCCGCACGGGAGGCATCACAATACTTTCGGGCAAAAGTATATATACAACATTGATAAATTCAATAAAACGTTGTTTTTACAATGGGAATACATGTCACTCAAACATAACATTCTTCGAGCACTGGGCCTCTATCAAACGAGCGCCCTCAAGAACTTCTTGAAAATAGTGCTCGGCAGCCACTCGGCCCATGGCCGAACCCTGCGCCGCGATAGTGGTGGCATCCATCTCCGCCCAGTATGTTTTGACACGGGCAAGGGCCATCCGCGAGCCTTCTATGCAGGCCGACCTCTTCATCGCATTAATGTGTGGCACCGCACCAAGGAACTGATGCACCAAGCTAAAATAGTTGTTCGGCTTTGGCCTTTCCGGCCACAGATGATCCACGACAAACCTCATGGCGAGTCCGGACAATCTATTGAGTTCGGCCCATTTGGCAAGCTGATCAGTCAATGGAAGCGGACGCTCTGGAACGTTAAATTGCGACGAGAACAGCTTGTATACTTCACGATCTGTTTGATCTCGGAAGTATTCGGACGCATCGACAGCGCTTGTCGCTAAGTCCATATATGCGTCGGCCAAACTCCACAGCCGATCCAGAGGGGCATACCGTGGATCGCCGAACTTCCTCCGCGGCATAAAGGGCTTCCCAGCCACAATGTCCCCGGCTTCACGCAGTTCCTCCTTTGCTCTCATTGCAGAGCGGGAGTCTTTGGTCGCCATTGTGGACTTTTCGAGGTCCGTAGCGGTTTTCTTCTTCAAGAAACTGGCAGCGGTCGGCAGTGTCTTTTAACTTCACAGCCATTTTGGCCATTTTCTCTTTGCTCTCGCTATGCGCGGCCTTCTCGGCTCTCAACTCTTCGGCTGCCTTCAAAGCGGCCGCATTACTACTCCTTGCTTGTTCCTTGGCTCGGGCAAGTTTTGCGCAAGGCCTCCACGGTGGCAGCTCCATCTGCAGTCACAACATATTAAAGATATTGGCATCACGTTGCTCTTACTATGTGACATCCACTATAAATATCACCTACCCTGGGCCTCGTCAAGCCGCTTGTTAACAAGCTTGATGTCGGCATCCGCTGCATCCAGTTGCCACTTTAGTTTGGCAACCCTATCAGTCCGGCTAGCCACCGGAGCTTCAGACACCTGCACATAAAGACGGTCTGGTTATTACCTGGGACTATGATCCTCTGTTCGCCGCTGTTTTCGACGACAACCAGAGTCTCAGGGGCTACTATCTACACAAGGCACACCTAAAAATGTGCGGTTCTACCACAAATGCATACCATCTCACGTACCTCAAAGCCTGCCAGTAGACTCATAAAGGCTTCATGCAACCCGCTTTCGGCGGACGAAATCCTTTCAATCACCGTACCCATTAATGTACGATGCTCTTCTAAGATAGTCGCTCGCTCCAGCAGACCCTTCAGTATGTCCGAACGCACACGAGATGGTGCCGGACTCTTTTGATTGCTCTGTTCAAGAGCCGGATACTGAGGGCTTCAGGTGACCATGGGATCACCTTCTGGCCTCACCGGATCCGGAGAAACTCTCTGTGATGACACTTCAAGGTCGCCCTCTTCTTGAGCCGGGGAGTCCAGGGGAGGCGTTTCGCTCTCCATCATCTCCGGAAGAAGATCCCCCGAAGACAAGCTCTGTTGAGAAGGGCTCAGATCTGAACTGCAAGATAAATGCTTCGGCTATCTTCCTCAGAAGTAAGGTAGTATACCTTCACTATTAATTACTTTTTGATTCCTTACAGCTCGTTAGAGGGCTGATCCCTGCATGGACTTTGTGCGGCAAGAGCATCCTCCGAGGCAGAACCCTCTGGTGGAGTTTTCTTCTCCCGTTTGGAGACCTTGGTTTCCGGATCTTCAGAGGTAGTCCTCTTCCTCCCCTGGGGCGATGGAACGTCAAATTCTTCCCCTTGGTTATCCTCCCACATGGAGGCGCTTGTTCCCTCGGTTGGAATAGGTAGCGGTGGAGGCCCGCTTTCGCCCCCTTTATTCTCCCCTTCGTCTTCCCTTGAGGGCACCGGGAAAGGTGCTGGCTCGAGCATCTTCTCCAGCACCGGATTGTCCAAGCCTTCGGGAAGGAGAGCCGAACACTGGATCATCTTCGCCTTTGTTATCCAGTCTTGGTCAAAGAGCGATTCTTCAAAATGATGTCATGATAAAAGAAAGACCGTGTGTTCGACTAAAGGATTACTTACTTGGGCCGCGGTGTGGTTGCTGCTCAGGCCCACGTCCTCGGTGGTGTCCGGACACTCTATTTGGGGTCCGAAGAACGACTTGTGCATCTCCTCGTGCGTCAGGCCGAGGAAATTCTGAATAGCGCGCGGTCCTTCTGGGTTGAATTCCCACAAGCGGAGGGGCCGGCGTTTGCAAGGCTGGACTCGACAAACCAGCATGACTTGCACTACCATAACCAAACTAAAATCTCCCTTGAAGAGATCTCGGATGCGACTTTGCAGTATGGGCACATCCTTGGCTGGACCCCAGCTTAGCCCCCTGCTGATCCATGACATCAGTTGTGGTGGAGGGTCCGAGCGAAAGGCGGGGGAAGCTACCCACTTGGCACTTTTGGGAGCGGTGATGTAGAGCCACTCCCGTTGCCATAATCCGGACACCTCTACAAAGGAACCTTTTAGCCATAGAGCTCCAGCAATGTTGCTTATTAATGCACCCCCACACGCTGCATACTGCCCCTCGACCGTCTTCGGCTTCACATCAAAGGTCTTGAGCCACAGGCCGAAGTGAGGGGTAATGCGGAGGAAGGCCTCACATACGACAATAAATGTCGATATGTGAAGAAAGGAATCCGGGGCTAGATCGTGGAAATCAAGCCCGTAATAGAACATCAAACCCCTAACTAAGGGATCCAGAGTGAGGCCTGGTCCTCGGAGGAAGTGGGAGATAAACACGACGTCTTCATTGGGTTCAGGAGTAGGGACGGCCTGCCCTCGGTCAAGTATCTTGCCTCCCTCAACTTCTTGATATCCTTTTTCCTGACGGAGGAGGGCATCCACCGGCCCTAGAGGCTAGATCCGGACATGATTGAAGGTCCGAAGCACCTGACCTGGGCTTTGGGTGTTAGAACTCGAGGCAGGGGAAGGATTCGATTGAGCACGGGAGGAAAAAAGTAAAAGCCTTGACCCTTTATAAAGAGGGTGAATATCAACCGTCCTCCTTGTGGCCGCTTGGGACTTGCCTAAAATCTAGGAGTCCTAGGCACGGTTGGGTTACCCACACCCGTATTGATGAGAATCCCGTAATGAGGGGGACACGATCTCTGCTTTGACAAGACGTGTCAAGAAACTGCCTCGCGTTATGTGCGGGGCTGGTTAAAGAAAAATGGTTCGAATAATCACCGGGCTATGGCATGATGTCACATTGCCAAAACGTGTCAACAGATTAGATTTGTGGAAATATTATTCTCTCTACGGTGGTATGTGGAACTTATTTTGTAGGGTCGGACACTATCCTTGTATTCAGATTCTTCCGTGGTGTATTCAGAGGAGGAACCCGGCTTGCAATGCCGAAGACAACACTGCGCGCTGGACTCATCGTCATTGAAGCCTGGTTCAGGGGCTACTGAGGGAGTCCTGGATTAGGGGGTCTCTGGACAGCTGGACTATATCCTTTGGCCGGACTATTGGACTATGAAGATACAAGATTGAAGACTTCGTCTCGTGTCCAGATGGGACTCTACTTGGTGTGGAAGGCAAGCTAGGCAATACGGATATGTATATCTCCTCCTTTGTAACCGACCTTGTGTAACCCTAGCCCCTTCTGGTGTCTATATAAACCGGAGGGTTTTAGTCCATAGGACAACAAACAATCATACCATAGGCTAGCTTCTAGGGTTTAGCCTCTCTGATCTCGTGGTAGATCAACTCTTGTAATACTCATATCATCAACAATAAATCAAGCAGGACGTAGGGTTTTACCTCCATCAAGAGGGCCCGAACCTGGGTAAAACATCGTGTCCCCTGCCTCCTGTTACCATCCGCCTTACACGCACAGTTCGGGACCCCCTACCTGAGATCCGCCGGTTTTGACACCGACAATATGCATAATGGATCTGAACATATGATCTTCCACCAAGTAAACCAACTAGCATCAACTACAAGGAGTAATCAACACTACTAGCAACCCACAAGTACCAATCTGAGGTTTGGATACAAAGATTGGGTACTAGATATGAACTAGGGTTTTAGATGAGATGGTGCTGGTGAAGATGTTGATGGATATTGACCCCCTCGCGATGAGAGGATCATTGGTGATGACGATGGTGATGATTTCCCCCTCCCGGAGGGAAGTTTCCCCGGCAGAACAACTCTGCCGGAGCCCTAGATTGGTTCCGCCTCATGGCGGCGGAGTTTCGTCCCGTGAGCTAGCTTATGATTTTTTCTCGGACGAAAGACCTCATATAGCAGAAGATGGACATCAGAGGGCCACCAGGGGGCCCACGAGGCAGGTGGCACGCCCAGGGGGTAGCACGCGCCCCCACCCTCGTGGACGGTGCATGGCCCCCCTCAGGTACTTCTTTCGCCCAGTATTTTTTATATATTCTGGAAATAACTTTTGTGAAGTTTCAAGACTTTTGGAGCTATGCAGAATAGGTCTCTAATATTTGCTCCTTTTCTAGCCTAGAATCCCAGCTGTCGGCATTCTCCCTCTTCATGTAAACCTTGTAAAATAATAGAGAATAGGCATAAGTATTGTGACATAATGTGTAATAACATCCCATAATGCAATAAATATCGATATAAAAGCATGATGCAAAATGGACGTATCAACTCCCCCAACCTTAGACCTTGCTTATCCTCAAGCGAAAGCCAAAATCGAAAAATATGTCCACATGTTTGGAGATAGAGGTGTCAATAAAAATAAAATACGGACATGAGGGCATCATGATCATTCTTAGAACAACAACCTATATATATTGTCATATGATCTCTTATGCTAAAGTAATAATTCAGTCACAATTTCAAGTATGAATCATAAACTTCATTGAGAACCAACAAACTCTAATCTCAGTCATTGAGGCAATTGCAATTTATCATAACATAGGAAAGAGTCAATATAAGAGCTTTTCAGCAAGTCCACATACTCAACCATCTTTTAGTCTTTCATAATTGCTAACACTCATGCAATACTTATGGGTATGGAGTTTTAATCGGAGACAGAGAAAGATATGGGTTTATAGTGTTGCCTCCCAACTTTTACCTCAAGGGTAGTGTCAACAATAATAGTTCATGCAAACCCACATCCAATTAGCCATATATATCATGATCTTTCCCATACATTGTGCTTTCCAAAGGATAAAATGTAAAAAGGAAAGGTGAAAATCACCATGACTCTTTGCATGAAGTATCAGACAAGAATAAAAGATACGCCCTTCGCAGAGGGAAGCAGAGGTTGTCATGCGCTTTTATGGTTGGATGCACGAAATCTTAATGCAAAAGAATGTCACTTTATATTGCCACTTGTGATATGGACCTTTATTATGCAGTCCATCGCTTTTATTTCTTCCATATCACAAGATCGTATAAAGTTATTTTCTCCACACTAATAAGTCATACATATTTAGAGAGCAATTTTTATTGCTTGCACCGATGACAACTTACTTGATGGATCTTACTCAATCCATAGGTAGATATGGTGGATTCTCATGGCAAAACTGGGTTTAGGGATATTTGGAAGCACAAGTAGTATTTCTACTTGGTGCAAAGAATTGGCTAGCAAGAGAGGGAAAGGCAAGCTCAACATGTTGGATGATCCATGACAATATAATTTATCTCAGATGTAAGAAAACATAACCCATTACATTGTCTTCCTTGTCCAACGTCAAATCTTTAGCATATCATACTTTAATGAGTGCTCACAATTATAAAAGATGTCGAAGATAGTATATTTATATATGAACCTCTCTTTCTTTATTACTTCCTATTAATTGCAACGATGACCAAAACTATGTTTGTCAACTCTCAACAACTTTTATTCATTATACTATTTATATGTGAGCTCATTACTCTCCATAAGGTCCATATGATCTATTTATTTCTTCTCTTTCATTTTATTCCCTCAATATCATAGCAAAATAATCAATCCCTTGACTCAACACTAATCTTTATTATATATAGCCCACAGACTCGATTACAAAGGAAGATCATAAAGCAAAACTCACAATTAAATCATACTAAAACTTTATTATACTAGATCAAGATATTATCAAAAGGATCGAACTAAGAAAAATGGTAAAGATAAAAGTGATGGTGATATGATACCGGGGCACTCCCCCAAGCTTGGCAGTTGCCAAGGGGAGTGCCCATACCCGTGTGATTATGTCTCCTTCTTCGGGGGTGGTGATGTGATATTCTTGGCGATGATTCCCCTCAAGATACGATTCTTTTCTCGAGCTTATTGACTTGCTGCTTGAGGTTCATTATTTCCTTACGGAGCTTGCCAGTGACGGCTAAAGCTCCTTTCACCAAAGGATGTTGCATAGCTGCGGAAGAACAAGTAACACTCTTTTCATATTTTCATAAGAAAGAAATCTAAAATTGGAAGGGATGATCGAGTTTGGAGTAGCTGAGCTCTGTAGTTCCCCCATCGTGAATCCTGCTCGGAAACAAGAAGTAACTTCTTGATCCTCCTCCATGGCATCTATCCTTTTCAAGTCAACATCCATCTCTTCCTCCATTGAGGTCCCAAAGTGATAGGCATCGCTGTTTTCCCCTGGACCTGGTGTCGGATGAGACACCCGACTCTCGCCGACTAACTCTTGAGAAGACATCCTGCTCTGATCTGTGGCAGAAACAACTCGAAACAAAGACAGGAGATGTTTGCGTGATACGGAGGTCAAAACCTTCGGGAGATTATATAATGAATTTTTACCAACTAAAAGAAGAATCGTGCAAGAAAACAGAGTCCGGAGAGCACATGAGGTGCCCACGAGGCAGGGGTGCGCGCCCTCCACCCTCATGGAAGCCTCGTGTCCTTTCCAGTATGCTTCTTATTTTTCTATTTTCTTAAATATTCCAAAATGAAGAAAATTGCCATTAGAACTGTTTTGGAGTCGGTTTACTTACCGTACCAAGTACCTATTCCTTTTCGGAGTCTGAAACGTTCCGGAAAGTGTCCCTTATGTATTCCTCCGGGGTTACGGTTTCAATAATATTTGTTTCAATATTTATGGGATTACCTGAGATATAATGTTTGATTCTTTGACCGTTCACCACCTTCGGATTTGTGCCTTCGAAGTTGTTGATTTTTATGGCACTGGAACAATAGACCTCCTCGATGACGTAAGGGTCTTCCCATTTAGAGAGAATTTGCCCGCAAAAAATCATAAACGAGAGTTGTATAGCAATACATAATCACCTACGTTAAAATCACGCTTTTGTATCCTTTTATCATGCCATCTTTTTCTCTGAACAGTTTGGCATTCTCATAGGCCTGGGTTCTCCATTCATCAAGTGAGCTAATGTCAAATAACCTCTTCTTACCGGCAAGTTTGAAATCATAATTGGGCTCTTTAATAGCCCAATATGCCTTATGTTCTATTTCAAGAGGTAAGTGACATGCTCTACCATAAACCATTTTATACGGAGACATACCCATAGGATTTTTGTATGCGGTTCTATAAGCCCATAATGCATCACCAAGTTTCTTGGACCAATTCTTTCTAGATCTGTTAACAGTCTTTTGCAAAATTAATTTAAGCTCTCTATTACTCAATTCTACTTGACCACTAGACTGCGGGTGATATGGGGATGCAATTCTATGATTAACATCATACTTACCAAGCATTTTACGAAAGGCACCATGAATAAAATGTGAACCACCATGAGTCATTATATATCTAGGGACTCCAAACCTCGGAAAAATAACTTCTTTAAGCATCTTAATAGAGGCGTTATGATCAGCACTACTAGTTGGAATAGCTTCTACCCACTTAGTAACATAATCAACATCAACTAAAATATGTGTGTATCCATTAGAGGAAGGAAAAGGACCCATATAATCAAAGCCCCAAACATCAAATGGTTCAATAACAAGTGAATAATTCATAGGCATTTCTTGACGTCTACTAATATTAACAATTATGTGACATTCATCACAATACAAGACAAACTTACGGGCATCCTTGAAGAGAGTAGGCCAATAAAAACCAGATTGCAATACCTTGTGTGCAGTTCTATCTACAGCATGGCGTCCTCCATAAGCTTCGGAGTGGCACTTGCATAGGATCTGTTCCTGTTCATGCTCAGGTACACAACGTCTAATGACACCATCTACTCCTTCTTTATAAAGATGTGGGTCATCCCAAGAGTAATGTCTTAAATCATAGAAGAACTTTTTCTTTTGCTGGTATGTGAAACTAGGTGGTATAAATTTAGCAACAATGTAATTAGCATAATCAGCATACCATGGAGCAGTATGAGAAGCATTTATGACATTTAATTGTTCATCAAGAAAGCTATCATCAATAGGTAGTGGGTCATCAAGAACATTCTCTAACCTAGACAAGTTGTCTACAACGGGATTCTCAGCTCCCCTTCTATCAATAATGTGCAAATCAAATTCTTGTACCAAGAGAACCCATCTAATAAGTCTAGGTTTAGCATCTTTCTTTTCCATGAGATATTTAATAGCAGCATGATCAGTGTGAATAGTTACTTTAGAATCAACAATATAAGGTCTGAACTTATAACAAGCAAATACAACTGCTAAGAATTCCTTTTCAGTAGTAGCATAATTTCTCTGGGCATTGTCTAGAGTTTTACTAGCATATTGAATAACATTTAATTTTTTATCAACTCTTTGTCCTAGGACAGCCCCTATAGCATAATCACTAGCATCACACATAATTTCAAATGGTAAATTCCAATCAGGTGGCTGAACAATAGGTGCAGAGATCAAAGCTTTCTTAAGTATTTCAAATGCTTCTACACAATCATCATCAAAGACAAAAGGAATATCTTTTTGTAACAGGTTAGTCAGAGGCTGAGAAATTTTTGAGAAGTCCTTAATGAACCTCCTATAAAAACCGGCATGACCAAGGAAACTTCTTATACCTTTGATGTCCTTGGGACACGACATCTTTTCAATAGTATCAACCTTAGCTTTGTCAACTTCAATACCTCTTTCAGAAATTTTATGCCCCAAGACAATACCTTCATTAACCATAAAGTGGCACTTCTCCCAATTCAAGACAAGGTTAGTTTCTTCACATCTCTGCAAAACTCGATCAAGGTTGCTCAAGCAATCATCAAAAGAGGATCCATAAACAGAGAAATCATCCATGAAAACTTCACAGACCTTTTCACAAAAGTCAGAGAATATAGCCATCATGCATCTTTGAAAGGTAGCAGGTGCAATACATAAACCAAAAGGCATACGTCTATAAGCAAAGGTACCGAAAGAGCAAGTAAAAGTAGTCTTTTCTTGATCATCAGCTGACACAGGTATTTGAGAGAAACCAGAGTAACCATCTAGAAAGCAAAAATGTGTATGTTTGGATAACATTTCTAGCATTTGATCAATGAAAGGCAAAGGGTAATGATCTTTTTAGTAGCTTTATTTAGTTTGCGAAAATCAATTACCATCCTATAACCTGTAATAATTCTTTGCGGAATCAATTCATCTTTATCATTAGGAACGACAGTAATACCTCCTTTCTTAGGGACACGAAGGACATGACTTACCCACTGACTATCGGCAACGGGATAAATTATACCTGCTTCAAGGAGCTTTAATATTTCCTTTCTTACCACTTCTTTCATCTTAAGATTTAGCCGTCGTTGGTGATCAATAACTGGTTTGGCGTCTTTCTCCAAATTTATTTTGTGTTGACATAGAGTGGGACTAATGCCCTTAAGATCAACAAGAGTATATCCAATAGCACCACGGTGCTTCTTCAGAGTTTTCAATAATCTCTCTTCTTCATGCTCTGAAAGGTTAGAACTAATAATAACAGGACATATCTTCTTTTCATCAAGATAAGCATATTTAAGAGTATCAGGCAATGGTTTAAGCTCAAACACGGGATCACCCTTGGGTGGAGGAGGATCCCCTAGAATTTCAACAGGCAAGTTGTGTTTCAGAATAGGTCCATGTTTAAAGAATACTTCATCTATTTCCCTTCTTTCATTCATAAACATATCATTTTCATGGTCTAGCAAATATTGTTCTAAAGAATCAGTAGGAGGCACGACAATAGAAGCAAGACCAATAATTTCATCTTTACTAGGCAATTCTTTATCATGGGGTTGTCTACGAAATTTAGCAAAATTAAACTCATGAGACATATCCCCTAAACCAACAGAAACAATATCCTTATTGTAGTCTATCTTAGCATTAACAGTATTCAAGAAGGGTCTACCAAATATAATGGGACAAAAATCATCTTGTGGGGAACCAAGAACAAGAAAATCAGTAGGGTATTTAACTTTCCCACACAAGACTTCAACATATCTAACAATCCCAACTGGTGAAATAGTATCTCTATTGGCAAGCTTAATTGTAACATCAATCTCTTCTATCTCAGCAGGTGCAATATCATGCATAATTTCTTTGTATAAGGAATGAGGTATTGCACTTGCACTAGCACCCATATCGCATAAGCCATGATAACAATGATCTCCTATTTTAACAGAAATAATAGGCATGCCTACAATAGGTCTATGTTTATTTTTAGCATCAGGTCTAGCGATTCTAGCAGCTTCATAGCAGAAGCAAATAACATGCCCATCAATATTATCGGCCAAGAGATCTTTAACCATAGCAATCTTAGGTTCAACTTTAATTTGCTCAGGGGGTTTTGGTGTCCTAATATTACTTTTGTTAACCACAGTTGAAACTTTAGCATGATCCTTTATTCTAACAGGGAAAGGTGGTTTCTCAATATAAGCAGCAAGAACAACAGGATCATCATAAATGATAGTATTTTCTTCAACTTTATAGGTGCAACTACTTTTACTTCAATGGGAGGATTATATTTAAACCACTTCTCCTTAGGGAGATCAACATGTGTAGCAAAGGATTCACAGAAAGAAGCTACTATCTCAGAGTCAAGTCCATATTTAGTGCTAAATTCACGGAAAACATTGGTATCCATAAAAGATTTAACACAATCAAACTTAGGTGTTATACATGACTCCTTACCTTCGTCGAGGTCCCAATCTTTAGAGTTGCATTTAATTCTTTCCAATAAATCCCATTTGAATTCAACAGTCTTCATCATAAAAGATCCAGTACAAGAAGTATTGAGCATGGAGAGATTACTGAGAGAAAGCCGAGCATTAAAATTTTGAATAACCATTTCTCTTGAGAGCTCATGATTGGGGCATGAATATAACATTGAATTAAGCCTCCCTCAAGCTTGAGCGATGCTTTCTCCTTCGCGAGGCCAAAAATTATATATATAATTACGATCACGATGAACAAGATGCATAGGATGAAACTTCTGATGAAATTCCAATTTCAATCGCTTGTAGTCCCATGATCCCATATCATCACATAGCCTATACCATGCCAGTGCCTCTCCCTTCAAAGATAAAGGGAAGACCTTCTTCTTGATAATATCATCGGGCATACCTACAAGCTTAAATAATCCACAAACTTCATCCACATAGATTAAGTGTAAATCGGGATGCAATGTTCCATCTCCTGTAAAAGGATTAGCTAGAAGTTTCTCTATCATACCCGAAGGAATTTCAAAGTAAACATTTTCAGTAGGTTCAGTAGGTTGAGGAGCAACTCTTTGCTCTACTGGTCGGGGTGAAGATACCCCGAACAAGCCCCTCAAAGGATTATGTTCCATAGTAACAAGTGACAGTGAATTTCAGCACACTATATAATTTTTTCCTTACCAAATTCCACCTACCAAAGGCGCTTCACTCCATGGCAACGGCGCCAGAAAATATTCTTTATGACCCACTAGTTTAGGGGATCTATCGTAGCCTTTTCGATATAAGAGTGTAGAACCCAACGAGGAGCAAAAGGAAATGATAATCAGTTTTCAGTAAGGTATTCTCTGCAAGCACTGAAATTATCAGTAACAGATAGTTTTGTGATAAGGTAATTTGTAACGAGTTGCAAGTAATAAAAGTAAATAAGGTGCAGCAAGATGGCCCAATCCTTTTTTGTAGCAAAGGACAAGCCTGGAGAAACTCTTATATGAAGGACAGCACTCCCGAGGACACATGGGAATTATCGTCAAGCTAGTTTTCATCACGTTCATATGATTCGCGTTCGGTACTTTGATAATCTAATATGTGGGTGGACCAGTGCTTTGGTACTGTACTTACTTGGACAAGCATCCCACTTATGATTAACCCCTATTGCAAGCATCCGCATCTACAACAAAAGTATTAAGGTAAACCTAACCATAGCATGAAACATATGGATCCAAATCAGCCCCTTACGAAGCAATGCATAAACTAGGGTTTAAGCTTCTGTCACTCTAGCAACCCATCATCTACTTATTACTTCCCAATGCCTCCCTTTAGTCCCAAACAATGCTGAAGTGTCATGTAGTCGACGTTCACATGACACCACTAAAGGGATGACAACATACATCTTATCAAAATATCGAACGAACACCAAATTCACATGACTACTTATAGCAAGACTTCTCCCATGTCCTCAGGAACAAACGTAACTACTCACAAAGCATATTCATGTTCATGATCAGAGGGGTATTAATATGCATAATGGATCTGAACATATGATCTTCCACCAAGTAAACCAACTAGCATCAACTACAAGGAGTAATCAACACTACTAGCAACCCACAGGTACCAATCTGAGATTTGGATACAAAGATTGGATACAAGAGATGAACTAGGGTTTGAGATGAGATGGTGCTGGTGAAGATGTTGATGGAGATTGACCCCCTCCCGGTGAGAGGATCGTTGGTGATGACGATGGTGATGATTTCCCCCTCCCGGAGGGAAGTTTCCCTGGCAGAACAGCTCTGCCGGAGCCCTAGATTGGTTCCGGCAAGGTTCCACCTCGTGGCGGCGGAGTTTCGTCCCATGAGCTAGCTTATGATTTTTTTTTTCTCGGACGAAAGACCTCATATAGCAAAAGATGGGCATCATAGGGCCATCAGGGGGCCCACGGGGCAGGGGGCGCGCCCAGGGGGTAGGGCGTGCCCCCCACCCTCATGGACGGTGGGTGGCCCCCCTCAGGTACTTCTTTCGCCCGGTATTTTTTATATATTCTGGAAATAACTTCCGTGAAGTTTTAGGACTTTTGGAGCTGTGCAGAATAGGTCTCTATTATTTGCTCTTTTCCAGCACAGAATCCTAGCTGCCGGCATTCTCCCTCTTCATGTAAACCTTGTAAAATAAGAGAGAATAGGCATAAGTATTGTGACATAATGTGTAATAACATCCCATAATGCAATGAATATCGATATAAAAGCATGATGCAAACTGGACGTATCAGAGACCCAGCTATGAGTTGAGGGAGATGGGTCGATATCCATACATAACTGAAGGACAGTGTCGGTGTCAAAACCGGCGGATCTCGGGTAGGGGGTCCCGAACTATGCGTCTAAGGCGGATGGTAACAGGAGGCAGGGGACACAACGTTTTACCCAGGTTCAGGCCCTCTTGATGGAGGTAAAACCCTACGTCCTGCTTGATTTACTCTTGATGATATGAGTAGTACAAGAGTAGATCTACCACGAGATCGGAGAGGCTAAACCCTAGAAGCTAGCCTATGTTATGATTGTATGTTGTCCTACGGACTAAAACCCTCCGGTTTATATAGACACCGGAGAGGTTAGGGTTACACAAGGTCGGTTACAAAGGAGGAGATACACATATCCGTATTGCCTATCTTGCCTTCCACGTCAAGTAGAGTCCCATCTGGACACGAGACGAAGTCTTCAATCCTGTATCTTCATAGTCTAACAGTCCGGCCAATGGAGATAGTCCGGCTGTCCGGAGACCCCCTAATCCAGGACTCCCACAGTAGCTCCTGAACCAGGCTTTCAATGACGATGAGTCCGGCGCGCAGTATTGTCTTCGGCATTGCAAGGCGGGTTCCTCCTCCGAATATACCATGGAAGAATTTGAATATAAGGATAGTGTCCGACCCTGCAAAATAAGTTACACATACCACCATAGAGAGAATAATATTTCCACAAATCCAATTTGCTAACTTGTTTTGGCAACACGACATTATGTCACGGCCCGGTGATTATTCGAACCGTTTCCTGTCAGGCGGAGTGCGGAGGCGCCATGGTGGGCAAGATGCCCAACGTCACATGGCTCGAGGGATCCTTCATGGAGACCATAAAGGGGTGGCAATCGGGGTGGTTCTACATCACCGAGCCGCGTGACCCTACATGGGCAATGGCCCCCAAGTTCCGATCTGGCTTCCCCACATGGCTTACCTCCTGGCAAGAGAAGGGCCTGTCCTGGGGTAGTTCAGGAGAGCTGACCGGACTCCAAACATGTATTCAAAACATGGTGAACAAGAAGCTCAAACTTGTCAACGTAGTCCAGGTCATGCTCCACCGGCGGATCCTCCCGTGCCAGCAACGGGTCTTCAACTTGTGGGAGTTCGACCCGGCGCAACACCAAACTCTGAGCAGGCTCTTCGACACAACTCACGAAGATGCCTGGAGGGTGCTGTTCAAGAGCGCCGAGGTCCCCCTCCCATTACCGAGGATCGCGAATTCAGCGCGAAGCGCCAAGCCAGTGCGGTAAGCTGCTTTACCTCTTACAGGATACTTATTTTTCATAGATTGACTCCATGTGGGATCTAAAATCCCATACCTTTGACAGGACTAGCAGGAGACGGCCGGACAGATCGACTGTCCGGCTCCTTTACCCAAAGGCCCAGCAAACGCTTTTCTGACGAAGATGTTGACTCCAGCTCCTTATACGGTGCCGGAGAAGACCAAGAAGGCCAAGGGAACCCGAAAGAGTTCCCAACACCAGGCGTCATCGAACTCACTGTCCGAGGACTCTACGGCGCAATCCTCCCCCGAAGACGAGGAGGGAGAAGAAGATGCACCCCCTCCAGACGGGGGAGACAAGAAAAGGAAGGCCGCCCCAACTGGGGAGGCCGAAGGGTCCAAGAAGGGGAGGACTCTCCTTCCGGACAGCTCTACCACCGCCGCCGACGGCGAAGACGAGTGCCTGCCCAGGGCCAAGCCCCTGGGGAAGTCGTAAGTATTCGGATACCAGAGAAACTCATAGTATTCCTTTGTCGCACTACTTCACCTAACGCCGAAATATGATTATGCAGGCCGCCCCGAGCCCGTATTGATGTATCATCGGACGGCTCCCTGGGCTCGTCGGATATGGATAGCGATCCAGTCCCGACTGCCACCTCCCCTCATCCTGCGGACGACGCCGAGGTGCTGTCTCACGAGGCACCGGGTCGAGGGGAGACAGTCCCGGAGGCGCCTCAAGGCGGCCTCCCGGAGCCGAGGGGACAAGGCCCCTGAGAGCTCCGAGTTCGGCCCTCAACCGAACACCGCGCCGGAACCTCCAGTTGTTCCGGACTCGGGCAGGCGGCCTCCTTCTAAGAGGGGCAAGACGCCTGTACAGGTGACCTCTGTCCATCCAGAGGCATCGGACAATCTGCGGGAAGCGCTTCGCAGCGCTTCCATCAACGAGGAGCACCGTACTATCATAAGTGCGGTGATCCAAAAGGTTCAGTCCGCCAAGAGCGGATTGACTGAAGCCTGTGCCAGCCTTCTAACAGGCTTTAAGGTAAGTGTTTAAAATATAGGAAAATATTACCGCATAGACAGTAGCCCCTGATGCTTCATTCGGTGTTCACAAAGAAAAGACGAACAGAGGATCAAACAATATCGCGGGAGTCTAATATGAGTATGTCAATATGCATATGCAGGCTTCGCTACTGGCGTCCGCCGCACTGACTGCGGAGGTCATCGTACTGAAGCAGGACCTTAAAGGGTCCTAGGACGAGCTCAGCCTTGCCAAGAGGTAGCTCGAGGAGAACAAAGGTAAGTAGTACGTAGTCCGTGGATATGTATAAAAAGAGTGCGATTACAAAATGACAGGATCATCATGAATTTGCCAGGGGCCACGACCGAAGTGGCGACCCTAAAGCAAGCGCTGTCCGAGGTCGAAGATAAAGCGGACAAGGAGCGCACCGAGCGAGAAAAGCAAGAGGCTCGGGTGGGCGAGGTGCACCAAGAGCTCCAGGCTCTCATGACGAAGCACGAGGCGTTGGAGCTTGACTCGAAGACGCGAGAGTCTGAGCTTGTCGCGGCCCTCGAGAGCGCAAAAAGTGCCATGGCCGAAGCCCAAAAGTCCCTCCAGAAGATCGATGCAATGAAGCAGATAGCGGCGGGTAAGGCATTCTATATGCGGAGCAAGCATGTAAAAGTAAATTACCGATTACTTACCCGAATTCGGAGCTCTCCAGGAGCATTCGCAAATTTGCCCCCCAGCGTGTCGGATGTCGCATAGTTTTACCAGGCCGAGGAGGGAAGCTCAACGGAGAAGCTGTTCTGGTCTCAGTATACTGGGACCGAACACCCGATGCCTCTGAGCGATCAGCTAAAGCAGCTGGTCGAGCTGCACAAGGCGACCGAACAGGCCATGAAGGGCCTTATAGTCCGGCTGTGGCCTGGCGAAGCCCTTCCGAACAGCTACTTCGGCCTGGTGAGGCGGCTTGTGGATGCCTGCCCACGGCTGGAGGTCGTCAAGCGGTTCGTCTGCATCGAAGGTGCACGCCGGGCTTTCGCCCGTGTGAAGGTGCAGTGGGCCAAGCTAGACGCCATGAAGATGATCAAGGAAGGGCCGCCGCAGGGCAAGGAGCATCGCACCCCCGAAATTTATTATGAGGGTGTCCTGAAGGGTGCCCATCTTGTAGCGGACGAATGTTCAAAGGATGTAATATTTGAGTAAACTTGCTCATGTGATCCTGTGTGATGAAAACTTGTTTCATATGCGCTATGCAACGCTTGTGTGAATTTAAAATATTACCTTATGTTTGGCTATTTATCCAATCTGAGAGATGGCTAGTCCTCGGCTTCTGCCCCCATGCCACGAGTGATGGGGTGTTCGGGATAAACCTGAGCACTCTTGTTCCCATGTTTGGGTCCTTCGAGGGAGGTGCTCAGCACAACGAACAAGGCAACCGGACTAATAACGATTTATCACTCTCACTTAGCCATAGAATTCTATAATTTTAAATTTTGGCGAAGCCCCTGGTATTCGGAAGGCTGAATTCGGGGCGCGATACACGCCTTTAAGCCGTACAGGGTCGGCCCCTCGCTCTAAGCGACATAAGTCTTTAGGTTTCTCTACTGAGGTGCTTAGCCCAGCAGAACCGGGGCACAATCGCAGTAGTTCTCCTAGCGCTACCTTAGCTGATAGAGCGGAACGTAAGGTACCAAACATAGGAGCCGGGCAAACCCAGCATTTGACCAAAGAGATGATTCGGAGCTGATGCATATAATGCTATAAGTTCGGGGTGTCGCACTTGTGAAAGTGTTCGGACTTTTCACACCATATTGTGGGGTACGTAAGCCCCTGGTGTATTGGCCGTACCAAAGTGTATGGTTGCAAGGCGTAATTAATGAACACATATATGTATAACAAGAATGCAATAATGGTCATAATGTTATGCATTGTTTATTCAAAAAGGTGCGTTTAAAGCAGAATTATACAGATGGTGCGATAGCAAAGAGTAGGACTATGTCCCTTCCAAGGGAAAGCTTAGGAATAGTATTAAATCAAATATTTCGCTTGTTATTGTAATCCACTTCGGAATTCCGTGGTGTGATGTAGCTTTCTGCCTCCTTGGTTACTGCATCATGTGTTCGGCAATAGTGCTGCCGGGCAGGGTTTCCAGAGATTAAGGTCCTGAAAAAGAGAAAAATAACCAAACGGGAAGCCCCTAGTGTGGTTTAAGCCGCGTCTTGGGGCGTGCCGCAGTTGTGCCCCCCTCCCCACTTGTGCCCATGGTATTTTTAATGCGTAATTATGTACGCGTGGCACGAGTTTCGCCGTTTGGCTGGGACTGGGGTGGGGGCCGCATTGCTATGCGAGCTCAGATCGCGCCAGGCGGTCTAGTTGCCGATTGCTCCGAGCGCGCTTGAAGGTGTCCGGTTCTTGAAACGCCGAACTGGTGGATTGCCTTGAGAGGCTGCTTTGCGCTTCTGCTATGAGGGCCGCGATGTGCTCCTCCGTTCGGAGAGAGCGCTCTATGTTTCCATTGACTGTAATAACCCCACGAGGTCCTGGCATCTTGAGCTTGAGGTATGCATAATGCGGTACCGCATTGAATCTCGCAAATGCGGTTTGCCCTAGCAATGCATGATAACCACTGCAGAACAGGACTATATCAAAGATTAACTCTTCGCTTTGGAAGTTATCCGGGGATCCGAAGACCACTTCCGGTGTAATTGAGCCTGTGCAATGGGCCTCTACGCCTGGAATGATGCCCTTAAAGGTTGTTTTTGTGGGTTTGATCCTTGATGGGTCTATACCCATTTTGCGCACTGTGTCCTGATAAAGCAGGTTCAGGCTGCTGCCGCCATCCATAAGGACTCGAGTGAGGTGAAATCCGTCAATGGTTGGGTCCAGAACCAGTGCGGCGAATCCGCCATGACAGATACTAGTGGGATGGTCCCTAGATCGAAAGTGATCGGATAGGAGGACCATGGATTGAACTTTGGGGCGACTGGCTCCAACACATATACGTCCCTGAGCGCACGCTTCCGCTCCCTCTTGGGGATGTGGGTTGTGTATATCATGTTCACCATCCGCACTTGTGGGGGAAACCTCTTCTGTCCTTCGGTGTGTGGCTGCCGGGGCTCCTCCTCGTCATCGCTGTGTGGCCCCTTGTCCTTGTTTTCGGCAATTAACTTGCCGGCATGCTTGAACACCCAACAATCCCTGTTGGTGTGATTGGCTGGCTTGTCTGGGGTGTCGTGTATTTGACACGAGCGATCGAGTATACGGTCCAAGCTGGACGGGCCCGGTGTACTTTGTTTGAATGGCTTTTTCCGCTGATCGGGTTTAGAGCCTTTGAATCCGGCATTGACTGTCGTATCCTCGGTATTATCGCTGTTAATGCCACGCTTATGTTTGTTGCAACATGACCTGCTATTGCCGTCCTTGGTATCCGAAGTACCATGGTTCTTTGAGATGTAATTAGTGCGAGCCAGCCAGCTGTCTTCTCCCGCACAAAAGCGGGTCATGAGTGTCGTGATGGCTGCCATAGATTTCGGCTTTTCCTGACCAAGGTGCCGGGCTCGCCATTCGTCGGGGATGTTGTGTTTGAAAGCCGCTAGGGCCTCTGCATCCGGACAATCGACGATTTGATTTTTCTTTGTTAGGAACCGAGTCCAGAATTGCCTGGCCAATTCTTATGGCTGCTGAATTATGTGGCTCAAGTCATCGGCATCTGGTGGCCGCACATAAGTGTCCTGAAAGTTGTCGAGGAATGCGGCTTCCAGATCTTCCCAATAGCTAATGGACTCTGCTAGCAAGCTGTTAAGTCAATGCCGCGCTGGTCCCCTGAGCTTTAGTGGGAGGTATTTTATGGCGTGTAAGTCATCACCGCGGGCCATGTGGATGTGGAGGAGGAAATCCTCGACCCATACCGCGGGATCTGTTGTGTTGTCGTATGATTCAATATTTACAGGTTTGAAACCTTCTGGGATTTGATGATCCATTACTTCGTCTGTGAAGCATAAGGGGTGTGCGGCGCCTCTGTCTTGGGCTATATCACGACGCAGCTCGAATGGGTCTTGCCTGCTGTGTTCGGCCCGGCCGGATTTACTTTTACTGTATCCGGCGTGACGTTTATTGTCTCGCATAGTGGCGCGCCCTCATGATCCATAGATCAATCTTTCATGCTTTGCTTTGTCCTCCAATATGTCTCGCAGGTCTGGCGTATCTCCCCATGCCTTTTTATTTGGATGGCGTTGGGGTGCAGGCTGAGTTTTAGGCTGGAATGCCTCTCTATCGCGGCCACGAGGTGGCCGGTCAGCTGCGTCATACACTTCTTCCTCCAGTCAGGGTAGCAACCTGCATTTTGGGTAACTCTTGGAGGGGCGCTCGAGTTTATATTCCTCGGCCGCGAGGACTTCAGTCCATCTGTCAGCTAGCAGATCTTGATCAGCTTGAAGCTGCTGCTACTTTTTCTTAAGGCTATTTGCCATGGCTATAAGCCGGCGTTTGAAGCGCTCTTGTTCGACGGGATCCTCTGGCACGGCGAATTCGTCGTCGCCGAATCATGCCTCGTCTTCGGAGGGGGGCATGTAATTATCATCCTCCACCTCTCCATCTGCCGCTCTCTCAGGAGGGCTGGCTCCTCCATCCTCCTGCTCTAAATCTTGCTGGAGGGGATTGTTGTTGTCTTCGGCACTATCCGAAGTGTTATTATCTCCTGTGTCGGTATCACCACTTTTGCTTTGGCGGGACTTAGAGCGGCGCCGCTGACGTCGGCACTTGGGTTGCTTCTTGGAGGGGTCATCCTCCGCTATCTCGTCGCCATTGCCTTCTTTGGGTGTATCCACCATGTATATATCATATGATGAGGTGGTTGTCCAGTGCCCTGTGGGCAGTGGTTCCTCTTCATCTCCCGCATCATCGTCCATACCGTCGATATCTTCGGAATCGAAGTCGAGCATGTCGGTTAAGTCATCGATAGTGGCTACTAAGTGGGTGGTGGGTGGGCCGCGAATTTCTTCGTCGTCCGCATCGTCCTACCGGACATAGTTCGGCCAGGATCCTCTTGACAAGGAGCGAGACCTTAATGAGTTCAGTATGTTGCCAAAGGGCGAGTGCTGAAAAATATTCGCGGAGGTAAACTCCATGATCGGTGCCCAATCGGATTCGATAGGAACGGGCGCAGGCGGCTCGGAGTCTGTGGCCGGAGAAGGATCCGGCAGTTTAGCAACACGGCTCTCGTGCAAGGTAAGGTCGATGTTTGGCTCGATCGCCGCTGAGGGTAAAGCCTCCGTGGCGGGGTCCATCCACCCATCCATGGACGGCGCAACTGGCTCTGAATTGAGGGTCGGAGCGGCTGCCTGTGCGATCTCCTGAACACTGTCCGATGGTAGAGCTAAATCGTACTCATCGTGACCGCGTGACGCACAAGGCAGAGGCTCGAATCTGTCGAAGATCAAGTCTCCATGGATATCGTCCATGTAGTTTAAGATTCCAAACCTGACCTGGTGGCCAGGGGCGTAACTTTCAATCTGCTCCAGATGGCCAAGCGAATTGGCCCGCAGTGAAAAGCCACCGAACACGAAGATCTATCCGAGGAGAAAAGTCTCACCCTGGACTGTATCGCTATCGATGATAGTAGGAGCCATCAAGCCTAACGGCGACGACACAGAGGAACTCTCAATGAAAGCACCAATGTCGGTGTCAAAACTGGCGGATCTCGGGTAGGGGGTCCCGAACTGTGCGTCTAAGGCGGATGGTAATAGGAGGCAGGGGACACAATGTTTTACCCAGGTTCGGGCCCTCTTGATGGAGGTAAAACCCTACGTCCTGCTTGATTAATATTGATGATATGGGTAGTACAAAAGTAGATCTACCACGAGATCGGAGAGGCTAAACCCTAGAAGCTAGCCTATGGTATGATTGTATGTTGTCCTACGGACTAAAACCCTCCGGTTCATAGACACCGGAGAGGTTAGGGTTACACAAGGTCGGTTACAAAGGAGGAGATACACATATCCGTATTGCCTAGCTTGCCTTCCACGCCAAGTAGAGTCCCATACGGACACGAGACGAAGTCTTCAATCATGTATCTTCATAGTCTAACAGTCCGGCCAATGAAGATAGTCCGGCTGTCCGGAGACCCCCTAATCAAGGACTCCCACAGATGGGAAACAGGTTGGGACACACAGAGAGAGAGAGAGAGAGAGAGAGAGAGAGAGAGAGAGAGAGAGGAGAGAGAGGGAGGGAGAGGGGTAGAGTGTTGGATGGGTGATGGAGTTGCTCCTCGAAGATGGTGGGAGAGGCCTACTAGATAAACTGAGGGTAGAACTGCAATATCAATGAGAGTGGGTATGTGTTTCTGTGTGTGCCTGTGCGTGAT
>NC_041384.1:683802171-683811738 GCF_002162155.2 Triticum dicoccoides | reverse complement strand
CACGCCAAGTAGAGTCCCATACGGACACGAGACGAAGTCTTCAATCATGTATCTTCATAGTCTAACAGTCCGGCCAATGAAGATAGTCCGGCTGTCCGGAGACCCCCTAATCAAGGACTCCCACAGATGGGAAACAGGTTGGGACACACAGAGAGAGAGAGAGAGAGAGAGAGAGAGAGAGAGAGAGAGAGGAGAGAGAGGGAGGGAGAGGGGTAGAGTGTTGGATGGGTGATGGAGTTGCTCCTCGAAGATGGTGGGAGAGGCCTACTAGATAAACTGAGGGTAGAACTGCAATATCAATGAGAGTGGGTATGTGTTTCTGTGTGTGCCTGTGCGTGATAGATCTGTCGGGACGCATGCATGGATGATGAAGGGGAACCATGTGTTTGCTAAGCAAACCTAACTAGATCGGTAGATCAATTGTTATTTGTTGGAGGAAGGGAGATACATAACTAATGAGGTAGATCGATCAACGCATGGGGAAAATGAGTTATAAGGACCTAGCTAGCTATATGTATAGCGGGAGATCGATCGGTGTACATCCATTTGTTAGAGGCAAATAAGACCCAGCGAGACGGATAGACATAGAGAATGGAGCTAGGAGGTGGTGCGTGAGGCCGAGCTACTAGCTAGATAGGGGGAGGAGTGTGCGGTTGTGAGATCGATGAAAAGAGGGGTGAGAGTTTACACATGTGTGGGACCGTATGAGAGACACATGGCATGGACACAGAAAGGAGGAGATGGAAGGTGCGTGTGTACGTATGTTGTAGGCAGACGCTGTAGAGGTTTATCGATCGGTGTGTGTCGGAAAGGAATTGTGGAGACTGTGGGAGAACGACCTAAAGAAAGAAATGAATGTGCGTGATGGATAGAATGCTGAGGGAGGGGGAGGGCGAGGAGGGTGTGTGCATGCACGAGAGGAAGTTAGTGCTAACTACAAAGGTTAGAGGATTGTGTGGTTGTAAGAGACTAACAAAGATTATAATTTGATATGAAAGTGGATTCATATATTTGAATAGGAGATCATAGTGTTATAAACATATGCATGCATGAATATAGCGGTGATACACATGTTGTGCTTTTGCACATGTTATACCATAATGTGATAATGCATGGCGTTTGCAACTCACAGTTAAATGTCAAACAATCTAAACCATACTATATATCGAACAATGTCACATTTTATTAGAATTTGTGATAATGTGTGGCGTTTGCAGCTTACAACTAAATATCGAACAATTTAAACAATACTATATATCGAACAATATCACATTTTATTTGAATTTGTGGTAATGTGTGATGTTTGCAACTCACCTCTAAATACTTGTAGGCGTAGGGGGCGTGGCACCATACATTATGTGATAAACACATTAAACATATGAGACATGGTTTAGTTTATGAAGATCTAGCTAGATCTTGAAATGTAATGTGATTTGAAATCAACATAAAGTGGATTCAAAAAATCGAGTTCGAGTTCATATAGTACACATAGTTCATATCTAACTCGAGAGTAATCATGTGGTGTGCTGTGAAGATAATACACAAACGATGGTTTAACCTGACAATAATGATGTTGTAGATCTTATTAAAATAGAGAAATGAATTCAAATGGTTTGACTTCACAACAATCATTATTGTAGATCTTATTCAAATAGAGAAACGAATTCAAATTTAGTTCATATTGAAGCGGTAGTATATACATTTGGAATGCACTAAAACGTTCATTTGAGTAGCAGGTTGCATGCGTTATACACGTAGCGAAATATTTTAATTGAACATAACATGAATTCAAAGTTTTGAAAGACATTTGTAGTGCGAATTGATTTGGTACAGTACACAGGACTAGACTCTCTTGTGTGCTGCAAATTGATTTCTTTTTGTTTTTTCATCGACGGAAGTGCGAACTGATTTGGTACAGTACACGTTGGGCTTGTCCGGAAATTTCAACATGCGCCTTGTTACCCTGAAATATTTAAGATATATCTTTGTCTCGTTGTGCTCCGACAAGTCCCTCCATCTCAACCCATGCCTTGCTATTCGAAAATTACAACGTGCGCGAAAACTCCCACCTCCTGTGAAATCCCAACACGCGAAATGCCTGTGATACCCCCGAACCGAAAGAACCGCCTAGCTCAAATCGGTTGGGGTACTTTCGTAACTTACCCCACATTCCGGACAAGCGCATCCCTAAGCCATGGTTCCCCACTCCCATCCCATCCACCCACCCATTCGTACACCGAGGCCGCGAAAACCCGCGAAGCCCCATACCCTCTTCCGTCCGCCACCCAGCTGGAGCCTCTTCCCCGACGACATCGTCCACAACAACACATCGACGTCCCTCATCCATCGTACCAGATGAGGATCCATCATCGATCTCGTCGTCCCGCCGGTTCAGCCACCCCGTCCTCCACATCCAAGGAGCTTCCCCGATGTTTCTCTCATCTTTCACGCCACCTCCATTCCCACACCACTGCCTTCACTTGCACCACCGGAAGAGCATCATCATCACCGTTTCCTCAGATGAAGCTGAGGCCTAATTGGCGCCACCAAAGAGGTTGTACACTAATCGCCGCATATTCTTCTTGATTCGATCTCACGGTGCTACCAACACTCAGTCCTAAGCCAACACGACGCGGCTCCATCCATGGCGGCGTCGCTGGCCACTTCCTCCACAGCGTCGCTCCCTCGGCAGCGACGTCCACATCAGTAGGAGCTACTTTTGCTTTAGCTCTCTCTCGCTTTGCAGCTCAGCTCTTGCTCTCGGTCCCCTGCTTGGTCTGCTCTTGTTATTTCTCTTGCTCTTGCTCGTGCTGCTGCTCTTGCTCTTGCTCTTGCTTGCGATGCTTCTCCAATTTAGCTACACTTCAGTCGACTGAATCGACTTTTGGGTCAGTCGATTTTCAGGGGGTGGGGGGGCTCGCCGGAGTTAAGGAAGAACCAGCCATGGCGGGGAGGGGGGCTCGCTGCAGAGGTACCCCACTATCTATCTTAGGGTTCAGGGTGGGGCGGTGGTCGCCGGCGGTGGTGGGGCGGTGGCATGGTGATCACCAGAGAAAAAGCTCGGCACGAGGGGGCCTAGAGGGATGGTCGGGGCGGCGGCGGACCGGCGGTGGGGAGTGGTTTCGGGGCGGGCGAAGTCGCGCACCGCCGGCCGTGGGCGGCGGAGGGTGGCTGATTGGTCGGTGGTGGCTGGCGGCTCAAGGGGGTCGAGGTTGAAGTTGAACTGCAGGCCCTTGATTTCGTATCCAACGACTGGAAAATCGACTGACCAGAGATGAAAAATTCAGTCGACCGGCTCTCGCATGCGCTGCTGCCTGCTGCTGCTACTGCTTTTCTGCTACTAGCTAGTGCATTCAGTTTCGACGGTAAAATTCAGTTTCGATAGCAAAATTCAGTTCCGGCGGTTAAGTTCAGTTTCGACAGTTAAATTCAGTTTCGACAGTTAAGTTCAGACATGAGCGGCTGATGTATTTGTCGGATTTCGGGTTCCGGCAGACCCTTGAGGTTCGAACACTGGGGTGCGTGTGGAGATTTCGCCTTCTACCTACCTGCACCCCTCCGCCACGCTAGGACCAAAACTATGGGAAGAACAGCACAAGGGACACAGGGTTTATACTGGTTCGGGCCACCGTTGTGGTGTAATACCCTACTCCAGTGTGTGGTGTGGTGGATTGCCTCTTGGGCTGATGATAGTGAACAATACAAGGAAGAACAGCCTCGCGAGGGTCTGTTCTTGGCTGGGGCGATGAGCTGCTAGGAGGAGTTCGGCCACCTTTCTCTCTCTCTCTCTCTGCTTCTAACCTCTCTAATGAGACTCTTTCTTCCTACCTCCCAACCCCCTTGCTCTGTGGGTGGCTGGTCCTATTTATAGAGGCCCTGGTCCTCTTCCCAAATATCGAGCGGGAAGGGAGCCAACAATGGCGGGCTAATTTGAAAGGGGACAACAAGTATCAGCTATCCTGACAAAAGTATTCTTTGCCTGCGCAAAGCTTTGGCGATGACGCCGTCTTGGGCTCCACGGTGACCTCCATCTCGTAGTCCTCCTGGTCTTGGTCTCGTTGCACCGAAATGGCAACCTTTGCCTGATGCCTCGGTACTCCGCGGCTGCGCTTGCCCCCTTTGCACCAAAGAGGAAAGGAGGACGCTGCGCGGGCTGGCACCCGCCTGGCACCCTGAGTCGTCATGGCTTGCGTCACGGGCACCTCGCGAGGTACCCCGCCTTGATCTCCCCGCCTCCTCGTGAGCCTGCCTGATGAGGCCGTGCCCGAGGAGGCTCTGTGTCGTCCGCCCCAGGAGTCTTGGCCCCTCGCGAGGGTCTTGAGTTTGTGTTGGTGAAGATTGGCCATGCTGGGCCCCCCCTTTGAGCCACGCCGCAGGCCGCAGGCAGGCAAGTCTGGGGACCCCCGTTCCCAGAACGACGACAGTAGCCCCCGGGCCCAAGGCGCGCCCGGACTTGGCCGTGCAGGGAGGCGGAAGGGAAAGAGTGAAGCGCCGCGGGCCCTAACAGCCTGCGGCCTTGGGCGCCACGTGGCGGTTGACTGGACGTGGGCGCCTTAGCAGCCGCGCGAGTTGATAAGGGAGTGGCGTCCGCCTAGGCCCTTCTTCTTGCTTTCATCGGTTGCTGCTCAGATCCCCTTTCTTGCGCTTCTCCTCCCTTCCTCCGAAATCTCCAGATCTGCTCTGACCGTGCGACCTAGGAAGCCATGGCGCCTCGCCAGCCCCCGGCCGCAGCTTGGTACTCGTCTGCCCTGGACCCGCCGAACGTGTCGAAGACGGGCCTTGCCCGGTTGTGCCGGATAGCGACGGCGCGAGGCATTGACGGAGCAAAGGTGTTCAAGGCCGGCTCCGCCACCCCTGAGGGTCGGAGGAGCACCTTCTATCCGCTCTTCGTAAGTGCCATTGTTGCTGGCCTGGTGTCTCCCTTCTCCGAGTTCTTCTTCTCTGTCCTCCGCCATTACAAGCTACATGCTCTGCATCTTCATCCCAACTCCGTCCTTCTCCTCGCGATCTTTGATTATTACTGCGAGGCCCATGTTGGGGTGCAGCCCTCAGTGGCCTTGCTGCGCCACTACTTCTACCTCCGGACCTCCCGCGGTCCTGCTTCCACGTGCGCGAGCTTCATAGCGTACGGTGGCGCCATTGCCATCTCGAACCCTGGGAAGAGGATTGAGGGCTTCAGGAGTAAGTGGGTCTTGGTGGATGCTGAGCGCATCCACCCTCGGCTGATCTTGCCCACGGAGCAGCCCACGAGCTCCAGCAACTGGGGTCGGGCGGAGCTCACGGATCCCCGCGCGAAAATGGTGTTGGAGAAGATGGACGCGGATCTGAGACCGACCGACATGGCGGCGGCGAAGCTGACCGGCGCGTCGTTGCTGAGGGAGTTCCTGAAGCACAAGCTGGCTCCGCTTCGGCAGTACTCGCTTCCAATGTGGAGGCCCCGTCCGAGCACCACGGCCTGGGCCGACGGAGACCTGGCTGCGGTTCTCCAATCTCTGGTCGGGGGCAACATGGCGAGGTTGGAGGGCGCTCCTACGCCCTTGTTCCTCCGCGACGACTGGGAGCGGGTAGTGAAGTCCATGCCCGTCTTCAACGGGGAAGGGCCCGTGCCCCTGGAGGCTCCTGAGGGACCGGTGGCTGTGCCCTCTGATGACTCCAGCGAAGAGGAGGAAGGAGGGGAGCGGGGAAAAGGGCCTGACTCCGAGGCTACTGACGGAGAGTCGAGGGCTCCCCTTCCCCGGCGCAACTCCCGCGCTCTCCGCCTACCTCCGAGCGATGATGACGAGGATGATGACGAGGACGACGACGAGGATGACGACGTGGACGACGACGAGCAGGGCGGCGGGAGCTCACCCCCGATCCCGAAGAAGGACAGGACCGGGCTGATCTCCCGCGGGTCTGCCCTGGCCTCGGGGCGGACTGCAGGCGCACCTTCCGCCTCCAAGCTTCCCGAGGTTGACCCTTCCAGCCGGCTTTCGGGCTTCAAATTTGGCCGGATGCCGCTTGAGCTCACTGGCGACGACCCGTAAGTGCTTGATTCTTGTCTTTATTTCTTGTTCTGCTTCTGAGGCTTGACGTTCGCGTCCCTTGGATAGGCTGGTGCCCGCAGCGAAGAAGTCAAAGGGGGCTCCTGAGGTTCCGTCCGTGGCAGCGCCCCTGAAGGAGGGTGACCGCGACGCACAAGCTTCTCCTGCCCGGTCGTCCTCGCGAGGCCTGACTGAGCCGGCTGGGGCGAGCTCAGCCCCCACGGCCCAAGTGGCTCCCGAGGTTCTCTCGCCTGCCGCCGCCGCTACAGCTGTCAGGGCGCGGCAGCCTCCGCCTCAGGATGCTACGGCCGTGCTGCCGCCTTCTCCTCCTACTCCACCGGCTGCTATCTCCCCGACTCCTTCCGCCGTTCTAGACCGTGTTGTTGCTGAGCTGGACCGGCTGCGGCAGGATCTTCTCGGCGCCGACCCTCGCCTGGTGGCCGGGCGCTTGGAGCTAGCTTCTGGATGGGTTCGCTCCGACGCTTCGATTCGGGCGGCGCTGGTCCAGGCCTCGACGGCATGCGACAAGGAGAAGTAGGCCATCCTTGAGGCGAAGGCTGCTCGCGATGCAGCCCTGGGAGAGGTGGTCGACGTCCATGGTCGCTGCAAGGCGCTGGAGGACGAGCTGCAAGGCCTGCAGGATCAGCTCGTGAAAGAGGTTCGCGTTTTCCAAGAGCAGGAAGAAGGCGTGAAGGCTCGGGAGGCGGCCGTCGAGGGCCGAGAGGCCAAGCTCAAGAAGTGCCACGACCGCCTAGGCGCGCTGGAGCAGGAGTTGGGGGCGAGGAAGGCCGAGCTGGACGACAAGGCCCGGGTCCTTGCTGAAGACCGCGCGGCCTTCACGGAGCTAGAGGCGAAGGCTCGCTCCTCGCTGAGGACGCTTCACGACAGCGGCCTGGAGAGCCCGCTGGCCGGCACCGAGGACGGCCCCGCCAAGCTCCTTCCCTTCTTGGTCCACGCTCTTGAAGATGTCACCCTTGGCCTTGGCCCCACGGCCGAGGCCGAGGCGCGTGTTCTGTCTTCTGCAGCACTGACGCGGGTCCTCACCCACATCCACCTTCATGATCCCGGGTTCGACCTCGACAGCCTGCTGGAGCCCGTGAGCGACGAGTGTGCCGCGGCTGCTGCCGAGGCCGTGAAGGGTCGCGCAGAGGCTCTGCTGGGGAAGTTCCGGGCCTTCAGCACCAAGTCGGAGCAAGGCGCTGCCGACCCTGCTGCTTCGTGAGGCGAACCCACTCCGCGCTGCTCCCCCGCCGCCAAGTGACTCCATCGTGGCTCCTGTCCTGCTTTTAATTCCTGCACATGTATCATGCCTCGGGGAGGCGTTTAAACTTGCGTCTGATATTGGGATAACAGTGTGGATTGTAATATTTGCTTTCGAATTCCTTTGAAATTTGCGCTTTTCCTTCCTACTTGCTTATGTTCTACGCCGACAGGGCCCGGCCCCGCGCGTACCTCACCCAGCAATAGCCCCGACCGGAAACCAGGACGGGACCAAGGAGTGAGGGGCTACGTGACAAGTTAGGCTCCTGAGTCGCGATGCTCAGGAGTCCCCCTTGGCGCACGAACAGCAAGTAGGGAGGTATGATGTGGGTGGATCCACCGTTCTACGTCTGCAGAGCCCGGCCCCGCGCGTACCTCACCCAGCAATAGCCCCGACCGGAAACCAGGACGGGACCAAGGAGTGAGGGGCTACGTGACCAGTTAGGCTCCTGAGTCGCGATGCTCGGGAGTCCCCCTTGACGCTCAAACGGCCTTCATACCTCGGCTCCGCTCGGGGAGAGGCGCGCGACGAACCAGGCCCGTGGGGACCTGGCTAGGCGGCGTGCGTCTGGGCATGACCCAGGCGCAGCCCCCGTGCCCAGCCCCCTCGCGCGGCACTCCCGAGGGGAGGCGTTGCGATGAGGCTAGACACTGAGCTCTGGGCTCCCTGAGATTGATGCAGCCCGGAGGCCACCCTCAGTTGTTTATCACCAGCGCGGAGCATAGCGCTTCCGTATGTGTACGGGCATAGCCGCTCCTCGGCAGTGTCGTCAGCCACCGCGGAGCATGGTGCTTCCACTGGTACGTGGGAGGGGCCCCCCTCCAGGAGGAGCCCCCGGGCCATGTACAGCCCCGCCCTGACACGTGGCTGGCACGGTAGGGCCTGGCGAGGTGTATCTGGGCACCCGTGAGCCAGCGCGGGACTCACAGGGCCGTACCTCTAGGCGGGTTGTGCCTGGCACTAGGCCTTATCTTGTGTTGTGTCCCTGCAAGTCTTGTTAGATGCCTATGAAGGAAATATGCCCTAGAGGCAATAATAAAGTTATTATTTATTTCGTTATTTCGTGATAAATGTTTATTATTCATACTAGAATTGTATTAACCGGAAACATAATACATGTGTGAATACATAGACAAACAGAGTGTCACTAGTATGCCTCTACTTGACTAGCTCGTTAATCAAAGATGGTTATGTTTCCTAACCATAGACAAAGAGTTGTTATTTGATTAACGGGATCACGTCATTAGTTGAATGATCTGATTGACATGACCCATTCCATTACTTAGCACCCGATCGTTTAGTATGTTGCTATTGCTTTCTTCATGACTTATACATGTTCCTATGACTATGAGATTATGTAAATCCCGTGTGCCGGAGGAACACTTTGTGTGCAACCAAACGTCACAACGTAACTGGGTGATTATAAAGGTGCTCTACAGGTGTCTCCAAAGGTACATGTTGGGTTGACGTATTTCGAGATTAGGATTTGTCACTCCGATCGTCGGAGAGGTATCTCTGGGCCCTCTCGGTAATGCACATCACTTAAGCCTTGCAAGCATTGCAACTAATGAGTTAGTTGCGGGATGATGTATTACGGAACGAGTAAAGAGACTTGCCGGTAACGAGATTGAACTAGGTATTGGATACCGACGATCGAATCTCGGGCAAGTAACATACCGATGACAAAGGGAACAACGTATGTTGTTATGCGGTCTGACCGATAAAGATCTTCGTAGAATATGTAGGAGCCAATATGGGCATCCAGGTCCCGCTATTGGTTATTGACCAGAGACATGTCTCGGTCATGTCTACATTGTTCTCGAACCCGTAGGGTCCGCACGCTTAAGGTTTCGATGACAATTATATTATGAGTTTATACGTTTTGATGTATCGAAGGTTGTTCGGAGTCCCGAATGTGATCACGGACATGACGAGGAGTCTCGAAATGGTCGAGACATAAATATTGATATATTGGAAGCCTATGTTTGGATATCGGAAGTGTTCCGGGTGAAATCGGGATTTTACCGGAGTACCGGGAGGTTACCGGAACCCCCCGGGAGATATATGGGCCTTAGTGGGCCTTAGTGGAAAAGAGAAGAGACAGCCAGAGATGGGCCGCGCGCCCCTCCCCTCCCTTGGTCCGAATAGGACAAGGAGAGGGGGCCGGCCCCCCTTCCTCTTTTCCCCCCTCCGCGAATCCTATTCCAACTAGGATTGGGGGTGGGGGAATCCTACTCCCGGAGGGAGTAGGACTCCTCCTGGCACGCCTCTCCTAGGCTGGCC
>NC_041384.1:683755044-683801835 GCF_002162155.2 Triticum dicoccoides | reverse complement strand
ATACGGAGGCAGGGGCACCCCAGAGGAACACAAGTTGATCCACGTGATCATATTCTTAGCCGTGTGCGGTGCCCCCTGCCACCATAGTCCTCGATAATATTGTAGCGGTGCTTAGGCGAAGCCCTGCGACAGTAGTACATCAAGATCGTCACCATGCCGTCGTGCTGACGGAACTCTTCCCCGACACTTTGCTGGATCGGAGTCCGGGGATCGTCATCGAGCTGAACGTGTGCTAGAACTCGAAGGTGCCGTAGTTTCGGTGCTTGATCGGTCGGGCCGTGGAGACGTACGACTACATCAACCAAACGCTTCCGTTGTCGATCTACAAGGGTACGTAGATCACACTCTCCCCTCTCGTTGCTATGCATCACCATGATCTTGCGTATGCGTAGGAATTTTTTTGAAATAACTACGTTCCCCAACAGTGGCATCCGAGCCTAAGTTTTATGTGTTGATGTTATATGCACGAGTAGAACACAAGTGAGTTGTGGGCGATATAAGTCATACTTCTTACCAGCATGTCATACTTTGGTTCGGCGGTATTGTTGGATGAAGCGGCCCGGACCGACATTACGCGTACGCTTACGCGAGACCGGTTCTCCCGACGTGCTTTGCACATAGGTGGCTTGCGGGTGACAGTTTCTCCAACTTTAGTTGAACCGAGTGTGGCTACGCCCGGTCCTTGCGAAGGTTAAAACAGCACCAACTTGACAAACTATCATTGTGGTTTTGATGCGTAGGTAAGATTGGTTCTTGCCTAAGCCCGTAGCAGCCACGTAAAACTTGCAACAACAAAGTAGAGGACATCTAACTTGTTTTTGCAGGGCATGTTGTGATGTGATATGGTCAAGACATGATGCTAAATTTTATTGTATGAGATGATCATGTTTTGTAACCGAGTTATCGGCAACTGGCAGGAGCCATATGGTTGTCGCTTTATTGTATGCAATGCAATCGCGCTGTAATGCTTTACTTTATCACTAAGCAGTAGCGATAGTCGTGGAAGCATAAGATTGGCGAGAGGACAACGATGCTACAATGGAGATCAAGGTGTCACGCCGGTGACGAGGGTGATCATGACGTTGCTTCGGAGATGGAGATCACAAGCACAAGATGATGATGGCCATATCATATCACTTATATTGATTGCATGTGATGTTTATCTTTTATGCATCTTATCTTGCTTTGATTGACGGTAGCAATATAAGATGATCTCTCACTAAATTATCAAGATAAAAGTGTTCTCCCTGAGTATGCACCATTCCCAAAGTTCATCGTGCCCAGACACCACGTGATGATCGGGTGTGATAAGCTCTACGTCCATCTACAACGGGTGCAAGACAGTTTTGCACACGCAGAATACTCAGGTTAAACTTGACGAGCCTAGCATATGCAGATATGGCCTCGGAACACTGAGATCGAAAGATCGAGCGTGAGTCATATAGTAGATATGATAAACATAGTGATGTTCACCATTGAAAACCACTCCATTTCACGTGATGATCGGTTATGGTTTGGTTGATTTGGATCACGTGATCACTTAGAATATTAGAGGGATGTCTATCTAAGTGGGAGTTCTTAAGTAATATGATTAATTGAACTTAAATTTATCATGAACTTAGTACCTGATAGTATCTTGCTTATGTATGTTTGATTGTAGATAGATGGCCCGTGCTGTTGTTCCGTTGAATTTTAATGTGTTCCTTGAGAAAGCAAAGTTGAAAGATGATGGTAGCAATTACACGGACTGGGTCCGTAACTTGAGGATTATCCTCATTGCTGCACAGAAGAATTACGTCCTGGAAGCACCGCTGGGTGCCAGGCCTGCTGCTGGAGCAACACCAGATGTTATGAACGTCTTACAGAGCGAAGCTGATGACTACTCGATAGTTCAGTGTGCCATGCTTTACGGCTTAGAATCGGGACTTTAACGATGTTTTGAACGTCATGGAGCATATGAGATGTTCCAGGAGTTGAAGTTAATATTTCAAGCAAATGCCCGGATTGAGAGATATGAAGTCTCCAATAAGTTCTATAGCTGCAAGATGGAGGAGAACAGTTCTGTCAGTGAGCATATACTCAAAATGTCTGGGTATAATAATCACTTGATTCAGATGGGAGTTAATCTTCCAAATGATTGTGTCATTGACAGAATTCTCCAATCACTGCCACCAAGCTACAAGAGCTTCGTGATGAACTATAATATGCAAGGGATGAATAAGACTATTCCCAAGCTCTTCGCAATGTTGAAAGCTGCGGAGGTAGAAATCAAAAAGGAGCATCAAGTGTTGATGGTCAACAAGACCACTAGTTTCAAGAAAAAGGGCAAAGGGAAGAAGAAGGGGAACTTCAAGAAGAACAGCAAGCAAGTTGCTTCTCAAGAGAAGAAACCCAAGTCTGGACCTAAGCCTGAAACTGAGTGCTTCTACTGCAAGCAGACTGGTCACTAGAAGCGGAACTGCCCCAATTATTTGGCGGATAAGAAGGATGGCAAGGTGAACAAAGGTATATGTGATATACATGTTATTGATGTGTACCTTACTAGAGCTCGCAGTAGCACCTGGGTATTTGATACTGGTTCTGTTACTAATATTTGCAACCTCGAAACAGGGACTACGGATTAAGCGAACACTGGCAAAGGACGAGGTGACGATGCGCGTGGGAAATGGTTCCAAAGCCGATGTGATCGCGGTTGGCACGCTACCTCTACATCTACCTTCGGGATTAGTATTAGACCTAAATAATTGTTATTTGGTGTCAGCGTTGAGCATGAACATTATATCTAGCTCTTGTTTAATGCGAGACGGTTATTCATTTAAATCAGAGAATAATGGTTGTTCTATTTATATGAGTAATATCTTTTATGGTCATGCACCTTTGAAGAGTGGTCTATTTTTGATGAATCTCGATAGTAGTAACACACATATTCATAATGTTGAAGCCAAAAGATGCAGAGTTGATAATGATAGTGCAACTTATTTGTGGCACTGCCGTTTAGGTCATATCGGTATAAAGCGCATGAAGAAACTCCATACTGATGGGCTTTTGGAACCACTTGATTATGAATCACTTGGTACTTGCGAACCGTGCCTCATGGGCAAGATGACTAAAACACCGTTCTCCGGCACTATGGAGAGAGCAACAGATTTGTTGGAAATCATACATACAGATGTATGTGGTCCGATGAATATTGAGGCTCGTGGCGGATATCGTTATTTTCTCACCTTCACAGATGACTTAAGCAGATATGGGTATATCTACTTAATGAAAAATAAGTCTGAAACATTTGAAAAGTTCAAAGAATTTCAGAGTGAAGTTGAAAATCATCGTAACAAGAAAATAAAGTTTCTGCGATCTGATCGTGGAGGAGAATATTTGAGTTACGAGTTTGGTGTACATTTGAAGCAATGCAGAATAGTTTCGCAACTCACGCCACCCGGAACACCTCAGCGTAATGGTGTGTCCGAACGTCGTAATCGTACTTTACTAGATATGGTGTGATCTATGATGTCTCTTACTGATTTACCGCTATCGTTTTGGGGTTATGCTTTAGAGACGGCCGCATTCACGTTAAATAGGGCACCATCAAAATCCGTTGAGACGACGCCTTATGAACTATGGTTTTGCAAGAAACCAAAGTTGTTGTTTCTTAAAGTTTGGGGCTGCGATGCTTATGTGAAAAAGCTTCAACCTAATAAGCTCGAACCCAAATCGGAGAAATGTGTCTTCATAGGATACCCAAAGGAGACTGTTCGGTACACCTTCTATCACAGATCCGAAGGCAAGACATTCGTTGCTAAGAATGGATCCTTTCTAGAGAAGGAGTTTCTCTCGAAAGAAGTGAGTGGGAGGAAAGTAGAACTTGACGAGGTAACTGTACCTGCTCCCTTATTGGAAAATAGTACATCACAGAAATTGTTTCTACGACACCTACACCAATTAGTGAGGAAGCTAATGATAATGACCATGAAACTTCAGAAGAAGATACTACTGAACCTCGTAGATCAACCAGAGTAAGATCCACGCCAGAGTGGTACGGTAATCCTATTCTGGAAATCATGCTACTAGATCATGATGAACCTACGAACTATGAAGAAGCGATGGTGAGCCCAGATTCCGCAAAATGGCTTGAAGCCATGAAATTCGAGATGGGATCCGTGTATGAGAACAGAGTATGGACTTTGGTTGACTTGCCTGATGATCGGCAAGCAATTGAGAATAAATGGATCTTCAAGAAGAAGACTGAGCTGACGGTAATATTACTGTCTACAAAGCTCGACTTGTCGCAAAAGGTTTTCGACAAGTTCAAGGGGTTGACTACGATGAGACCTTCTCACCCGTAGAGATGCTTAAGTCTGTCCAAATCATGTTAGCAATTGCCGCATTTTATGATTATGAAATTTGGCAGATGGATGTCAAAACTGCATTCCTGAATGGATTTCTGGAAGAAGAGTTGTATATGATGCAACCGGAAGGTTTTGTCGATCCAAAGGGAGCTAACAAAGTGTGCAAACTCCAGTGATCCATTTATGGACTGGTGCAAGCCTCTCGGAGTTGGAATAAATGCTTTGATAGTGTGATCAAAGCATTTGGTTTTATACAGACTTTCGGAGAAGCCTGTATTTACAAGAAAGTGAGTGGGAGCTCTATAGCATTTCTGATATTATATGTGGATGACATATTACTGATTGGAAATGATATAGAATTTTTGGATAGCATAAAGGGATACCTGAATAAGAGTTTTTCAATGAAAGACCTCGGTGAAGCTGCTTACATATTAGGCATAAAGATCTATAGAGATAGATCAAGACGCTTAATTGGACTTTCACAAAGCACATACCTTGACAAGATTTTGAAGAAGTTCAAAATGGATCAAGCAAAGAAAGGGTTCTTGCCTGTGTTACAAGGTGTGAAGTTGAGTCAGACTCAATGCCCGACCACTGCAGAATATAGAGAGAAAATGAAAGATGTTCCCTATGCTTCAGCCATAGGCTCTATCATGTATGCAATGTTGTGTACCAGACCTGATGTGTGCCTTCCTATAAGTCTAGCAGGGAGGTACCAAAGTAATCCAGGAGTGGATCACTGGATAGCGGTCAAGAACATCCTGAAATACCTGAAAAGGACTAAGGATATGTTTCTCGTATATGGAGGTGACAAAGAGCTCATCACAAACAGTTACGTTGATGCAAGCCTTGACACTGATCCAGACGATTCTAAATCGCAAACCGGATACGTGTTTACATTAAATGGTGGAGCTGTCAGTTGGTGCAGTTCTAAACAAAGCGTCGTGGCGGGATCTACATGTGAAGTGGAGTACATAGCTGCTTCGGAAGCAGCAAATGAAGGAGTCTGGATGAAGGAGTTCATATCCGATCTAGGTGGCATACCTAGTGCATCGGGTCCAATGAAGATCTTTTGTGACAATACTGGTGCAATTGCCTTGGCAAAGGAATCCAGATTTCACAAGAGAACCAAACACATCAAGAGACGCTTCAATTCCATCCGGGATCTAGTCCAGGTGGGAGACATAGAAATTTGCAAGATACATACGGAGCTGAATGTAGCACACCCGTTGACTAAGCCTCTTCCACGAGCAAAACATGATCAACACCAAAACTCCATGGGTGTTAGAATCATTACTGTGTAATCTAGATTATTGACTCTAGTGCAAGTGGGAGACTGAAGGAAATATGCCCTAGAGGCAATAATAAAGTTATTATTTATTTCATTATTTCATGATAAATGTTTATTATTCATGCTAGAATTGTATTAACCGGAAACATAATACATGTGTGAATACATAGACAAACAGAGTGTCACTAGTATGCCTCTACTTGACTAGCTCGTTAATCAAAGATGGTTATGTTTCCTAACCATAGACAAAGAGTTGTTATTTGATTAACGGGATCACATCATTAGTTGAATGATCTGATTGACATGACCCATTCCATTAGCTTAGCACCCGATCGTTTAGTATGTTGCTATTGCTTTCTTCATGACTTATACATGTTCCTATGACTACGAGATTATGTAAATCCCGTGTGCCGGAGGAACACTTTGTGTGCTACCAAATGTCACAACGTAACTAGGTGATTATAAAGGTGCTCTACAGGTGTCTCCAAAGGTACATGTTGGGTTGACGTATTTCGAGATTAGGGTTTGTCACTCCGATTGTCGGAGAGGTATCTCTGGGCCCTCTCGGTAATGCACATCACTTAAGCCTTGCAAGCATTGCAACTAATGAGTTAGTTGCGGGATGATGTATTACGGAACGAGTAAAGAGACTTGCCGGTAACGAGATTGAACTAGGTATTGGATACCGACGATCGAATCTCGGGCAAGTAACATACCGATGACAAAGGGAACAACGTATGTTGTTATGCGGTCTGACCGATAAAGATCTTCGTAGAATATGTAGGATCCAATATGGGCATCCAGGTCCCGCCATTGGTTATTGACCGGAGACATGTCTCGGTCATGTCTACATTGTTCTCGAACCCGTAGGGTCCGCATGCTTAAGGTTTCGATGACAGTTATATTATGAGTTTATATGTTTTGATGTATCGAAGGTTGTTCGGAGTCTCGAATGTGATCACAGACATGACGAGGAGTCTCGAAATGGTCGAGACATAAATATTGATATATTGGAAGCCTATGTTTGGATATCGGAAGTGTTCCGGGTGAAATCGGGATTTTTCCAGAGTACCGGGAGGTTACCGGAACCCCCCGGGAGATATATGGGCCTTAGTGGGCCTTAGTGGAAAAGAGAAGAGGCATCCAGAGATGGGCCACGCGCCCCTCCCCTCCCTTGGTCCGAATAGGACAAGGAGAGGGGGTCGGCCCCCCTTCCTCTTTCCCCCCTCCGCGAATCCTATTCCAACTAGGATTGGGGGGGAATCCTACTCCCGGAGGGAGTAGGACTCCTCCTGGCGCGCCTCTCCTAGGCCGGCCGCACCCCCCCCCCTTGAGCCTTTATATACGGAGGCAGGGGCACCCCAGAGGAACACAAGTTGATCCACGTGATCATATTCTTAGCCGTGTGCGGCACCCCCTGCCACCATAGTCCTCGATAATATTGTAGCGGTGCTTAGGCGAAGCCCTGCGACAGTAGTACATCAAGATCGTCACCACGCCGTCGTGCTGACGGAACTCTTCCCCGACACTTTGCTGGATCGGAGTCCAGGGATCGTCATCGAGCTGAACGTGTGCTAGAACTCGGAGGTGCCGTAGTTTCGGTGCTTGATCGGTCGGGCCGTGGAGACGTACGACTACATCAACCAAACGCTTCCGTTGTCGATCTACAAGGGTACGTAGATCACACTCTCCCCTCTCGTTGCTATGCATCACCATGATCTTGCGTGTGCATAGGAAATTTTTTGAAATTACTACGTTCCCCAACAGCCTGCACTCTACGTCCTCGGGTCCCGGCCCTCGAGCTGGTCTCAGCCGTCGCTGGTATGCCAGGTCGCGATGCCGTGGTCAAGGCCAGAGGGTGAGGGCTGGAGAGCCAGTAAGAGCCCTGAGTCGCGATGCTCAGGTACCCCCCCTTTAACGTGCAAGTGGTCAGCATGGAGAAGAAGAGGTGCCGTGGACCGGCATCAAATAATCAAGCATGGTGGTTCTAACGCATAACCGGAAAATGAACGCAAATGGGGTACATGCCGTTGGGCCTGGCCCGAGCGGCTTGGGGATCATGCAGCCCGAGGGGCGCCCCCAACAAGGTAAGCTAATTGACGCAAAATAAAAGGGATACTGAAAGTGCAACTATCCCTAGGTGGTTTTGGTAATTCATAACAACATATAGCTCATTGAGCTAATGCTATTCCAAGATAATTATTTCAGGAAACCTCAATGATTGGCATGGCATGGATGTGAAAGTGGAACCCTCAAAATGCTAAGGACAAAGGATTGGCTCAAGCTCAAAAGCTCAAGACTCTTCATTTTATATTTTAGTGATCCAAGATCACATTGAGTCTTTAGGAAAAGCCAATACTATCAAGGAGGGATGAGTTGTTGCTTAATGAGCCTCTTGCTTCATGTTCTTAGTGATATGCTCCAAAACCCTCAACTACTTTCCCATATCCACATATGACCTAAACCCTAAGCCAAACTCGGTCCTACCGATTCTTCCTATCTGGCGCCACCGAGTTTTCATTTGTCATAAGCCACTGCCAAACCCTAGCAATTCGGTCCTACCGATAGGGATCTCGGTCTCACCGAGATGGGGTTGCAAACTCTCTGTTTCCCTTTCGTAACTTTTCGGTCTCACCGAAAGAGCGAATCGGTCCCACCGAGATTGCAATGTAAATTCAGTGTTTCCCCTTTGTAACTTTTCGGTCTCACCGAAAGAGCAAATCGGTCCCACCGAGTTTGCCTGACCAACTCTCTGGTTAGCTAATTACCAAATTCGGTCTCACCGAGTTTGTGTAGTCGGTCTCACCGAGATTACGTTATGCCCAAACCCTAACCATATCGGTCCTACCGAGTTGCATGTCAGTCCCACCAAAAATCTCTAACGGTCACTAGGTTTACATTTTCGGTCCGACCGAGTTTATTGATTCGGTCCCACCGAGATTGGAAAACTATGTAACGGTTGGATTTTGTGTGGAGGCTATATATACCCCTCCACCTCCTCTTCATTCGAAGAGAGAGCCATCAGAACACACACACCATTCCAACTCATATGTTCTGAGAGAGAACCACCTACTCATGTGTTGAGACCAAGATATTCCATTCCTACCTTATGAATCTTGATCTCTAGCCTCTCCAAGTTGCTTTCCACTCAAATCTTCTTTCCACAAAATCCAAATTCTATGAGAGAGAGTTGAGTGTTGGGGAGACTATCATTTGAAGCACAAGAGCAAGGAGTTCATTACCTACACACCATTTGTTACTTCTTGGAGAGTGGTGTCTCCTAGATTGGCTAGGTGTCACTTGGGAGCCTCCGACAAGATTGTGGAGTTGAACCAAGGAGTTTGTAAGGGCAAGGAGATCGCCTACTTCGTGAAGATCTACCGCTAGTGAGGCAAGTCCTGTGTGGGCGATGGCCATGGTGGGATAGACAAGGTTGCTTCTTCGTGGACCCTTTGTGGGTGGTTGCTTCTTCGTGGACCCTTCGTGGGTGGAGCCCTGTGTGGACTCGCGCAACCGTTACCCTTGGGTGGAGCCCTGTGTGCGCGCAACCGTTACCCTTCGTGGGTTGAAGTCTCCATCAATGTGGATGTAGGATAGCACCACCTATCCGAACCATGGGAAAAACATCCGTGTCTCCAATTGCGTTTGAATTCTCCAAACCCTTCCCTTTACATTCTTGCAAGTTGCATGCTTTACTTTCCGCTGCCTATATACTCTTTGCATGCTTGCTTGAATTATGTGATGATTGCTTGACTTGTCCTAAATTAGCTAAAATCTGCCAAGAACTAAAATTGGGAAAATGTTAAGTTTTTATTTGGTAAAGTAGTCTAATCACCCCCCTCTAGACATACTTTCGATCCTACAAGTGGTATCAGAGCTTTGGTCTCCATTTGCCTTGATCTCCATAGCTTTGGTGGTCATAGCCTTGGTTTCACAACCTAGGAGAGTATGGCGTCTAGCGAGGGAAATTATCACCGTAGAGGTCCTTACTTTGATGGTACTAATTTTGCTAGTTGGAAGCATAAAATGAAAATGCATATTCTTGGACATAACCCCGCCATTTGGGCTATTGTGTGTGTTGGTTTGCAAGGTGACTTCTTTGATGGGAGAGAACCAAACCGTGAAGCTACCGCGGATGAGTTGAAGATGTTGCAATACAATGCTCAAGCTTGTGATATTCTCTTCAACGGATTGTGCCCCGAAGAATTCAACAAAATCAGCCGTCTTGAGAATGCGAAGGAAATTTGGGACACTTTGATTGATATGCATGAAGGTACCGACTCCGTCAAGGAATCCAAGTTGGATGTGCTTCAAAGCCAACTTGACAAGTTCAAGATGAAGGATGGTGAAGGTGTCGCTGAAATGTACTCTAGGCTTGCTCTCATCACAAATGAGATTGCCGGCTTAGGAAGTGAAGAGATGACCGATAGATTCATCATCAAGAAGATTCTAAGAGCCTTGGATGGAAAATATGATACCATGTGCACATTTATCCAAATGATGCCAAATTACAAAGTTCTCAAGCCAACGGAGGTGATTGGAAGAATTGTTGCTCATGAGATGTCACTTAAGGATAAAGAGGAACTTCACAACAAATCAAGTGGTGCCTATAAAGCCTCATGTGAAGCCCCTACATCATCAAGTGAGAAACAAGACTTCAATGAATAATTGAGCTTAATGGTGAAGAACTTCAACAAGTTCTACAAGAGTAGAAGCAAAGATAGAAGCTTCAAGTCAAGGTCCTACAATGACAAAAGATCTTCTAGTCGAGAGCGAAACTGCTACAATTGTGGAAGACCCGTACACTATTCCAATGAGTGTACGGCTCCCTACAAGAGAAGAAAAGATTCTCCAAGAAGAAGAAGCAAAGAATCACCACCAAGAGAGAGAAGGAGTAGAGATGATCGTTATGAACGAAGATACTCACGGAGAAGCAAGGATTCGGAAAGGAAGGAAAAATCATCAAGGAGCTACACAAGACGAAGACATCAAGCTCATGTTGGTGAATGGGTATCCGGCTCCGACTCCGACAGCCACTCCGAGAGAAGTTATCACTCTGACTCCGAAGATACTCAAGATGAAGGTGTTGCCGGTCTAGCACTTGTGTCAACCAACTCCTACGACATATTTGACTCACCAAATGAAGGAATTGGAAGATGCTTCATGGCCAAAGGTCCTAAGGTAACACACCCCGAGTATGTTGATTTCAATAGTGATGAAGATGACTTGTTAGGTGATGATTTGCTTGTTGACAACTCTAGTGATGAATACTACGATGAAACATCAATTAATCATGCTAATCAAGATAAAACGAATGACAATGATAAGGAGAAGATTGAGGCTCTAACTAAAGAACTAAACACTCTTAAGTTAGCTCATGAAACTATCTTCGAAGATCATCAAGAACTTTTAAGAGCTCATGAGAAATTACGCTTTGAAAAGCTCAATCTTGAGCAAGAGCATGAGTTCTTAAAAGCAATCAATGATGATCTCCGCAAGAAAATTTCTTCTTACATTGCCAAGCGTTTACTCTTATCCACTTACATGCCTCAAGTCAAGTCTAGTAACAAGAACAAGAAAGATTCTTCCTCTAGCAGTAACAATGATCATGCTAAATCCAATATTGTTGCTTCTAGTAGTTCTCTTGATCCCACTAATGATTCTCTTAGCCAAGTTACACTTGAGAAAGAAAATAGTTTATTGAAGGGAATTATAGAGAAAGGAGTGTACAAAAGCCTTGCCGGGAGTAAGCAATTCGAGGAAATTGTGCGCAAGCAAGGAATGCACCAGAAGAATCAAGGTGTTGGTTTTGAACGAAAGTTCAATGCCAATGGAGTTGAGTGGGTAGAAGATCAATACCCTAAGACAAAGTTTGTTCCTCAACAAGAGAAGTATACTTCTTTCAAGGGGACACAAGCTCAAGATGATCTTCCACCACAAGACTACAAGCAAAAAGGCAAGGACAAGCTTCAAGAGGAAATTGACGCATTTGAAGAAGCTCCTAAGACCTTAGTCAAGTGGATTCCCAAGACTACTTCAAGTTCCACTTCATCAAGTACGACTACAACTCCAAGGATTCCCATCAAGATGATGTGGATCCAAAAGAAGAAGAACTAGAGAGTTCTTGAGGGTGACTCCGCCAACATACTTCACTCTTATCATTTTGGCAAGAACAAGTGCAATCAACTTCCACATCTTGCACTAGTTCAAGGAGTCACAAACCCTCTTGTTGGTAAGACAAGGGACAAGGTAACCTAAAAGTTTTCATGGACATCATCTTTTGTGTGCATCACTCTATGTCTATGGATATCCTTGTTTGTTCCTTGTGGGACTAACCCATGTAGGTATTGAAAGTGCAATTCACTCAAATGGATAGCTCCAAGTGATCTACATCAACATTGAGCATCCACATCTTCAACATCTACATGAAGTCATCATCGACAAAACCCAAGGTTAGTTCATCCCTCTTAGGGGGGATATCACATCTAGGGGGAGCTTTACTCTAAGACTTGAGCTAAAGCAACTCTAAAGGTGTGAACACAACAATGCTTTATGTAAAAGTGGTAACCCCACTTGAGCTTAAACGATGAGTATGACCTATGATCAAGTGTTCTCACTTGACTCCTAAGTCAATATACTCATATATAGATGACCTAGTCATCGCAAATTGCTTGATAGATGCTAGAATTGGTTGTGCATGCCTTGTCACATATTTCATTTGCCATCTTATTATGTGAGCATGTTGCTTGCATCTTTTACTCATTCGAGGACATCCACTTGTTGTTTTTATTGTTTGGTTTTATCTTCTTCTGCCAAGTGGATGGACAAGAATGCCTAAGAACCTCCTCTAGCTATCTATGCTTTTCCCGTCTCAAACTCTATTCATGCTGCATCACAAAATTTGATCAAGTCAGATTCGAACCACTCTGTGTGAGGAGCGCTCGGAGTCCCCGATTCGTCATAGACTTAAACTTCCAAAACCTCTTTATGATTCTCGGTCTGACCGATACTCCACTTTCGGTCCTACCGAGATCATTAAGTTGATCTAGGTTTTTGATCTCGGTGCAACCGATTTGAACATTTCGGTCACATCGAGTTTCAGTAACTGCTTGCAGTTATGAATCTCGGTGCCACCGAGTTGTTCCACTCGGTCACACCGACAGGGTCGGGCTATATATAGTCACGGGCAAAATTTTGGAAATTTCTCCGAACCTCTTCACCCGCGCGATAGCCTGCTCTGCCAACGTGGTCTCCGAATCGTCTTCTCACCGCCAGCCGCCTCCAGTCGCTGGTCTCCGTCGCCGTCAATGGGAATTCTGCCCCGCCATTGCCGCCGTAGCAAGTCTCCGCCAAACTAGGGTATGGACTTGATCACAGTGCTATTCCCGTCCGATTCCTAGCACATTGTGTTCTCCATGATTCTTGCCACGATTGAAACACTCCTATCCAGTCAATGCGCCCATAGATTAGCTTTGATTCGAAAATTTTAGGGTTAGGTTTCCGCCGAAACCATCTCGGACCCACCGAGTTGAAAAACTCGGTCCCACCGATTTGGCTTATGCCATTGCACAAGTGAGACTCAGTCTGGCCGAGAATTACTTATCGGTGTGACCGATTTTGGAACTCAGTGAAACCCTAGCAGTCTTGATGCCACCGAACTGTGACTCGGTCTAACCGAGTTCACTAGTTTAGGTGCCAAAACTGCTTCGGTATCACCAAGTTTAAAAATCGGTAGATCCGAGATGATTTCAGTGGGAAACTAAAACTAAGTTTTTGGATCATTCTTTTGCAAAAATCTCTGCATTTTGTGATGCTCATCCAGTCTATCTCATCTATAAACTATTCACAGGGTCAGCAGTCAGTTTGCAGCATGTCTGATCAAAGTAATAGCCAGAATATGTCAGAGCAGCAGGTGAACATGAGTGAGGGCACTAGTCCCTCAAGTTCTTCAGATGAGGGCAGCAGGAGCACCCCTAGCAACTTGCCAAAGGCTGCCACGAGACAGAGGAAGAAGAGAACTTCAGATTCCGAAGATGAGGACTATGTGGCAGAGGAAGAGGCCACTTCCAAGAGAGTTGAGCCAGCTCAAGGCACAAAGCCAGGGCTGAAAATCAAAAGCCCAGCAGGCAGGCAGCCAATGTCAAAGGCCAGAATGTCAACTGAGAAGCCCATAGAGCCAGTTGCAGCTGAGGGCAAGAAAAGAAAGGAAAGGGTGAAGAAGACTGTGGCTAGAGTGCTTGGCAAAGCTTCCATCATGGAAGAGGAAGAAGAAGAAGAGGTAGCTGCACCAGCACCCAAGGCACCCAAGCTAATGGGAGATGCCATAAAATCAGGGGGAGCTGCTTCCAAGGCCAAGCCAGCTCCAAAGCCAAAGCCAAAGAGGAACACAAGGAGCATTCCTACAGCTGAGAAGAACAAGGCCCCAGTGCCTGAGACTGTTGCTGAAGAAGAGGAAGAGAATGTTCTGAGAAAGCTCAAGCCCAAGATCCCAGACCACAACGATGCTCATCCTGTGGCTGAGGACATGAAGCTCAGGAGAGATTCATGGCTGAGGAAGTGGAGAGAAGTAGATCCGTATGCTTCAAGGAGAAGGACTGTCGTGGATTACAGATTTCACACTAAGGAACAGCAGGACTTCTATGAGACAGTGCTACTAGATAAGAAGCCCATTGTCTGTGACATGAGATGGGTCGACTGGACCTACATGAGGGAGAAGGAGGAACACTACCCAGGAGTATATGACAGCTTTAGTGCTTGTGGAGTTGCTGACTTTGTTGGGCAGAAGCTCACAAAGTGGAACGAGGAACTGATCATGCAATTCTACTCCACGACACACTTTTACCCAGATGGAAAGATCACATGGATGTCTGAGGGTACAAGGTACCAATCTACAGTGGCTGAGTGGGCACAGCTCATTAATGCCCCAGAGGAGCATGATGATGACTTGGACATATATGCCAAGAAGAAAATGGACCACAATTCCATGTCCAATATGTATAAGGAAATTCCAAATGAGGCACTTGACACTTTCAAATTTGGCTTAGTGCACTATCTTCTGTCAGGACTGCCAACCATCAATTGGATCTTGAGGCACACCTTGTTGCCCAAGTCAGGTGATCACAAGATGATCAGAGGCCATGCGATCAACTTGCTACATGTATTTGATGTGCCTCAGAAGTTCAAGGTGATGAGCCTCATAGTGGAAACTATCAAAAGTACTGCAGCAGATCAGAAGAGGAGTTGCGGATATGCCCCTCAGATCCAGGAGCTCATCAACTCTAAGATGGGCACAGGCATATACTTATTGGACAAGGAACACCTGCCCATCCATCCAGATTTTGAGGATAACCAAGTGGTCATGACTGAGAACGAGCCATCATCAGTTCAAGCACAAGCAAAGAAGGAGAAGGCAAGAAAGGAGAAAGCTGCCAAGATGCCAACTCAAGAGGAGGCATCTGAGTATTTCTTGAAGACTAAACAAGAGCATCTTGGTTACTTGATTGCATCCACGCTGAGGATTGAGCAAAGTCTGGCCACCCTCACTCAGAATCAGCAGAGCCTAGAGAGAATCATGAAACAAAAGTTCTATGACTTGGATGTCAAGGTAACGGAGATTCAGTCTGCAGTGGAGCAGCTCCAAGATGATATGCAGGAGAGGAGAGGCAGGACTACCACTCATGCCTTTGCTAGAGTGCCAAGAGGTCCGAGGTCATCTGCCGTGCCAGTTGCTGACACAAGAGCCACCACCTCAGCACCAGCCACACCTTCAGTTCCACCAGCTCCAGCATCTACTTCAGCTCCAACTCCAGCGTCTACTTCAGCATCTACCTCCACCTGAAGATCAAGCCTGAGCGTCGATCTAGTGCTATGCATTTTCTAGGAACTTTTTGGTAACTTGTTGCCAAAGGGGGAGAATGTCAGGACCCCGACTCGATGTCACATCGATCTAGCTGGTAACACCTCATATCACTTTGCGGCCTCACGCACGGTATCCCCACGGGTGTCGTCTTACCTTTTCCCGGGACCGTTTGCGCCTTTTGGCTCACGTATATGATAGTGTCGCTAGCATCCATATGATAAAGAGCCCGGGCTGACATGACTAGTCGTAAACCCAAAGTGGCACAGACTTACAAGGACAGGCATCCATGACCCAGCTTCGAACGTGTCGGTCATCAGCAAGTGGGTCCGGGCTGTAGCACTGGGCTAACAGGACTCCGGTAAACCGGGATGTAGCGGGCTAACAGGACTCCGGTACTCAAAGCGTGACATTTCCCCGAAGGGACAGACACAGGAACGAAGAAGGACACATGCCGGCCAGCCTAAGTGTTCCAGAGCAGTAGCAAGCTACCATGGCTCAGCGGTAACACTAGGAGACATTTCCCGGTAAGAGAGGCTACTAAAGATAAACAACTAGATAGTCAGATCCCACACATACCAAGCATTTCAATCATACACACAATATGCTCGATATGTGCAAATACAACGAAGCATCACAACATGACTCTATGACACAAGTACTTTAGTTAAGGCTCAGCGAGCCATACATAACATACACAAAGGTACGGGTCTCACGACCCCACATACAAGTCATACAGTCATACAAACCAGCAGCGGAATAACTTGTCTGGGTACAGACAACTAGTAAAATAAAAGAGGCTTGGAAAGCCTAGCTATACTACGTGGTCCTTCACAAGCTCAGGGTCACCACCTGGGTCTTTAGCCTATTCGTTGATGTCAACGTCTACATAGAACCCATCAGAAGGGGTTGCAGCGTCTTCTGTAAAAAGGTAGATTATAGCAACATGAGTACAAAGGTACTCAGCAAGACTTACATCAGATCCTACATACATGCATAGTATCAAGAAGGGTTGGTGGAGTTATTGCAGCAAGCCAGCTTTGACTCTTGGCTAGGCTATCCTACGATACTCCGACTTGAAATGGTTTTGCGCACACGAGTCCACTACTCACCAATTCAATACACTACCGAGGATCCGCCTCCGTCTTCCTACGGAAGAGCCATCCTCGGCACTCACACTTATCTTGAGGCTTTTAGTAGTTTCCATTTACTTGTCTATGAACTATAGGCAACCAAGTAGTCCTTTACCGCGGACGCGGCTATTCGAATAGATCATGTTAACCCTGCAGGGGGTACTTCTTCATACACGCTCTCACCACTTACCGTCGTTTACACGACATGTACTCGGCAACCTTCAAGCGGAAGCCCAACGTGGGTGTCGGCCACGACCTACCTAATCACCTAAGCCTCCAGTCCAGGTTTATCGCCTATCCAGGTTCCATCCGCAGGGAGTCCGGCCGAGGTTTCCCATACGGCCCCGAACGATGTGAACAGGGTTCCCGAGATACCTAACGGGTATTCGGTACACCCGGCCACGTACCTACCGCATCACAGCCCACCCCTACGGTCAGCGCTGTCCACGGCCTCCAGTAGGCTACAAACACCAGAAACTACTTGCAACTCCTGGACGGAGAACTAGGGTGAATAAGAAGCCGAGAGGGTCCATTGGTTTTGGGCCCAATGCATGGTAGTAGCTGATTCTTAAATCACACATACAGATCTCAGTGCTTAAGGTCGGCTTCAATGAAACAACCCACCATGTACTCCTACATGGCCTTTCATCGATACCTTTACCAAATCGTGTTCACCACACCACTCTCATTACCGACATAAGCATTTCACTCCAGCCCATCACCCAGATGAACCAGACCTGACACGACTCTAAGCATAGCAGGCATAGCAAGGTAGGAACAACACATACATATGGCTCAAGCAACTCCTACACATGCTAGTGGGTTTCATCTAGTTACTGTGGCAATGACAGGTCATGCAGAGGAAATGGGTTCAACTACCGTAGCACACAGCAGTTTGAATCGCGTTGTCTTAATGCAGTAAAAGAGAGCAGGAGCGAGAACATGGGATTGTATCGATATGATCAAATGGTTGGTTGCTTGCCTGATGGTTCGATGCACGGATACGGTTCTTCGTTAGGGTAATCACGGTACTCCTCGGGGACAGAACCTGTCGCAAGGGCATCGATACACAAGCGTCACCAAACAATGTGCAACAATATGATGCATGCATGAAACATGGCAATATGAGTGTATTGGGCTAATGCAACTAAAGCCAGAAGGGTTTGAACAAATTTGAATCAAAGATTCAAATTTCAAATTCAAATATGGCCTTTTAAAGTGCTTTTCCTTGTTCTGCTTAAAACATCAATTTAACTTGTTTGATCATGCATGAAAATAGTACAGATGGATAGATTGGATTTTTCTGATCATTTTTCATATATAATTTGTCCAATTTGGAGTTACAGAATAAAAGTTATGAATTTTTGAAGTTTAAATAATATTCTGGAATTTCCTGATTTAATTTAAATCCAGAAAATCAATTACTGCGTCAGCCTGACGTCAGTGTGACGTCAGCAGGTCAACGGAACTGGTCCAGGTCAAACCTGACAGTGGGTCCCGCATGTCAGGGTGATTATTTTAACTAAAACTTAATTAAAACTAATCCTATTTAATTAACAGGGCTGGGCCCCACCTGTCATTGACTCAGGGGAGTCAACCAGGGCCCACCCGTGGTCAAAGTTAATGTCGGCTGCCGGCGTTTAGTCGCCGGCGAGCCCGACGCGGCGGCGGAAGTGGTTTTGGTCATTTCGGCCACCAGAGGGGCCGCGGAGACCACCGGAGTGGAGCTGAGGCCAACCCGCAGCTCTTGGCGGAGCCCGTTGGGGTCGGGGTGGCCGGAGTCGACGGCGGCGAGCTCGGCTGCGGCCGCCGGGGTTCGGTCGTGCACGGGAACGGCGCTGGAGCTCGAAGTCGAGCAAAGCGAGGCGCTAGGGATGCTCTACGGGGTCTTGCGAACTCGTTGGACTCGCCGGGGTGACCAAATGGTCACCGGAGCTGCGTCGACGGCGAGCTCGGCGACGGCGGAGGTTCGGCCGTGGTGGGGAGGTGGCTACGGTGAGGGAACGAGGGGAAGGAGAGGGGGAAACGGTGGCGTAGCTCACCGCGGTTGCAGTGGGCGTCGAAGCGGGCTCGGGGACGCACCGGAGACGACGAATTCGACGGCGACGATGATCGGAGCCCGAAGAGGGGAACGGCGACGTGGCAGCGATGCAGGGCTTCCGGGGAGCTGTGGAGCGGTGGGGAGGAAGAGGGAGTCGAGGCGGAGCTCCTGAGCTAGTCGGGGGAGCGAGGGGTGGCCGGAGATGGCTGCTATGGCGAACGGCGGCGACGGTGGTGTTCGGCCGTGTGAGAGAGAGAGCGAGGGAGAGGAGGGGAGAGCCGGGGGAGAGTGAGAGAGAGCAGGGGGGATCGGGACGGCCTGCGGGAGTCGTCCACGCGGCCAGGAGCGCGTCGGCAAGCAGGAGGTGGCCGCGCGGCCGTGCGCGCGCGAGCACGCAGCAGCTTCGGGGCGAGGGGAGGAAGACGACGGAGAGCTGCAGTGGTGGGCTGGGCCGCTGCTGGCTGGGCCGGCCAGCTGGCTGGGCCGCACAGTGGAGGAGCCCAGGTAAGTTTTTCCCCTTTTTATTTCTGTTTCTGTTTTATTTAATATATCTGCAACTTTGTTGAATTAAATAAAATACCTAGGCAAGTTCAAAAATCACCAAACTATTCCTGGCCCATAGTTGGATTATTTCCAACATGAAACATTTTAGTTTGGAGATATTTGAGCATTTAAATATTTTATATTATTTTAAATGCCCAAATTCAAATATTTATGATTTAATTCAAAAACCCTAGGATGGCCTAGGAAAATGTGCACCATTTTTGGCAGAGGTTCTGAACCAAGACAAAAATGATGGGCATTTTAGAAGGGCATTTCAGGTTCATTGAAAAATTATTTTAGTAACCCTAGTTGGTTTCAGAGGGGACTGGGGGTTCTGTCATCCCCATTTCAAGTTTCTGATGAAAGAGTAAACATGATGCAACACTCTAATGCATGACTAGCTAGGTTGTGACAACTCACCCCCACTCAAAAGAATCTCGTCCCGAGATTTGGGTTCCTCCGAGAAGAAAGCGGGGTACTCGAGTCGAAGACGATCCTCCCTTTCCCAAGTTGCTTCATCCTCAGAATGGTGCGACCATTGAACTTTGAGGAACTTGATGTTCTGGCGTCGAGTGGTACGCTCGGCCTGATCGAGGATACGAATGGGGTACTCTCGATATGTAAGATTATCCTGGAGATCAAGCGTTTCGTGGTCCACTTCACGGATAGGATCCGAGAAGCAACGCCTGAGTTGAGAAACGTGGAAGACATCATGAACTCTGGAGAGGTGCGGAGGTAGTTCCAACTGGTAGGCAACTTCTCCTCGTTTGGCAAGAATGCGAAAAGGTCCAATGTAACGAGGAGCCAATTTGCCTTTGATACCGAAACGATGGGTTCCCTTCAGAGGGGTAACCCGAAGATAAGCCTTCTCGTCAACCTCGAAGGTCATAGCCTTATGTTTTCGGTCATATTGACTCTTTTGACGAGATTGGGCTGTTTTCAACTTTTCACGAACGATACGAACTTGTTCTTCTGCTTCCTGAATCATATCCGGGCCAAAGAATTGTCTTTCCCCGGTCTCTGACCAGTTAAGGGGTGTTCGACATCGTCGTCCATAGAGAACTTCAAAAGGGGCTTTACCCAAGCTAGATTGATAGCTGTTGTTGTAAGCGAATTCGGCAAATGGAAGGCACTTCTCCCAGTCCATTCCGAATGAGATAACAGAGGCTCGAAGCATGTCTTCTAGAATTTGGTTGACGCGTTCCACTTGACCACTCGACTGAGGGTGGAAAGCGGTGCTAAAGGAAAGACGGGTCCCCATAGCATTTTGGAAACTTTCCCAAAATCGAGAGGTGAAAAGACTTCCTCGATCCGAGTTAATTTCCAAAGGAACACCATGGAGAGACACTATTCGGGAGATGTACAAATCTGCCAGCTGACTAGCGGTTATACTCTCACGAACAGGTAAGAAGTGGGATACTTTGGAAAGACGATCGACCACGACGAAAATAGCATTATTCCCTCTCTTGGTCCTGGGAAACCCGGTAATGAAATCCATACCAATTTTATCCCATTTCCATTCAGGAATAGCTAAGGGTTGAAGGGTGCCAGCAGGCCGTTGATGCTCTGCTTTTACACGACGACAGACGTCGCAATTTGCAATATACTGAGCAATTTCTCTCTTCATCCTAGTCCACCAGAACCTCTGGCGTAGGTCCTGATACATTTTAGTACTACCGGGATGAATGGTGAGAGGAGATTCATGAGCTTCCTTAAGGATTAATCGCCTTAGGTTGCGCACTTTGGGAACTACTAATCGATTCCCGAAGTATATGACTCCTTGATCATTAATGGAGAAACAATTCGCAATTCCTTTCTGAATGTTCCTCTTGATGCGGGAGATTCCCGGATCTACCTTCTGTGCTTTGATAATTTGATCTGTAAGGGTAGGTTTTGCCACCATGGTGGAGAGAAAACCTTGAGGAACAATATGAAGGTTAAGCTTCCGAAATTCCTCATGGAGAAGCGGTTGACTTTGTTGTAACATCAGGTTGTTACAATAAGATTTACGACTTAGCGCATCAGCCATGACGTTGGCTTTCCCTGGGGTGTAGGTTATTCCTAAGTCGAAGTCGGTGATCAATTCAACCCAACGTCTCTGCCTGAGATTCAAATCCGGTTGGGTGAAAATATACTTCAGGCTTTGGTGATCAGTGAATATTTCGCAACGATTACCGAGGAGGTAATGTCGCCAGGTCTTAAGTGCATAGACTACGGCTGCAAGCTCTAGATCATGAGTAGGATAATTCTCCTCATGTGGGTGCAATTGCCGTGAAGCGTAGGCAATTACGTGTCGATCTTGCATGAGAATGCAACCTAGTCCTTGTCGCGAAGCGTCGCAGTAGATAACAAAGTCCTTGGAGAAGTCTGGCGGTACCAGTACGGGAGCAGAAGTCAGGCGTCTTTTCAGTTCCTGAAAGCTGTGCTCACATTGTGGAGTCCATTCGAACTTCTTATCTTTCTTGAGGAGTTCGGTTAGAGGTTTGGCAACTTTGGAGAAGTTCTCGACAAAGCGACGACAATAGCGCCCTAAGCCCAGAAAACTCCGAACTTGCTTGACCGATTCAGGTGGAGTCCAGTTAAGGACGGCTTGAACTCGCTCAGGGTTAACAGCAATACCTTTACCGGATATTACATGACCCAGATAGGTCACTTCTGACAACCAGAATTCACATTTAGAAAATTTGGCATAAAGGCGATGCTCTCGAAGTTTCTGCAACACTAGCCTTAGATGTTCGGCATGTTCTTCCTCGTTCTTGGAGTAAATGAGTATGTCATCGAGATAAACTACGACGAATTTATCCAAATACTCCATGAAGATTGAGTTCATTAACCGAGAAAAGGTGGCTGGAGCGTTGGTTAAACCGAAGGACATGACGGTGTACTCGTATTGGCCATAGCGAGTAACAAAGGCCGTTTTAGGAATGTCCCCGTTTCTGATTTTGATTTGATGGTAGCCCAACCTCAAATCCATTTTGGAGAAGACTGAGGATCCAGCGAGCTGATCGTACAGGTCGTTGATCCTGGGAAGCGGATATTTGTTCTTGATTGTGACCAAATTGACAGGTCGGTAATCTACAACCATCCGGTCCGTACCATCCTTCTTCTTGACGAATAGGACGGGGCAAGCCCACGGAGATGAACTAGGTCGGATGAAACCCTTTTTCAAGGACTCATCGAGTTGTTTCTTAAGCTCGGCTAGTTCTAGGGGTGCCATCTTATAAGGTCTTCTAGCAATCAGAACGGTTCCTGGAATGAGGTCTATTACAAACTCAACATCCCTGTCAGGTGGAACACCTGGCAATTCCTCTGGAAAGACATCCGGGAAGTCACGGACTACCGGAACGTCCTCAAGGTCTGGCAAAGGGCTGGCGTTAAGAGAATATAATTGTCGCTTGGCTATTCGGGTCAAGACATTAACTATCTTTCCCGAAGGATGGGTGAGTTGAATAGTCCTAGAGAAGCAATCAATTTGGGCATGATGAGCCGACGTCCAGTCCATACCCAGAATGATATTAATATCTGAAGATTTAAGGGCTATCAAAGACGCGAGGAAAACAAGTCTGTCGACTTGGATCTCATTTCCATAACTTACCCTAGAGGTCTGCCATCTAGACCCAGGGGTAGAGATTTCCATAGTGGATGGCAAATCACAGAATGCAACGTTATGCAAACGAGCATAATTTTCAGATATAAAGGAATGAGAGGCTCCTGTATCGAACAGAACAGATGCCGGGTGGCAATTAACAAGAAGCGTACCGAGAACGACGTTGGATCCTCTTGAGCTTCTTCGGCAGAGACACAGTTGACATGGCCACGTGAAGCGGTGACCGGCTTGGCGTGGAATACTTTTCCTGTCGGCTTGCCACGGCCAACAGCTTTAGCAGATTGATTGGGGTTGGTTTGGGGGCATTCACGCATATAATGGCCAGATTCCCCACACTTGAAACAAGTCACAGAACTGGTACGTGGAGGAGCATTGTTAGTTGGACCTCCATAGGGCTTGGCTGGAGCAGACTGTTGAACGGGGCGAGGCGCCTGGAAAGATGGCCTCGGTGTGAACCTGGGTGGCAGGGCGGTGTTGGGTACCCACACGCGGCGCTTCTGAGGACCAGCACCGGATGAGGAACCCGTGTCACGTCCATGCTTGCGTGTTGCGTCATAGTCAGTCTGACCAGTTTCAGCACTGATGGCTTTGTTGACAAGTTTCGAAAAAGATGTGCACTCATGCAGACGGAGGTCACGGCGAAGCTCAGGACTAAGGCCCTTACGAAACCTTGCTTGCTTCTTGGCGTCAGTAGACACTTCCTCAGTTGCATATCGGGCGAGATTACCAAACTCCCTGCTATAGGCATCCACAGAAAGTCGGCCTTGGGTGAAACTGCAAAATTCTTCACGTTTACGGTCCATGAGACCCTCCGGAATGTGATGTTCACGGAAAGCCTCGCTGAACTCAGCCCAAGTTGTGACATGGCCCGCTGGGCGCATAGCTCCATAATTCTCCCACCATAGACTGGCGGGGCCTTCAAGATGATATGCAGCAAAGGTGACCTTGTCAGCCTCCGCTACCAGCGTGGAACGCAGTTTGTGAGAGATACTGCGAAGCCAGTCATCAGCGTCGAGGGGCTCGACGGAGTGGTGGAACGTGGGTGGATGCAATTTGATAAAATCACTGAGTGACACCACGTTAGCCCTCTGATGGTGTGCTGTATTCTGTTCAATACGCTCCAACAAACGGTTTGTCTCCCGCTTGTTTCTCTCAGCTTCCATCATCACCTCGGCTAGTGAAGGAGGATGAGGCAGATTTTCATTCCTGGCTTCACTGCCTTCGGCCTGCTCTTGAGAAGCAGGGTTAGCGCGCGTGTTGACCATCCTAGGTAAACAAGACAATGATTTAGTCAGGATGGTAAAATTCCGACATAGGATTCATAATGTAAGAAATAACTCGGAATGCAAGATGATCATCCGTATGACATGGTAGATACAGAAACTGCTTCTTTTATTCCATCGTCATACACACCATACAGGGTTTAGTACAAGATCAAACAAAGTACTATTACGGTGAAAAGAGGATTACATCTCATCGGAGGCATTCCCAGCTCCTATACATTATTTTTCTACACCTCCGGAAGGAGTACAAACTAGGTCATATCCCACGAGTCACGCGGGACGATAGACGACACAGCTAGTGCGAACTAGTGATACTACCACTAACTCAGACCGATCCGTAGTAGTCCTCGTAGAAGTCACCTCCATGGCCTGGGAACTCAACATGATCGTCTGGAAACAGACGGTCTCGCGGAGCTTGTGGACCATAGGGGCTAGGATGAGGCCTTGGACCAACAAACGGTGGCCTGCGGGGACCGCGAGGTGGGGTGATGCCTCCTACATCACGCCAAACCATCACGTCTGGCAGAGCAGATCTCACAGGATAGAGATCGCGCATATCTGAATATCCAGCTTGCACCGCCGGTGCGAACCGAGTCAAAGTGGCCCAGTGGTCAGCACGGGTGTTGAAGAGCTCTAGCCTTAAGGCCCGATTTTCACGGTCCTTATCCTCGAGCATCTCAGCAGTGGTGCGAGTCCGTGAATCCTCCTGAGTGGGGTCAGCATAGATAGCCTGGAGATACCCTTGCGCTCCCGGAAGTGATCCTGGCATATACCGGAAATCAGAGTCCCGAAATAACCCAGATCTGACTCGCATAATGGTCATCATAGAGTAGGCGGCGTCCTGCACAGCCATCTCAATAGTAACCCCGAGTCCATAGGAGCAGTGAAGAGGCTCGGTGGATCCAGGATAAGATGGAAATATCCTGACAGTGCAGAGATACTGGCTTTGATTAAAATCTCGGAATTGCTCTTCGACCGTGTACTCGGGATACCAGCGGTATCCAGCCTCAGTCATTACCCTGACCAACTTGGCAGTATGGCCGGGTACATCTAGGCATCGAGTCAGGCGAACCACTTGATTGAGGTCGCGAGTGGCCATCTGAAAGCACAATCATAATGCAAAGGCATTAGAATTTCTAGCGAAATTTCGGCAGCATAACAGCTGTAAATGCTCAAGAAGGATTTTGAAACATTTGACAAAGGATTACATACACACTCAACATCATCATATCAAAGTTCTGAATCCATTCTAACAACATAATGTGGTAGTAGAACTGAACTAGGCTTGTATCCATCAAACTTATAAGGTACTACTGATTAGTAACACGTGATCCTGATAGAGAGAACAGATCCTAATTCCTTATCCCCCGGTAGAAGAATGGAGTAAAAAGAGCCTTACGTTCCAACCCACAAACAATTCCCCTACATATAACTAAAGAATTTCTAGACTCAACATCGACCAGTTTGGCTTGGAGAACCTACAGGCAGTCCGGCTCTGATGCCAACGCTGTCAGGACCCCGACTCGATGTCACATCGATCTAGCCGATAACACCTCATATCACTTTGCGGCCTCACGCACGGTATCCCCACGGGTGTCGCCTTACCTTTGCCCGGGACCGTTTGCGCCTTTTGGCTCACGTATATGATAGTGGCGCTAGCATCCATATGATAAAGAGCCCGGGCTGACATGACTAGTCGTAAACCCAAAGTGGCACAGACTTACAGGGACAGGCATCCATGACCCAGCTTCGAACGTGTCGGTCATCAGCAAGTGGGTCCGGGCTGTAGCACTGGGCTAGCAGGACTCCGGTAAACCGGGCTGTAGCGGGCTAACAGGACTCCGATACTCAAAGCGTGACATTTCCCCGAAGGGACAGACACATGAACGAAGAAGGACACATGCCGGCCAGCCTAAGTGTTCCAGAGCAGTAGCAAGCTACCATGGCTCAGCGGTAACACTAGGAGACATTTCCCGGTAAGAGAGGCTACTAAAGATAAACAACTAGATAGTCAGATCCCACACATACCAAGCATTTCAATCATACACACAATATGCTCGATATGTGCAAATACAACGAAGCATCACAACATGACTCTATGACACAAGTACTTTAGTTAAGGCTCAGCGAGCCATACATAACATACACAAAGGTACGGGTCTCACGACCCCACATACAAGTCATACAGTCATACAAACCAGCAGCGGAATAACTTGTCTGGGTACAGACAACTAGTAAAATAAAAGAGGCTTGGAAAGCCTAGCTATACTACGTGGTCCTTCACAAGCTCAGGGTCACCACCTGGGTCTTTAGCCTATTCGTTGATGTCAACGTCTACATAGAACCCATCAGAAGGGGTTGCAGCGTCTTCTGTAAAAAGGTAGATTATAGCAACATGAGTACAAAGGTACTCAGCAAGACTTACATCAGATCCTACATACATGCATAGTATCAAGAAGGGTTGGTGGAGTTATTGCAGCAAGCCAGCTTTGACTCTTGGCTAGGCTATCCTACGATACTCCGACTTGAAATGGTTTTGCGCACACGAGTCCACTACTCACCAATTCAATACACTACCGAGGATCCGCCTCCGTCTTCCTACGGAAGAGCCATCCTCGGCACTCACACTTATCTTGAGGCTTTTAGTAGTTTCCATTTACTTGTCTATGAACTGTATAGGCAACCAAGTAGTCCTTTACCGCGGACGCGGCTATTCGAATAGATCATGTTAACCCTGCAGGGGGTACTTCTTCATACACGCTCTCACCACTTACCGTCGTTTACACGACATGTACTCGGCAACCTTCAAGCGGAAGCCCAACGTGGGTGTCGGCCACGACCTACCTAATCACCTAAGCCTCCAGTCCAGGTTTATCGCCTATCCAGGTTCCATCCGCAGGGAGTCCGGCCGAGGTTTCCCATACGGCCCCGAACGATGTGAACAGGGTTCCCGAGATACCTAACGGGTATTCGGTACACCCAGCCACGTACCTACCGCGTCACAGCCCACCCCTACGGTCAGCGCTGTCCACGGCCTCCAGTAGGCTACAAACACCAGAAACTACTTGCAACTCCTGGACGGAGAACTAGGGTGAATAAGAAGCCGAGAGGGTCCATTGGTTTCGGGCCCAATGCATGGTAGTAGCTGATTTTTAAATCACACATACAGATCTCAGTGCTTAAGGTCGGCTTCAATGAAACAACCCACCATGTACTCCTACATGGCCTCTCATCGATACCTTTACCAAATCGTGTTCACCACACCACTCTCATTACCGACATAACCATTTCACTCCAGCCCATCACCCCGATGAACCAGACCTGACACGACTCTAAGCATAGCAGGCATAGCAAGGTAGGAACAACACATACATATGGCTCAAGCAACTCCTACACATGCTAGTGGGTTTCATCTAGTTACTGTGGCAATGACAGGTCATGCAGAGGAAATGGGTTCAACTACCGTAGCACACAGCAGTTTGAATCGCGTTGTCTTAATGCAGTAAAAGAGAGCAGGAGCGAGAACATGGGATTGTATCGATATGATCAAATGGTTGGTTGCTTGCCTGATGGTTCGATGCACTGATACGGTTCTTCGTTAGGGTAATCACGGTACTCCTCGGGGACAGAACCTGTCGCAAAGGGCATCGATACACAAGCATCACCAAACAATGTGCAACAATATGATGCATGCATGAAACATGGCAATATGAGTGTATTGGGCTAATGCAACTAAAGCCAGAAGGGTTTGAACAAATTTGAATCAAAGATTCAAATTCCAAATTCCAAATATGGCCTTTTAAAGTGCCTTTTCTTGTTCTGCTTAAAACATCAATTTAACTTGTTTGATCATGCATGAAAATAGTACAGATGGATAGATTGGATTTTTCTGATCATTTTTCATATATAATTTGTCCAATTTGGAGTTACAGAATAAAAGTTATGAATTTTTGAAGTTTAAATAATATTCTGGAATTTCCTGATTTAATTTAAATCCAGAAAATCAATTACTGCGTCAGCCTGACGTCAGTGTGACGTCAGCAGGTCAACGGAACTGGTCCAGGTCAAACCTGACAGTGGGTCCCGCATGTCAGGGTGATTATTTTAATTAAAACTTAATTAAAACTAATCCTGTTTAATTAACAGGGCTGGGCCCCACCTGTCATTGACTCAGGGGAGTCAACCAGGGCCCACCCGTGGTCAAAGTTAATGTCGGCTGCCGGCGTTTAGTCGCCGGCGAGCCCGACGCGGCGGCGGAAGTGGTTTTGGTCATTTCGGCCACCAGAGGGGCCGCGGAGACCACCGGAGTGAAGCTGAGGCCAACCCGCAGCTCTTGGCGGAGCCCGTTGGGGTCGGGGTGGCCGGAGTCGACGGCGGCGAGCTCGGCTGCGGCCGCCGGGGTTCGGTCGTGCACGGGAACGGTGCTGGAGCTCGAAGTCGAGCAAAGCGAGGCGCTAGGGATGCTCTACGGGGTCTTGCGAACTCGTTGGACTCGCCGGGGTGACCAAATGGTCACCGGAGCTGCGTCGACGGCGAGCTCGGCGACGGCGGAGGTTCGGCCGTGGTGGGGAGGTGGCTACGGTGAGGGAACGAGGGGAAGGAGAGGGGGAAACGGTGGCGTAGCTCACCGCGGTTGCAGTGGGCGTCGAAGCGGGCTCGGGGACGCACCGGAGACGACGAATTCGACGGCGACGATGATCGGAGCCCGAAGAGGGGAACGGCGACGTGGCGGCGATGCAGGGCTTCTGGGGAGCTGTGGAGCGGTGGGGAGGAAGAGGGAGTCGAGGCGGAGCTCCTGAGCTAGTCGGGGGAGCGAGGGGTGGCCGGAGATGGCTGCTATGGCGAACGGCGGCGACGGTGGTGTTCGGCCGTGTGAGAGAGAGAGCGAGGGAGAGGAGGGGAGAGCCGGGGGAGAGTGAGAGAGAGCAGGGGGGATCGGGACGGCCTGCGGGAGTCGTCCACGCGGCCAGGAGCGCGTCGGCAAGCAGGAGGTGGCCGCGCGGCCGTGCGCGCGCGAGCACGCAGCAGCTTCGGGGCGAGGGGAGGAAGACGACGGAGAGCTGCAGTGGTGGGCTGGGCCGCTGCTGGCTGGGCCAGCCAGCTGGCTGGGCCGCACAGTGGAGGAGCCCAGGTAAGCTCCTCCTGTTATATATTTTCCTTTTTTTTTAATTTCTGACATTTGTTTGATTTAAATAATATATTAAATCATTTATTTAACTTATGCCAATTTTTGCAGGAGCTATTTATATTATTCCAGAGCTCTTTTATAATTGGCATAATATTTGGGCATATATTAATATATATAATTAATATATTTCCAATGCAAATATTTATGCATTTATTCCAAATGCCCAAAATAAATGTCCATGAGCCACTAAAAATATTGGTTTGATTTTTATCTCTGTCCAATATTTTCAGAGATCAACATGAGCATTTTCTTGGACCCTTTTGGAGAAATTTTTATTTGGGTCATTTTCAAAATGATTCTGAGGGTTTCACAAATCCCCATTTCAAATTAAATGGAATTTTAAACATGATGCACACACTCTAATGCATGACTAGCTAGGGTGTGACAGAGAAGATGTATAGATCATAGGCTTCGAGAGAGAGTGTGTTGCTTTTTTTCTCTCTTGCTTTATTTGGCGGTTTTTTGAACTTGTTTGCTTTTGAGTGCTTGAGATACTATGCTTGTGAGACATTGATGATCATGTGTTTGATAATAAGCTACACTTAATGCTTGCTTAATGCTATTATCCTATCTATCTTGTGTGATCATTCACTATTCTTGGTGATGAGTGCATGTATTTCATTGTTATCATTTTAAGCGCTCCACCAAGATGTATGTGACATGGAAGAGTAACCCATGACTCTAACTCTTTGTGCATTTGCAGTCCAAAGCAAATTTTAAATATGCACAAATTTAGGGGGAGCTCTTACTTATCACATACTTCTCAAAGCGACGATATATTTCATGCTTATTATCATTTGTCAAAGCTTTTATCTATATGTTGTCATCAATTACCAAAAAGGGGGAGATTGAAAGTGCAACTATCCCTAGGTGGTTTTGGTAATTCATAACAACATATAGCTCATTGAGCTAATGCTATTCCAAGATAATTATTTCAGTAAAGCTCAACGATTGGCATGGCATGGATGTGAAAGTGGAACCCTCAAAATGCTAAGGACAAAGGATTGGCTCAAGCTCAAAAGCTCAAGACTCTTCATTTTATATTTTAGTGATCCAAGATCACATTGAGTCTTTAGGAAAAGCCAATACTAACAAGGAGGGATGAGGTGTTGCTTAATGAGCCTCTTGCTTCATGTGCTTAGTGATATGCTCCAAAACCCTCAACTACTTTCCCATATCCACATATGACCTAAACCCTAAGCCAAACTCGGTCCTACCGATTCTTCCTATCCGGCGCCACCGAGTTTTCATTTGTCATAAGCCACTGCCAAACCCTAGCAATCGGTCCTACCGATAGGGATCTCGGTCTCACCGAGATGGGGTTGCAAACTCTCTGTTTCCCTTTCGTAACTTTTCGGTCTCACCGAAAGAGCGAATCGGTCCCACCGAGATTGCAATGTAAATTCAGTGTTTCCCCTTTGTAACTTTTCGGTCTCACCGAAAGAGCAAATCGGTCCCATCGAGTTTGCCTGACCAACTCTCTGGTTAGCTAATTACCAAATTCGGTCTCACCGAGTTTGTGTAGTCGGTCTCACCGAGATTACGTTATGCCCAAACCCTAACCATATCGGTCCTACCGAGTTGCATGTCAGTCCCACCGAAAATCTCTAACGGTCACTAGGTTTACATTTTCGGTCCGACCGAGTTTATTAATTCGGTCCCACCGAGATTGGAAAACTGTGTAACGGTTGGATTTTGTGTGGAGGCTATATATACCCCTCCACCTCCTCTTCATTTGAAGAGAGAGCCATCAGAACACACACACCATTCCAACTCATATGTTCTGAGAGAGAACCACCTACTCATGTGTTGAGACCAAGATATTCCATTCCTACTATATGAATCTTGATCTCTAGCCTCTCCAAGTTGCTTTCCACTCAAATCTTCTTTCCACAAAATCCAAATCCTATGAGAGAGAGTTGAGTGTTGGGGAGACTATCATTTGAAGCACAAGAGCAAGGAGTTCATTACCTACACACCATTTGTTACTTCTTGGAGAGTGGTGTCTCCTAGATTGGCTAGGTGTCACTTGGGAGCCTCCGACAAGATTGTGGAGTTGAACCGAGGAGTTTGTAAGGGCAAGGAGATCGCCTACTTCGTGAAGATCTACCGCTAATGAGGCAAGTCCTGTGTGGGCGATGGCCATGGTGGGATAGACAAGGTTGCTTCTTCGTGGACCCTTTGTGGGTGGTTGCTTCTTCGTGGACCCTTCGTGGGTGGAGCCCTGTGTGGACTCGCGCAACTGTTACCCTTGGGTGGAGCCCTGTGTGGACTCGCGCAACCGTTACCCTTCGTGGGTTGAAGTCTCCATCAATGTGGATGTAGGATAGCACCACCTATCCGAACCATGGGAAAAACATCCGTGTCTCCAATTGCGTTTGAATTCTCCAAACCCTTCCCTTTACATTCTTGCAAGTTGCATGCTTTACTTTCCGCTGCCTATATACTCTTTGCATGCTTGCTTGAATTATGTCATGATTGCTTGACTTGTCCTAAATTAGCTAAAATCTGCCAAGAACTAAAATTGGGAAAAGGTTAAGTTTTTATTTGGTCAAGTAGTCTAATCACCCCCCTCTAGACATACTTTCGGTCCTACAGATACACGCCGGAGGGACGGACCCACGCGGCCTGGGGGTAATGCAGCCCTGGGGGCGCTCCCAGCTGGAAGTGAAACTTGAAAGATGTCACCTGATGGTGTTGAAGATGAAGGGGTGTTGGTGTAGCAGACTCGGTGGGCTGCGGAAGCCGATCCTCATGAGCCCCCAGGCCCAGGGGCCTCGGGAGGCTTCGGAGGTGCTGGCGGTTCCTCACGGGCCATCTCCATCTCCGCCAGGGCTGCGGAGCGCCTGGCCTCTTGTGCCTCCATGATGCCCCTCATGAGGCGCTGGTGTGTGTCAGCCGCGCTCGGCAAGCCATAAGGCATGCGAACGTAGTTATGGGGTGGACCTCCGCAGCGCCCCACTCGCGAGGGCCAGAGGTGCTCTAGGGAGGCGACTTGGTTGAGCCCTGGTACATCGACGCAGACGCGCAGCTCGCCATCCTCGACTGGATGGGGAGCCACTGCTGGTAGGCGGCGGGCGCCTCTCATGACTCTTGACTCCTGTAGCTCCTGAATGGCCTCGCTGACGAATTCCTGTGGGTCTGGATCTCCTTGCCTTGCTCCTTCTTGAGGGAAATGTGCTTCGAAACACACCTCCATGTGGTGCCCAAGCGCCTCCCTCGTGACCCTAGCTAGGTCAGTGGCCCTCCAGGGGAGAGCCCTCGAGCCCTATCTGAGGAGGGCGCCGGGCGCGCTTTCCTATGCAATGGAAGGAGGTTCCCCCTGGGCAGGCACGGGCCCAGAGGGACCTGCCTCCTGAGGGGCCAGGCCGGACGATGTCTTCTTCTTCTTGGGGGGCGGCTTCGGGAAGCCTCCTGCTTCCGCGATCCGGGTCTTTCAGTGATGCGGCCTGAAAGGCTCGGTCCAGGGAACACACCGCGTCCTTCTCTTCACAGGGCACCGTGATGACTCCGTCGGTTCCTGGCATCTTGAGGATGTTGTAGCCGTGGTGAGTCACGGCCATGAACTTGGCCAGCGCTGGGTACTCGAGGATGGCGTTGTACGGCAGGCGGATATGAGCGACGTCGAAGTCGATGAGCTCGGTGCGGTAGTTGTCGCGTGCCCCGAAGGTGACAGGGAGGCGGACCTGCCCGATCGGGACCGTGGAGCCGTCGGTGATGCCGGAGAAAGGCTTGGTTGGCTGGAGTTGGCTGTAGGGCACTTGGAGGTTGTTGAATGTCTCTACGGACAGGACGTTGAGCCCTGCCCCACCATCGATGAGGGTCTTGGTGACCACCACGTTGCTGATGATTGGGGAACAAAGCATCGGGAGGACTCCGGCTGTAGCTGCACACTTGAGCTGATCTGCTGAGCTGAAGGTGATGGCGCACGCCGACCACCTGAGAGGGGTGGCTTCGAGCCTGGGGAGGGCTGCATTCACTTCGTGGGCGAACTGCTTGGAGATGCATTGAGAGGCTGGGGCTTGAGCTTCGCCCAGGATGCAGGCGATCGCGCGTGGCTCCTGGAAGCCCCCAGCCTCCTCGTCCTGGTGGCGGTCCTCGTTTCTCCTTGGCTGCGGTGGCAGCGGCGGGAGGCCTGCGTTGCCTTGCGGGCGATCCTCGCGAGGCTGATCCCTCCAGCCTCCCTCGCGAGGTGGGTCTTGCCAGCGATCCTCGCGAGGTTGGTCGCGCCACCCCTGGCGCGGGCCACGGTCTTCCCAGTGCCCTGCGTTCCTTCCTCCTCCTCGGTCATAGCCCCGGTCACCGCGGTCAGGGCGACGGCCGATCCTTCCTTCTCGCACGGCTCGGAGTTCTTGGCATTCGCTGGTGTTGTGGGTGTGGAGGTCGTGGTACACGCAGTACCGGCTGCCCTTGGGAGGTTCGGGCTGATCTCTGCCCCGCTTGGTGTCCGGTTCTGCCGCGAGCACGGCAGCCCCCTTGCGCTTCACTTCCTTGGCCTTGAGCTTCTTCTCTTCTGGGTCTGTGGCAGGCATCTCGAGGAGGGAGAGACGCCCTTCCTCAGCCCTGGCGCACTTGTTTGCCAAGTTGAACAGCTCCAAGGAAGTGCACATGTCTTCATGCATCACCAGCTCCTCCTTCATCTTGACGTCGCGCACGCCGTCGGAGAAGGCTGAGATGATGGGCTCTTCAGTCACCTTGGGAATCTTGAGGCGTGCGTTGTTGAAGCGCTGGATATACTTCTGCAGGGTCTCCCCGGGTTGTTGCTTGATGCGGCGCATGTCGCTCACGGCGGGTGGCCGGTCGCGAGTACCTTGGAAGTTGGTGATGAAGCGGGTGCGCATCTCTTCCCAGGAGGAGATTGTGCCTGGAGCCAGGTTCAGGAGCCAGGTGCGGGCCCTGTCCTTGAGCGCCATGGGAAACCAGTTCGCCATGACCTTCTCGTCTCCGTTGGCAGCTTTGATGCCCAGCTCGTAGAGCTGGAGGAACTCCGCAGGGTCGGCCGTGCCGTCGTAGCGAGGAGGCAGGTCCGGCTTGAACTTGCCTGGCCACGCGATGCTGCACAGTTTGGTGGTGTAGGCGCGGCAGCCTACTGTGGCCACGGGAGGCCTTGGGTGATGGAGAGTCTGGTCTTGCATGTCCCCACGCGCTGGAGCAGGAGGATGGTCGCGACATGCTGGCGCAGGGAGCGCCCGGGCAGCTTCTGGCGGGCGAGGGACTTCTTGGCAGCTCTGTTCTTGCCGCGCTGGCACCTGACAGAGCTGGTTCCGCCCAGGGGCCACGCGCCTTGGAGCCATGGCGTCTTCTTGAGGCGGAGGCGGTCGGGGCGCCGCCGGAGCCTCTTCGCCCGTGCGGGGCGGAGTGCGGTGCAGCGGGACGGATGGTGTGGAAGAACCCCCTGCGGCGCGGACGAGCTCGGCGACGCGGCCGAGCCATTCTTCATAGACGTCGTCGATGGGACGGTAGCGCAGGAGCTCGTTCGCCGCGATGAGTGCAGCCCGAGCCTCCATGGGCGCGCGGAGCGCGCGGGACGAAGATCCAGCGGGGGCGAGCGAGGGAGTTGCGGTGCGGCCGTCTTGACGCACGAATGGATGCTGAGACGATGCTTGCTGCTCGTCCCCCGCCGGGCCGGTGGCGGCGTTGATGGCAGGTGACGAGGAACGGCGAGGACGCCCGCCGACAGGGGCCGTCTGGGCGACGCAGGAAGCGAGGGCGGCCCAGCGCTCCGCGCGGGCCCGACGAGCGTCAGACATGAGCGTGATGGTCGGAGGAGAATGGGGTGGTGAAAGACGAATTCCGACGCACCCCTACCTGGCGCGCCAAATGTCGGATTTCAGGTTCCGGCAGACCCTTGAGGTTCGAACACTGGGGTGCGCACGGAGATTTCGCCTTCTACCTACCTGCACCCCTCCGCCACGCTAGGATCAAAACTATGGGAAGAACAGCACAAGGGACACAGGGTTTATACTGGTTCGGGCCACCGTTGTGGTGTAATACCCTACTCCAGTGTGTGGTGTGGTGAATTGCCTCTTGGGCTGATGATAGTGAACAATACAAGGAAGAACAGCCTCGCGAGGGTCTGTTCTTGGCTGGGGCGATGAGCTGCTGGGAGGAGTTCAGTCACCTTTCTCTCTCTCTCTCTCTCTCTCTCTCTCTCTCTCTCTCTCTGCTTCTAACCTCTCTAATGAGCCTCTTTCTTCCTACCTCCCAACCCCCTTGCTCTATGGGTGGCTGGTCCTATTTATAGAGGCCCTGGTCCTCTTCCCAAATATCAAGCGGGAAGGGAGCCAACAATGGCGGGCTAATTTGAAAGGGGACAGCAAGTATCAGCTATCCTGACAAAAGTAGTCTTCGCCTGCGCAAAGCTCTGGCGATGACACCGTCTTGGGCTCCACGGTGACCTCCATCTCATAGTCCTCCTGGTCTTGGTCTTGTTGCACCGAAATGGCAACCTTTGCCTGATGCCTCGGTACTCTACGGCTGCGCTTGCCCCCTTTGCACCAAAGAGGAAAGGAGGACGCTGCGCGGGCTGGCACCCGCCTGGCGCCCTGAGTCGTCATGGCTTGCGTCACGGGCACCTCGCGAGGTACCCCGCCTTGATCTCTCCACCTCCTCGTGAGCCTGCCTGATGAGGCCGTGCCTGAGGAGGCTCCGCGTCGTCCGCCCAGCGAGGCTTGGCCCCTCGCGAGGATCTTGAGTTTGTGTTGGTGAAGATGGGCCGTGCTGGGGCCCCCTTTGAGCCACACCGCAGGCCACAGGCAGGCAAGTCGGGGGACCCCCGTTCCCAGAACACCGATAGTATTTTACATCTAGCACTTTGTGGTTATGTATTTTACGTCATCTATTGGAGATGCTATTAGAATTCCACTCAGGTTAACGTTTGCTCTCCTATCCTACTTCACGCTCGGCGTCGTATAACTCACCAGAGCTGCTCCAACGACGAAACCCTCCATCATAGAGGAGCAGTACCCCGGGCTCCATCTCAAGATGCCTAAGATCTTCTTCCCCTCCTCCGGCAGCCAAGTTAGTCGGATCATCCTCACTGACTGATACGTCTCCAACGTATCCATAATTTTTTTTTATTGTTCCATGCTATTATATTATCTGCTTTGGATGTTTATGGGCTTTATTGTGCACTTTTATATTATTTTTGGGACTAACCTATTAATCCAGAGCCCAGTGCCACTTTCTGTTTTTCCTTGTTTTTAAGTATCGCAGAAAAGGAAAATCAAACGGAGTCCAATTCACCTGAAACTTCACGGAGATCATTTTTGGACCAGAAGAAGCCCACGGAGTACCGGAGGTGGGCCAGAAGAGCCCCGAGGACACCACGAGGGTGGGGGCGCGCCCCCTGCCTCATGGGATCCTCGTGGCTCCCCTGACCGACTTATTTCGCCTATATATATATCCATATACACTAAAAACATCCGGGAGCAGAATAGATCGAGAGTTCTGCCACCAGAAGCTTCCGTAGCCACCGATGGCCATCTTCATCATCCTGATGCTCTCCATGACGAGGAGGGAGTAGTCCACCCTCGGGGCTGAGGGTATGTACCAGTAGCTATGTGTTTGATCTCTCTCTCTCTCTCGTGTTCTTGAGGTGGCACGATCTTGATGTATCGCGAGCTTTGCTATTATATTTGGATCTTATGATGTTTCTCTCCCTCTACTCTCTTGTAATGGATTGAGTTTTCCTTTTGAAGTTATCTTATCGGATTGAGTCTTTAAGGATTTGAGAACACTTGATGTATGTCTTGCATGTGCTTATCTGTGGTGACAATGGGATATCATGTGATCCACTTGATGTATGTTTTGGTGATCGACTTGCGAGTTCCGTGACCTCGTGAACTTATGCATAGGGGTCGGCACACGTTTTCGTCTTGACTCTCCGGTAGAAACTTTGGGGCACTCTTTGAAGTACTTTGTGTTGGTTGAATAGATGAATCTGAGATTGTGTGATGCATATCGTATAATCATACCCACGGATACTTGAGGTGACATTGGAGTATCTAGGTGACATTAGGTTTTTTGTTGATTTGTGTCTTAAGGTGTTATTCTAGTACGAACTCTGTGATAGATCGAAAGGAAAGAATAACATCATGTTATTTTACTACGTACTCTTGAATAGATCGATCAGAAAGGATAACTTTGAGGTGGTTTCGTACCCCACCATAATCTCTTCGTTTGTTCTCCGCTATTAGTGACTTTGGAGTGACTCTTTATTGCATGTTGAGGGATAGTTATATGATCCAATTATGTTATTATTGTTGAGAGGACTTGCACTAGTGAAAGTATGAACCCAAGGCCTTGTTTACTAGCATTGCAATACCATTTACGCTCACTTTTATCATTAGTTACCTTGCTGTTTTTATATTTTTAGATTACAAAAACCTATATCTACCATCCATATTGCACTTGTATCACCATCTCTTCGCCGAACTAGTGCACCTATACAATTTACCATTGTATTGGATGTGTTGGGGACACAAGCGACCCTTTGTTATTTGGTTGCAGGGTTGTTTGAGAGATACCATCTTCATCCTACGCCTCCCACGGATTGATAAACCTTAGGTCATCCACTTGAGGGAAATTTGCTACTGTCGTACAAACCTCTGCACTTGGAGGCCCAACAACGTCTACAAGAAGAAGGTTGTGTAGTATACATCAAGCTCTTTTCTGGCGCCGTTGCCGGGGAGGTTAGTGCTTGAAGGTATATATTTAGATCTTGCAATCGAATCTTTTAGTTTCTTGTTTTATCACTAGTTTAGTTTATAAAAGAAAACTAACAAAAATGGAATTGAGTTTGCCTCATACGCTTCATCTTTTTAATATCTTTCATGAGAATGATGGAAAAGAAAATTGTGCTCAAGTGCTAGAAGAACAAGTCTATAAAATGTTTGGCATTAAATCTTTGAATGATGAGCATGATTGCAATGTTGTTAGTATGAATTCTTTGAATATCCATAGTACTAATGATGATTGCACTAGTCATGATGAAAATGTCTCTTATAAGCATGTCAACTTTTGTGGAGTGCATCGAGTTTGCAAGTAGATACCAAACAGGGAATATAGGTTTTGCAAGAGGCATAAGTATTTGGAAACTAAATGGTTGCAAGAAAGGCTTGATGTTAGTGCTGAAAATTTAAAATATCTTAGCCATACTTGTGAACTTTGCAATGAACATGGTCATTTAAATATCAAATGCAAATTGTTTCATGATCAAACCATGTCCAAAAATTGTGATGACTTGATTTCCCTTGCACATCATAATGAACTTAGTTTGCTTTTGGGTTATGAAGAAATGAAACATCAAACTAAGCATATTCCAGAATATAACCTTGAGAAATTCCTCGATATTGATCTAGAAGAAATTTATATGTATTGTGCGGTGAATTGCATTGAAAATCCTTATATTTACAATTACATAAAGAAAACAAAAGAAATAGAAGATGAAGAGAATATTAACGAAAGGGAAGAGACTTCCCAATATTCTCCTATTATTTCTTATGATGAATCAGGTAACGAGGAGGAGCCTTCTATTCAACCAATCTCATTAATAAGGAGCTCAAAAAGAGGGTTAAACCCACACATGATGTGAAGAAGAAAAAGAAAAGACAGAGAAGCAAAGGTAGAAAGGTATCTCTCCCAAATGATGTTGCTCCTATTTTCTCATTGTGATGATGATAATTGCTATACTATTGGTGTTATCCATACTATTAATGATGAGAGTGATTATGCTTATGATATGAAAAGGCCCAAGCTTGGGGATGCTATGTTTGATGAAGATGATGTTTTGGGAATATATTTGCTGCAATTAATGTTTGTCCCAATCTTGGGGGTTCTACGTTTAATGAAGATGATATTTTTAGTCTCCCAAGTTTTGATATGCAAATTTATAATGATGATAGCATGCCTCCTACTTATGATGACTATATTGATGAAAGTGGGTTTGGAAGAGTGTTAACTTTAGGAAGTAATGATCCCACTATTTTGGAGGATGTTGAATCTTATTGTGATAATTATGAAAGTGGATTTGGAGAGGTCATGACTTTATTTAGTAATGATTCCACCATCTTGGAAGAGGTTTCAATTGATTATGATGAGAACAAAGTTGCTACTTATGATGATTATTGTGATGATACTTATGCTATAAGAAGTAGAGATGATTATATTTATAAAACTTGTCATGATTATGATTACCCTTTTCTGATTACTCCTTTAATGTGGAAACATTCTATAGTATTCGAGTTTCTTATGATACTCCCACTATTCCGAATGAGAAGAATTTTGCTTATGTGGAGAGTAGTAAATTTTCTATGCTTGTAGATCATGATAAGAATGCTCTATGTGATGGTTATATTGTTGAATTCATTCATGATGCTACTGAAAATTATTATGAGGGAGGAATATATGCTTGTAGGAATTGCAATAATATCAAGTTTCCTCTCTATGTGCTTAAAATTTTGAAGTTATGCTTGTTTTACCTTCCTATGCAAGTTGATTCTTGTTCCCACAAGTTGTTTGCTCACAAAATCCCTATGCATAGGAAGTGGGTTAGGCTTAAATGTGCTAGTAATATTCTTCATGATGCTCTCTTTATGTTTCAATTCTTATCTTTTATATGAGAATCATTGAAATCGTCATGCCTAGCTAGGGGCATTAAATGATAGCGTTTGTTGGGAGGCAACCCAACTTTATTTTTGTTCCTTGATTTTTGCTCCTGTTTAGTAATAAATTAATCATCTATCCTCTGTTATGATTGTGTTTTTTATGTTTTAATTAGTGTTTGTGGCAAGTAAATCCTTTAGGATCTTCTTGGGTGATTGTTATTTTATCTTGCTGTAAAAAACAGAAAGTATGCGCTCACGAGAATAATTTTCATTTTTTACCAGAGAGCGATAAAATACCAATTCCACATGAAGTAGATTAATAAACAAATTTCTTAGGACTTCCAAATTTCTCAGGATTTTTGGAGTTATAGAAGTATTCGAAACCTACAGATTACTACAGACTATTCTGTTTTTGACATATTCTGTTCTCTATGTGTTGTTTGCTTATTTTGATGAATCTATGAGTAGTATCGGAGGGTATGAACCATAGAGAAGTTGGAATACAGTAGATATTAAACCAATATGAATTTAGAATTAGTTCACAACAGTACCTAAGTGGTGATTTATTTTCTTATACTAACGGAGCTTACGAGTTTTCTGTTAAGTTTTGTGTTGTGAATTTTTCAAGTTTTGGGTAAAGATTCGATGGACTATGGAATAAGGAGTGGCAAGAGCCTAAGCTTGGGGATACCCAAGGAACCCCAAGGTAACATTCAAGGACAACCAAGAGCCTAAGCTTGGGGATGCCCCGGATGGCATCCCCTCTTTCGTCTTCATTCATCGGTAACTTTACTTGGAGCTAAATTTTTATTCACCACATGATATGTCTTTTGCTTGGAGCGTCATTTTATTTTATTTTGTTTTGCTTGCTGTTTGAATAAAATATTAAGATCTGAAATTCTCAAATGTTAGAGAGCCTTCACATAGTTGCATAATTATTCCACTACTCATTGATCTTCACTTGTATCTTTTGGAGTAGTTTGTCATTTGCTCTAGTGCTTCACCTATATCTTTTTAGAGCACGATGGTAGTTTTATCTTGAAGAAATAGATGAACTCTCATGCTTCACTTCTATCATTTTGAGAGTCTTTAGAACAGCATGGTAATTTTCTTTGGTTATGAAACTAGTCCTAATATGATGGGCATCCAAGATGGGTATAATAAAAACTTTCATATAAAGTGCATTGAATACTATGAGAAGTTTGATACTTGATGATTGTTTTGAGATTTGAAGATGGTGATATTAGAGTCATGCTAGTTGAGTAGTTGTGAATTTGAGAGATACTTGTGTTAAAGTTTGTGATTCTCGTAGCATGCACGTATGGTGAACCGTTATGTGACGAAGTCGGAGCATGATTTATTTATTGATTGTCTTCCTTATGAGTGGCGGTCAGGGATGAGCGATGGTCTTTTCCAACCAATCTATCCCCCTAGGAGCATGCACATTGTACTTTGTTTCGATAACTAATAGATTTTTGCAATAAGTACGTGAGTTCTTTATGACTAATGTTGAGTCCATGGATTATACGCACTCTCCCCCTTCCACCATTGCTAGCCTCACTAGTACCGCGCAACTTTCGCCGGTACCATAAACCCACCATATACCTTCCTCAAAACAGCCACCATACCTACCTATTATGGCATTTCCATAGCCATTCCAAGATATATTGCCATGCAACTTTCCACCGTTCCATTATTATGACACGCTTCATCATTGTCATATTGCTATGCATGATCATGTAGTTGACATCGTATTTGTGGCAAAGTCACTGTTCATAATTATTTCATACATGTCACTCATGAGTCATTGCACATCCCGGTACACTGCCGGAGGCATTCATATAGAGTCATGTTTTATTCTAAGTATCGAGTTGTAATTCTTGAGTTGTAAGTAAATAAAAGTGTGATGATCATCATTATTAGAGCATTGTCCCAGTGAGGAAAGGATGATGGAGACTATGATTCCCCCACAAGTTGGGATGAGACTCCGGACGAAAAAAAAGGGGGGAAAAGAGAAAGGCCAAAAAAGAGAAGGCCCAAAAAATGAGAGAAAAAGAGAGAAGGGACAATGTTACTATCCTTTTTCCACACTTGTGCTTCAAAGTAGCACCATGATCTTCATGATAGAGAGTCTCCTATGATATCACTTTCATATACTAGTGGGAATTTTTAATTATAGAACTTGGCTTGTATATTCCAATGACGGGCTTCCTCAAAATGCCCTAGGTCTTCGTGAGCAAGCAAGTTGGATGCACACCCACTTAGTTTCTTTTGTTGAGCTTTCATACACTTATAGCTCTAGTGCATCCGTTGCATGGCAATCCCTACTCACTCACATTGATATCTATTGATGGGCATCTCCATAGCCCGTTGATACGCCTAGTTGATGTGAGACTATCTTCTCCTTTTTTGTCTTCTCCACAACCACCATTCTATTCCACCCATAGTGCTATGTCCATGGCTCACGCTCATGTATTGCGTGAAGATTGAAAAAGTTTGAGAACATCAAAAGTATGAAACAATTGCTTGGCTTGTCATCAGGGTTGTGCATGATTTAAATACTTTGTGTGGTGAATATGGAGCATAGCCAGACTATATGATTTTGTAGGGATAGCTTGCTTTGGCCATGTTATTTTGAGGAGACATGATTGCTTTATTAGTATGCTTGAAGTATTATTATTTTTATGTCAATATTAAAATTTTGTCTTGAATCTTATGGTTCTGAACATTCATGCCACAATAAAGAGAATTACTTAGATAAATACGTTAGGTAGCATTCCACATCAAAAATTCTATTTTTATCATTTACCTACTCAAGGATGAGCAGGAATTAAGCTTGGGGATGTTGATACGTCTCCAACGTATCTATAATTTTTGATTATTCCATGCTATTATATTATCTGTTTTGGATGTTTATGGGCTTTATTATGCACTTTATATTATTTTTGGGACTAACCTATTAACCCAGAGCCCAGTGTGAGTTTCTGTTTTTTCCTTGTTTTTAAGTATCGCGGAAAAAGAAAATCAAATGGAGTCCAATTGACCTGAAACTTCACGGAGATCATTTTTGGACCAGAAGAAGCCCACGGAGTACCGGAGGTGGGCCAGAAGAGCCCTGAGGCCACCACGAGGGTGGGGGCGCGCCCTACCCCCTGGGCGCGCCCCCTGCCTTGTGGGCTCCTCGTGGCTCCCCTAACCAACTTCTTTCGCCTATATATATCCATATACCCTAAAAACATCCAGGAGAAGAATAGATTGGGAGTTCCGCTGCCAGAAGCCTCCGTAGCCACCAAAAATCAATCTAGACCCGTTCCGGCACCCTGCCGGAGGGGGGAATCCCTCTCCGGTGGCCATCTTCATCATCCCGGCGCTCTCCACAACGAGGAGGGAGTAGTCCACCCTCGGGGCTGAGGGTATGTACCAGTAACTATGTGTTTGATCTCTCTCTCTCTCTCTCGTGTTCTTGAGGTGGCACGATCTTGATGTATCGCGAGCTTTGCTATTATATTTGGATCTTATGATGTTTCTCCCCCTCTACTCTCTTGTAATGGATTGAGCTTTCCCTTTGAAGTTATCTTATCGGATTCAGTCTTTATGGATTTGAGAACACTTGATGTATGTCTTGCATGTGCTTATCTTTGGTGACAATGGGATACCACGTGATCCACTTGATGTATGTTTTGGTGATCAACTTGCGAGTTCCGTGACCTCATGAACTTATGCATAGGGGTTGGCACACGTTTTCATCTTGACTCTCCGGTAGAAACTTTGGGGCACTCTTTGAAGTACTTTGTGTTGGTTGAATACATGAATCTGAGATTGTGTGAAGCATATCGTATAATCATACCCACGGGTACTTGAGGTGACATTGGAGTATCTAGGTGGCATTAGGGTTTTGGTTGATTTGTGTCTTAAGGTGTTATTCTAGTATGAACTCTATGATAGATCAAACGGAAAGAATAACTTCATGTTATTTTACTACGGACTCTTGAATAGATCGATCAGAAAGGATAACTTTGAGGTGGTTTCATACCCTACCATAATCTCTTCGTTTGTTCTCTGCTATTAGTGACTTTGGAGTGACTCTTTGTTGCATGTTGAGGGATAGTTATATGATCCAATTATGTTATTATTGTTGAGAGGACTTGCACTAGTGAAAGTATGAACCCTAGGCCTTGTTTACTAGCATTGCAATACCGTTTACGCTCACTTTTATCATTAGTTACCTTGCTGTTTTTATATTTTCAGATTACAAAAACTTATATCTACCATCCATATTGCACTTGCATCACCATCTCTTCGCCGAACTGGTGCACCTATACAATTTACCATTGTATTGGGTGTGTTGGGGACACAAGAGACTCTTTGTTATTTGCTTGTAGGGTTGTTTGAGAGAGACCATCTTCATCCTACGCCTCCCACGGATTGATAAACCTTAGGTCATCCACTTGAGGGAAATTTGCTACTATCCTACAAACCTCTGCACTTGGAGGCCAACAACGTCTACAAGAAGAAGGTTGTGTAGTAGACATCACCGACCAACCTAATCATGCTGAGATCGACATGGCTTCGCCAAAGAGGTTGTACACTTGTTGCATCTCTTTTTTACTCTACTAGTAAGATGCCCGTGCATTGCACGGAACAGCAAGATTGAGGGTGGATGGCGCCGGCAGCGGCCATCATAACAGATTGTTCTGTGGCCTTCTGGATGTGGTGGGGAAGAGATAAGGTTGATTCTGAGACACAAGGGGTTGTTTGTAAATATGAAAACAAGTGTCGGGCATCTTTTTGCAAAACTGCAGCAGTTTGCTCTGTATGCGTCAGATATAGATCCGACGGCTACTGTTGAAAGATGGCAGGCACACCATCATCACCAACTTAGATTTTTATAGGAGTAGATAGACATGTTGTATATATTTTCCACTGAGCACACGTAGTAACGTGAAATACGATTAGTTTCTCCTACTATATGACAAGCAGTGAGGTACCAGGCAACTTAGCTATCCGTGCTGGACTCTCTTGAACGCCATCATTATTTATCTCTGCCTGTTTGAGCTGTGCATTTGTCAATGGGCCTGGGAGTTGAGCTAGTAGGGCAGTGGCCTGGGTCCAAAGTAGTAGAAGTAGGCAAGTAGCACAAAAACATTTTTTGAGTGTAGCTTTTCTTTGCTCAAGTCTGCCTACTAGAATCGGCAATGCTTGAAAGGAGAAGCGAAGGAAAAACATAGGAATTGGAAAGTTTCCTATGGTACTACTATTCATGCATTTGGTTCAAAGGAATGGAGCAAAGGAAAACTGTAGGATTTGTTCCTTTAGTGTCTCCTTGAAAGAAAAACCGTACGAATTTTAATTTCCACTTGTCCTCCTTTTCAAATTCCTATTCATGAAGCACTAGACTAAGAGATAGTAGCATAATGGCATTATAACCGTACATTGTGGTTTGACTTAATCTCACCATGCTTCTTTGCATCATGTGATCTTCCAATTCTTGTGAACCAAACACCCAGATTGGCAGAAATCCTGTGTTTTTAAATTCTCTGTTTTGCACTTGCATTCCTATACTATTACTGTGTATTTCCTATCCCTATGTTGTTAGAATGCTCCAATTCAAACGAGCCCTTACAGAATTACTTCTCTTACAGATAGTTGTCAAAGAAAACCTTATGTGGTTCGTCCTGCTCCTGTTGCGCCGTCATCCACCCATGCTCAGCTGCTACAATGATAGAAGGGTCCAGCACAGCAAGGATCTGGCCTCCAGACTGTCTTTCACCACCTCAGATCTTCTTCCCCGTTGTCAGTAGCCATGAAAACTACATTACCATCATCAACCGAGCAGATGACCTCGAGGACTACACGGATCCGCAAGAGAGGTAGCACTCTTTCGTGTCTGCTTACCTTATGCATCGCTTAATATTACATGCTACTTTGTCGTCCTGTTCACCGATTAGACTCTGAGTCAGCTCCAAACTAATGGTCAAACTTGAGTTTTTAAATGGTTGTGGGGTACATATCAGGGCCGCAATCAATAGTATCTATCTACTATCTGGTTAATCTCTGGTGTCTACTATGAGTTTCATGTTGGGTGGGAAACAAACAGTAAAGAAGCCATTATCTGTATTTTTTAACTGGAGCCATTATCTGCCTGCTATCATTGGTTTTGGGTCTATCCACAGGTTGCTACCATCACTTTGGATTTCTGCATGCAATCCTTACATAATCTCACTATGTTTTATTCCTATGCATGTTAGTTATTGTACACAATGGAACTGAACATGCAGAGCAAAAGAGACGAGCCTTGCGTGGCAATAAAATTTCATGCAGACATCACTCCATGGTAGGCGCAAAGGCAGCCCCCCTCCACCCATTTCGGATTGTAATTGAGAGGAATATATCTGTTCTGAGGGGGATTTAGAAGGAGAAGACCACTCCTATTTACCCCCTGAGGTCTTCACTCTAACTTGGCATGCTGATGTTGGTTATATCATGCATATTGTGCCTTGCATTGCTTACTTTATACATCAAATATGTGAACTGCTTAGTTTAGACATGCTTTGTGTGAATGTCATATGTTTAGTTTATCATCGTTTATGTGAATTATGCAACGCCATCTTGTTTAGCCAGGCATCATATATGTGAATTTTGCAATGACATCCTGCTTAGCCAGTCATCTTATATGTGAATTATATCAGGCCATCCTTTTTTCATTACGTATTACATTTGTCAACAATGTTAGTACATTCAACTACTCTTCGTGCACATCAGCCATTTGACACGGTGATGGAAAATTCTGGAGTGAAAAGAAAGTCTTCAAAGCAGACTATGCTATCTGACGAAGCGCTTATGTCGCTGGTTACGGATAGCTCCTCAGAGGAGGATTCAGAGACAGATGACCAGTC
>NC_041384.1:683651652-683754720 GCF_002162155.2 Triticum dicoccoides | reverse complement strand
GTGTATGCTCTAACTTGGCAGGGTTATGTTGCTCATATCGTGCGTATGGTGTCTTGCATTCCTATGTCATTTGATTAGTTTAGACATTCTTTGTGTGAATGCCACCTGTTTAGTGTCTAATTACCATATATGTGAATTATGCATTGCCATCTTGTTGCAAGACATTATATATGTGAATTATGCAATGTTATCTTGTTGCACAGGCATTATATATGTGAATTATGCAATGCCATGCTGTTGAGCCAATCATCATGTATGTGAATTATATCATGCTATCATTATTTTGTATTATGTGTTCCATTTGTTGACAACATTTGTATATTCAACTACTCTTCATGTGCATCAGCCATTTGAAGCGGTGATGGAAGTATCTAGAGTGAAAACAAGGTATTCAGAGCAGACAATGCTACCTGCTGAAGCAGACATCTTCCTGGATACAGAGAGCTCCTCAGAGGAGGATTCAGAGACTGATGACCAGTCCTATTTCCCCCTGAGGTCCATGCTCAAACTTGGCAGGGTTATATTACCCATGTCATGCATGTTGTCTTGCGTTTCTTAGTTTTTACATCATATATGGATTGCCATCTGCTTACTTGCTTACTATATAAATCATATATTTGAATTGTATCATGCCATCATGTTTACATACACAACATCTAACTGAATTATGGCATGGCAACCCATTTAATAAAGACATCATATAGTTATATCATCTCATCTTGTTTAGTGTTTACAATCATCATATTTTGAATTATGTCATTCTATCTGGGAATTATATCATGCTATCATGTTTCCATAGGCGGCATGTATGTGAATTATGGCATGCCAACCTATTTAATAAGCACATTATATAGTTATATCATGTCATCCTGTTTACATAGTCATCATATTTTGAACTATGCCTTTCCATCTTTTTTAGTTAGCCATCATAATGTGAAATTGTGTCATGATATCCTGTTTAGTTAGCCATCATATATGTGAAATTGTGTCATGCTATCCTGTTTGGTTAGACAACATAAATGTGATTTATTTCATGCCCTCTTTTATTCCCCACTATCCATTGCACCTGTCTATCATACAATGTCTATACATTCAATTACTTTTCTTGTTTATCAGCCATTTGAATTGGAGAGGGTGATGGTAGTATCTAACGGAGTAACAACACGATCTTCAGAAAAGATAGTGGTACCAGTTGATGCAGATAGAACCATGGTTGTACTTGCCCAAGAACTAGCCCCACCACACATAACCCAGACTCTCGTAGATTGTACCCCTACCCAGTTGGACAGAGAATCAGCTACACCCCTTCTAACCCCAACCCCAACAGATAGTAACCTAGTTCCAGTTGACACAACACCATCTCCACCACACAGCACCCAAACACGAGCAGTTAGTAAGGGAACTGCAATGCCCAAAGCACGAGGACCACCACTCTGAATCCTAACTCAACGCTTAAAGGAGAAGAAGAATTGTTCTTAGGTCACGTTCTGTAGCTATGGTTCATACTCCTTTGCTCTTGCATCACTGTATTTACTCATACCAACTATTTTCAAATTTGAAGGATGGAATTGAAACTCCAATGGCGCAATAGGTATGTTTTAAACATCTTTCTTTAACTGGTTTGCTGTTGTAACTTGCTCTATGTTGATTTCAGTTTCAATTGAATAAACAGTTATGCTCTCATGTTATGCACATTACAAGTGTTGTTATTGCTCTATAGTTTCCCACACTTATATTCTGTCTATTATGCTTTGTCTTAAACAAATATTATTTGAACCGTGTCTCTATCTTGATTTGGCAACAAAAACTAGAATGATATAGACCATAAAGTGACCATGGTACATAGATATATGTTTGTTTCATGCTGTTATCCTGTGCACTTTACTACTGAACTGATTTACCAAAATGAGTTTCATATACAACATGGTAAACCTGTGATGTGTCTGCTTGTTTCTCTTTTAGAATGCGGACAAAATATTGGAGAACAGTACCCCGTTATGCAATGGTAAAGGAAGTAATGCAGATAAGGTTCAAGATAGTGAGACATCCCTGTTGGTCTCCAAGAAAGCTGATAAAAAAATACCTTGACGATAGTGAGAGAACCCAAAAGTCATGTCTTGATGTAGTGTTCGAGTTACTGACCACTACTACTGGCACAAGCTCTTAGAACTCGCTGCCTGAATCAGTTCGTCTTCTTGAGTCTCAGCTTCAAGTTGAAAGACATCGATCAGATGTGTTGCTACAGGAAGCTGAAGGACTGAGGAAGTCCCTGCAGAATTCAGATGCATACTTTCTGGTGCAACAGCAAGCGCTGGAGGATTTAAGCGCCAAACAAGAGAAAGTTAATAAGCTTGCTAAGCATCTTGCCAGCATTATGGGTACCCAGGATATTGTTTCTTGAGATCTTCTGAAGTGGTTTCAGTTCTGGACTAGTATTGCTGCGGCGTTTATTTGCACTGGTCGCCAACTTTGACAACTAGTGTATATGATATGCTACTTTGTTCCCTATATTTGCACTGGTGGCGAACTTTGATGCCCAATGGATGTAATATGTGTAATAGACATGATAGCCTAGCGTAAGTTGCTTGCTTATTTATTTCCTTGTTGTCTTGTTTATTTGTTTGCTTGTAGTCAGTGTTGTTCTTTTTCCGCGGTTTGCTAGTGGCCGCAATAACCTATTTTTTAAAAGTAGGCCACAATAACCATGGGCTACATATTTACTGTAGTGACACTGGGCCTTCTACGGGGTGAAGAAACAATGGGCCTTCTACGGGCTGTATCATCAATGGGCCTTCTACGGGTCGTATGATCCGTTGCCCAAACATGGGCCAATAACATACTGCATTATGGCCATAAACAGGCTAGAGTTGGAATCGTCCGTTCATGGGCCGACCATAACGAGCCGTCGTTAATCGGCCGTATTTGGTGACGCTATGAAAACATCCCAATGTATTAACGGGCCACAAACGGGCCGACTATAACCACGGTCTGAATTTGGCCCACAAGCAGAAAATGACAGTAACGTGCCATAAGTAAACGAATGTTGGAAATGAGCCCAAGAATAAATGGGCCCTGAGAAGGCCGGAAGATAACATGGGATGGAAACAGCCCAATGGTATAATGGGCCATTAATGGGTATAAAGTGATACACTGTTCATTACGGGCCAGTTTCACCACGGGCCGTTAATGGGCCAAGAGTTACAAAGGGCCTCATATGGGCCGAAAGACTTCATGGGCTAGACATGGGCCGAAAGTTAAAACGGGTTGGAATCATATTGGACGGCCCAGATGACGCTGCTAGGCCTAATTCGGATAGGTCGTAACGGGCCCTGGATTAGCGGGTTATAAATGGGCTATATGCAAATAGGCCTTTAACAGGCTTTCCGTGGGCCGGCCCGCCACCTTTTGACCAAGTCAAACGGGCCAGCCTTTTCACAGGAATGGGCCTCTGTTGGGCCGTGCCATGTGTCGATGTATCATAGGCGCCTTCGGTCCAATGAGTGGATGACATCTGTCCCAACGGTGAGCCGACACGTGTTTCCTCCAACCAATGATGATTTTACATGTGGAAAATCCCCATTGGTCGGGGCTGTTAACGGGTTATCGGATCCAAAACTAGACCCGATAGCGTAACGGTGAGCCGTTACGGTGGATGCCTCGTGTCGGTCACCCTTGACGAAAGCACTTCTATGACACGGGATTTATTCTCATGGAAGTGGACACTTCCGTGATGATATTTTTGGTAATGTCATGGAACACTTCTACGACTGCACATCTATGACTATCTTGATTCTGTCATAAAATTGTCGTGCATGTACATGCATGACAGAAAACTTGACCTACTGTGACAAACACGTATCATCACGGAAGTGTCTTTTTTTGTAGTGTGAGTTTGCAATGAATGAAGATGAAGAACCTCGTGAGCTTTACCGGAGATTAACTACTCTCGCGGTCTCACTCCAAGATCATGGGAGCAAGGATATGGATGACAATTGGATCAAGCGCAAGTTTCTCAAGGCCATGATGCCTTACCATAAGGCCATGTCCTCCGTCATCCGTCAAAGGCCGGACTTCCACACCTTGTCCTCAATTGAAGTGTTGGATGAGTTTATGGCAATGAGGATCTTGGACAAGACCGCCGACAATGCGGTGTTGCGTTCTCAACGCGCAAAGAAGCCCAACCTTGCTTTGAAGTCCAAGGCTAGTGTGGAAGAAGAGGATGAAGAGGAAGAAGAGGAGAGTAACCCCGAAGATACAAAATATGCTTATCATGAGCACATGGCTCTCGCTTCAAGGCAATTTTGGAGGAAGAAGAACTCAAGGCCCAACTTCAACAAGAACAACTCAAGTGGCACCAAGGGCAAGCAACATGTGAGGACATGTTATAATTGTGGCAATGTGAGCCACTTTGTTGTGGAGTGCCCATATGAGAAGAGGGAAGACAATGGTGGCAAGCTCATCCGAAAAGACAAGGCCAAGTCCTTCCCCAACAAGAACAACTTCACCAAGAAGACTCCTCCCAAGGGGTTGGTAGCACAAGAAGAGTACAATGAGGATAATGATGATGATGAAGATGGTGAGACGGTTGCCATGGCCTCCGTTGCCATTGCAACAACTCCACTGGTGTCCCTCTTTGACTCACCCAACGAGAACATCACCGCCAAGTGCCTCATGGCCAAAGCCACCAACAAGGTAACCCCCAACATCAAAACTACCATCACTACTAATCCATCTTTGATGGATTGCATTGATGAAAGTGAGGGGTCTAATGAGGAAGAAAATGAATTTGAGTCTTTTATGAGTAAGCTCAAGGGTAAATCCAAGAAGCCCTTTGTTGCTCTCTTGGAACAACTTGGTGAAGCCAATGACATGATCAAGGTTCACGAAGACACCATCTCTAAGATGGAGGGGCGTAGTCGTGACTATGCCGATGAGATATCGGATCTCTCTAATGAGCTTGAGGAAGAGAGTGGTCATCGTTTGGCTCTTGAGGAGTCACACAATGCAACGATGATCATGCTAAATTAAAGAAAGATCTTGATCATGCTCTTGTTGTATCTCATGTGCTCAATTCCGAGAAGGCCAAACTTGGGGTTGATCTTTCTAGACTCAAGGAGGAGTTTGATATACTTTACAAGGCTCACAAGGCCTTGAAGGGTGCTCATGCTAGCCTCAAGGAGTCTCATGATCAACTCCAAGTGAAGCTAACCAAGGAAAAAGCCACTTTCCTCATATGATTTTAATCGATAATGCAAATGCTTCTAACCCGTATTGTGAGCATGTGCATCTTGTGGAGAGAATGCAAAGTTGAAGGAGCACCTTGAGGAAGGCCTTGTGTCTTGCATACAAGGTGAGAAGAACCTCAACGACCTTTTGAGCAATCAAAAGGAAGTTGTGGGCAAGGAGGGAATTGGGTTTGCTCCCAAGCCCAAGAACAAGAAGAAGAATGACAAGGCCAAACGACCTCCTCCTCTCAAGCAAACTTTTGTTAAGGAGGGAGAGGGTGCTTCTAAGGAGAAGAAGAACAATGAGAAGGGTGGTGGTGTCAATAAGGGCAATGCCACCCCTTCCAACAAAGCTGGCGACTTTAACCCTTCTTATGTGTTATGTCATGCTAGTGATGGACATGTTTATGCTAAATTTGTCCGTTCTCCTTATGAGTACATTGAATGGTCCATTTGAGTTACTAAGACCCTTGTTACTAACATCAAAGGACCCATTAAAAATGGGTACCTAAAACCAAGCATTAATCTCTTGTAGGTGTTTGCTTCCGATGGAGGATCATGGTTACTTGATAGTGGAGCCACAAATCATATGACCGGAAGCAAGGACTTGGTGGTGGACATGCACAAGATTTCATCTATGCCCACCAATGTCAAGTTGGTTGATGCCTCGTCTCCTAAGGTATTGGGTCTTGGCAAGGTTGTCATTTCTCACGATCTCATGATCAAGAAAGTCATGTTTGTTGAGTCCCTTGCATAAAATTTACTTTTCGTTCGTCAACTTGCGCTCATGGTGTCGGAGTAAATGACCATGGGTAGCCTCATCAGCCCCCCATGGTATTTCAGGACATTGGGGCCGACTGCGCCCCTCACACCTCTTGGATGAATGACCGGCTTCTTGGGCCGGCTGGTCTAGGAGGCCGGCTGCTAGAAGGCGGCAGAATACCAGAAGGCGGCTACGAGGTAGCCAGCTTCTAGCAGGCGGCCCCTCACGCCCTCAAAGTTTGCACCCACATAATTGTGCGGGGCGGGGCGTGGCTACAGTGCAACCTGCCACCCCGAATCTGGGGCTGAGGGTGGCTACAGTACGGGCGTACCCAGCGGACGCCCCTCACCCGGCGGGGTACTGTAGCCACATGGCCCATGACATCACCTACTACATAGGGAGCTATGCTCCCACGGCGGCCTATCGGTACGGCCCGCGGGCGGCGGACCCTACCTGTCGGCGAGCCCCAGAAGGCGGCAAAACCCCAGCACGCGGCAACGGGGGCGGGCCGCCTCCTAGCAAGTGGCCCCGCTCCCCCTCAAAGTCTGTGCGCCATTAACCAGAGGAGACGGGGAGTGGCTATAGTGAACGCGCACCAGCCGGCAGTACTGTAGCCATGCTTCCCCCGACAAAGCATCCATCATCAGTAGCAAGGCTACAGTGCAAAGCGATCCACCAGATCCCCGCACGCGGCGAGCACGGCCTGTCGGCCGAGTACACGACAGCCGGCGGGACCCACCAAGCGGTGGGCCCCAGCAGCCGACAGAGAATCCGGCATCTAGAGACACCGATGGCCGGGTCCTACACCCGGCCGGATTGCCATTGTACCCCTGGGGGTAGGCCTATATAAACCCCCCAGGCTTCCCCATGCAAAGGGTTCAGAACCTTAGAAGACAGACACCCACATAGAGAGAGTGAAGTAGGGCTAGCCTTGTTCTTCTTCCTCCTCTAGCCAAACAGCTCAAGGAGCAAGCTTGTAGCTATCTTGTTGAGATACTGATCATGCGGAGACCCTGCTGAGCAGGACTATGGGTGTTACCTTCTAGGAGAGCCTCGAACCTGGGTAAGATTCGTAGGTGTATGTGGTCTCGCTCACTCGACGTACTCTTGTCCCTCTCCATGATTAGCCATCCCTTGGCATATGTCGCTGCACAACCCCGACATTTGGCGCCCACCATCGGGTAAGGTGCAGCGTCGTCCGGAAACACGTTCTGGATGGGAACCCTTTTCCTTCCCAGCGAACACAGCCAGCCCGGCATGGTGGATGGTGTCTGCATTGACATGTTGCACGGCACAGAAGCCGCTTGCACCGCAAGTAGTCTCGCCGACCTCATCGGCAGGATCCGCCTCTCCGACGAACCTACGCCCGACATGGGTGCAGCCAGCTCCGAAATCTGCTTCGTCGACCTCCTTGGCAAGCTCCACATCGCCAATGAGCCCGCCTTCGACATAGAGTCTGTTGGCTCCACCGAACCGATGCTCGTCGACTTTGACATGGCATCCCTCGATTCCTTCCCCGGTAACGTGGTGGTCGTCGATGACCCGCTCCCTCCTGCAGCCAGCGACGCCAGCACCAGCACCGTCACAGAGGTGCTAGTCATCAGCCACGTTGGAGCCTTCGATGGGGCTACTGACGACCCGCTGCAGGCGGCAGTGCAGGGCTTATCCGCACCTGTTGCGGAGAACGCGGACGGAACGATGTTAGAAGCCTTCCGTGTCTCGCTCCTCGAGAGCGCCCAGAAGCTGGCAGTCGTGAGGCGCCTTAGCGAAGCCTACCAACGCAAGATCGACCGCACTGTCTGCGACACGCCGGCTGCTGGCGAGCCGAGCCGGATGGGCACCATTCGGCAGCGTGGCACGACCGTCGCCAGCATGCTGGGAGCCGACCGCCCCATCTACGCCATGCCCTTAGAGAACCTATGCGCCGCCCAGGCGGCGGCAGATGAACTATATCACCTGGAGGGTGACGAGCGACACTGCATGACGAAGCGCATCCAGGAGCTCCTCGATGCGGCCGCCGCACAGCAAGAAGCCGGCCGCCGCGTGGTGGAACCCGGCCTGCACGCCGAGAACCTCCCCCCCTCCCCCCACCGAGAACACGGTGCGACCTCCCAGACGCAGACAGGTGGCGCCCGTGACCAAAGAGACCAAGAGTCGGCTGCTAGCCGCAGCCGCACACGCATCACCATCAAGCGCGACCAAGACGACTGCCCTCGAGCAGTCGAGCAGCGGGGTGATCGTTCACCTACCCCGCATAGGGAGAGGCACGCCTCCCCGCAGGCTGTTGAGCACCCGACTCTCGGAGACCGGCTAGGCCCCCGTGAAGGAGTCGGAGAAAACGACGCCCGCCACCGGATCGACCGACTGGCTTGATCCCTGGCGATAGAGGAGGAAGATGCTATCGGCCCGCCTTGTTTCGGCCCCCGCATTCGCGATGAGCCCTTCCCCAAAGGGTTCTCGCTCCCTCAAGACACTCCCAAGTACAACCGCTCCGTGAAGCCAGAAGATTGGCTTGTTGACTACTCCACCGCCGTCAACATAGCAAACGGCAACAAGTGCGTTGCCATGAAGTACGTTCCTCTCATGCTCCAGGGTCAAGCCTACAGCCTATAGCGTCAACATCTGGCTGGACTTCACCAAAGTCTTCATCTGCAACTTCACCAGCACTTACAAGTGGTCGCCCAAGCCTCGCCAGCTCTCTGTGTGCGTCCAAGGCCCGATCGAGTCCACCCGCGAGTACTTGATGCGGTGGGTCGAACTGCGCAACTCCTGGGAAGGGGTGCACGAGGTGCAAGCCATAGAGTACTTCACTGCCGGGTGCCGAGAGGGCACCCTACTCAAGCACCGACGAGCCGGCTACACTCGACGAACTGCTGATCATAGCAGACAAGTACGCCACTCTCGACTCCTCCATGAAGTCGGAGCTCCAAGTGAACGCATCTGGGAAAGTACTCCCTCTGACTCCTCAGATGCCGGCTGGTGACAACAGTCGGCGCCAGCAGTAGAACGACAACAAGCACAAGGCCCAGCAGTCGGCTTCCACCAGCCGGCAAGTGGCAATAGAAGAACAGCAGCAGGAGGGTCAGCCCGGCCCCAAGCGTCAGAAGGGCGGCAAGCCCGCTTGGTTGCCCGCCTTCTCCTATGAGCAAACCCTGGATGCTCCCTACAAGTTCCACAGCAGCGTGAAGCAATCCAACCACAGCACCCGGAAGTGCCACTGGCTCACCCGAATTGCCAAGGGTGAAGGACAACCGCCTCCACCTACCGGCCAGCCGGCTCCGCCTCCTCAGCAGCCGGCGGCCCGCCCAGTTGCTGCCATCCAAGATGAGTTCCCCGAAGAACACGGAGCCTACGTCGTCTTCACCAGTGTGGCTGACGACAAGCATAGCCGGTGCCAGCAGCATCATGAGGTGAATGCAGTCACTTCCGAAGCCCCAGAGTTCATGCACTGGTCCGAGAGGCCCATCAGCTGGAGCCGTGTTGACCACCCAGAGGTGATGCCTTCTCCAGGTTCCTACGCCATAGTGCTAGATGCCACCTTTTCAACAGAGAGGCGAGCTGCTCATTTCTCTCGAGTCCTGATAGATGGCGGTAGCAGCATCAACATCCTCTACCGTGACACCATGGAGAAGTTGTGCATCAAAGAGAAACAACTCCAGCCCAGTCGGACTGTCTTCCATGGCATTGTACCTGGCCTTTCTGTTCACCAATTGGCAAGATCAAGATAGATGTCCTCTTCGGAGATAAAGATCACTTCCGCCGCGAGCCAATTTGGTTTGCGGTGGTTGACCTGGAGAGCCCTTACCACACGCTCCTAGGCCGGCCAGCTCTAGCCAAGTTCATGGCAGTGTCGCACTATGCCTACCTCAAGACAAAGATGTCGGGTACCAAGGGCATTATCACTATAGCCCGCGACTATGAGAAGTCAGTCGCCTGTGCTGCTGCTAGCAGCCGGCTAGCCGAGTCCCTTGTGATTGCTGCCGAGAAGAAGCTCTTGGACCGGGTTGTGGCCATGGCCAGCAAGCAGCCGGGTCTGTCACCAGATCCCAAGGAGTCGGAGACCCAGGGTTCCTTCCAGTTGGCCAAAGAAACAAAGAAGATCCCCTTGGACCCGGAGCACCCGAAGAGGCATGCTGTCATAGGGGCTAACCTCGACAGCAAATAGGAAAGTAAGCTCGTCGATTTCCTCCTTGAGAATTGGGACATCTTCGCATGGTCTCCCAAAGACATGCTGGGTGTTCCGACGGATTTCGCCGAGCACAAGCTACATGTCAGATCAGATGCAAAGCCAGTCAAGCAGCCCCTCCGCCGCCTGCAGAAGAGAAGAGAATGATTGTTGGTAAAGAGATCGCCCGCCTGCTAGCAGCCGACTTCATCATGGAAGTGTTCTTTCCAGAGTGGCTTGCCAACCCAGTCCTTGTACTGAAGAAGAACTACAAGTGGCGCATGTGTATTGATTACACCAACCTCAACAAAGTCTGCCCCAAAGATCCGTTTGCTTTTCCCCGGATTGATCAAGTGATAGACTCCACAACCGGATGCGAGCTACTGTCTTTCCTTGATGCCTACTATGGCTACCACCAGATCAAGCTGAACCCAGATGATCGGCTGAAGACCGCCTTCATCACACCATTCGGAGCCTTCTGCTACCTAACCATGACATTCGGCTAGAGAAATGCCGGTGCCACTTTTCAGCGTTGCATGCAGGTGTGCCTCCTCAAGAAACTCGGCAGAAATGCCCACGTCTACATAGACGATATTGTGGTGAAGACGGAGAAGCTTGGCACCCTCCTAGAAGATCTCAAGGAGACTTTTGACAATCTGCGTTGTTTTCAAATCAAGCTCAACCCAGAGAAGTGTGTCTTCGGAGTCCCAGCTGGCCAGCTCCTTGGCTTCCTTGTCTCAGAACGCGGCATCGAGTGCAACCTTATGAAGATCAAGGCCATTGAGTGGATGAAGAGATCCACCCGGCTGTGAGACGTCCAGAAGTTTACTGGCTGCTTGGCGTCCATCAGCTGCTTCATCAGTCGGTTGGGTGAGAAGGCTCTTCCCTTGTACTAGTTAATGAAGAAAACCACTCACTTCGAGTGGAACGACAAGGCGGACGAGGCCTTTGTCTAGCTCAAGAAAGTACTGACTACGCCGCCTGTCCTGGCAGCTCCGACTGCTAAAGAGCCCATGTTCCTGTACATCGCCGCCACCAGCTGGGTGGTCAGCATTTTCATTGTGGTAGAACACCCAGAAGACGGCAGGGCACAGCCGGTCTAGTGGCCCGTGTACTACTTGAGTGAGGTGATGTTGGCCTCCAAGCAGAATTACCCCCACTACGAGAAGATGTGCTACGACGTGTACTTTGCCGCCAAAAAACTCAAGCAATATTTCCAAGAGCACTCCATCATGGTCGTTTGCATCGCCCCGCTTGTTGAGATCATAGGCAACAGAGATGCATTAGGCCAGGTGGCCAAATGGGCCATCGAGCTGGCCCCTCACACCATCTTCTACCAGCCACGCACCGCCATCAAGTCCCAAGCACTGGCCGACTTCCTCGTCAACTAGGCCGAGACCCAGTACCTGCCGCCAGCTCCGGACTCCACCCATTGGCGGATGCACTTTGATGGCTCGAAGATGCGAACCGGTTTGGGAGCTGGCATCATCCTCACCTCTCCCAAAGGAGACAAGCTCAGATACACACTGCAAATTCACTTTGCCGCCTCCAACAATGTGGCCGAGTATGAGGCGCTCGTACATGGACTCTGACTGGCCAAGGAGATTGGCATCCGCTGGATTCTGTGCTACAGCGACTCGGACTTGGTAGTCTAGCAGTCGTCTGGCGACTGGGACGCCAAGGATGCAAACATGGCAAGCTACCGCTTCCTCATCCAGCAGATCAGCAGATACTTTGACGGGTGTGAGTTCCTTCACGTGCCACGGGCCGACAACGAGCAAGCCGATGCCCTAGCACGGATCGGCTCCACCCGCCAAGCAATACCAGTCGGTGTCTCCCTCCAGTGCCTCCGCAAGCCGTCTATCAAGCCTTCGCCAGAATCAGAGTCCATCTTTGTACCCACTGCTCCCGGAATAGTCGGATCTGACTCGGGGGCTGCAGCAGCCGGCATGGGGACTTCGGTGGGCGGCTCGGGGACTGCAGCAGTCGCACCTGGCCCAGGGACTTCAGAATCCGTCCCGGGGGCTGCAGCAGTTGGCTCAGGGACTTCGGCAAGCGACACGGGGGCTGCAGGAGTCGCACCCAGCCCGGGGACTTTAGAACCTGGCCCAGGAGTTGCAGCAGCCGGATCGGGGACTTCAACGACGCAGCAAGCGGCGGCCGATTCCAACCCGCCTCCTCCCAGCACAACCATCCTGGTACCAGTGGTCGTGATGACAGTGGTCGAAGCACCATCATGGGCGCAGCCCATCCTTAACTTCCTGGTGAGTGTAGAGCTACCAGCCAACAAGATCTTGGCCCGGCAAGTGCAACGCCGAGCAGCAACATACATGAATAGTAAATAGAGAGCTTGTCAGGCACAGCGTGACTGGCGTCTTCCAGCGCTGTGTCGAGCCAGAGAAAGGCAAGGCAATCCTCAGAGACATCCACCAAGGCGAGTATGGCCACCATGCAGCCTCCAGATCCCTTGTCGCCAAAGCTTTCCGCCATGGATTCTTCTGGCCGAATGTTTTGGACGACGCCAAGGAATTGGTCAAGAAGTGCAAAGGGTGCCAAAAATTTGGCTCCAAGCAACACCTGCCGGCTTCTGCACTCAAGACCATCCCCTCACTTGGCCATTTGCCATCTGGGGACTGGACATGGTGGGCCCATTCAAGACAGCACGCGGCGGCATGACCCATCTGCTGGTTACCGTGGACAAATTCACCAAGTGGATTGAAGCGGAGCCAATCAAGAAAGTGAGTGGTCCGACTGCTATGACCTTCATTGCAAATATCACCGTTTGATATGGTGTGCCGCACAGCATCATCCTGACAATGGAACCAACTTTGCGAAAGGCGCCTTGGCCCGTTTCTACGCGACGCAAGGCATCTGACTGACTTAGCGTCTATTGCCCATCTGCAATCAGACGGCCTAGTCAAGCGAGTAAACGGCCTCATCTTGTCCGGCATCAAGCCCCGACTGATCGAGTCGCTGAAGCGTTCGGCCGGCTGCTGGATCGACAAGCTGCCGATCGTCCTCTGGAGTCTCCGGACCACGCCGAACAAAGCAACCGGCTTCACTCCTTTCTTCCTCATGTACGGGGCCGAGGCCATAATCCCAACTGACATCGAGTTTGACTCGCCTCGCGTCACCATGTACACGAAGGCGGAAGCACGAGAAGACGGTGTCGGCCTACTGGAAGAGGGACGGCTGCTAGCACTCAGCTGGTCCGCCATCTACCAGCAGGGCCTGCACCGCTACCACAGCCGGAAGGTCAGGCCTCAATCCTTCCAAGAGGGAGACTTTGTGCTCCGACTGATCCAGCGAACAGCCGGCCAGCACAAGCTCTCGGCCCCGTGGGAGGGCCCCTTCATCATCAGGAAAGCCTTAGGCAACGACTCCTACTACCTCATCAACACGCAAAAGCCCAGGGCGCGCAAGAGAGACAACTCCAACAAGGAAACAGAGCGCCCATGGAATGCAAATCTTCTCTGAAGATTTTACAGTTAATGCAATATGTATTACGCTACCTTTTGTGTTAAGAGCAAAGACATCGGGCCCCTCGAGGAGCACTCGGGGGGCTACCCTTTTTATCTATATGATAAGATTATTCCTATGAATGTGTTTTCCTTTTCTTCCGCTTGGCACCGGGTCCGACCAGTCGGACCGAGGGTTCACCGCCTTGTCCTATGTTGATAATACCTGCAGTCGGACAAGTAGTGTGCCGACATCTAAGCCCTCTCTTGCCGCAAGCCGCGGTTCGCAGAGCGACTGTCCGGCCGGCAAGAGCTAAAGGCGTGAAATGTTGTCCACATGAAAAATGACTAAGCAAAACATCAGCATAGGCCAAGCTGGCCCCTTACCTCATCGTTCGGCTGCTGAGCAGCCGGGTGGCTTCTCACTTGAATTTCTATGTTCTAAGCGGCCAAAGTACATGTCTATCCAAAAAACTGCTTAGTCCCTGACCCAGCCATAGACCGCAGAGTGGCTGTCTGGCTGGCAGGGCGGCAGCCAAAGGAAGATGGTAAAGGAAAAAGCCAAAACGGAACAGAAAAGCAAGGCAAAGTGGAACCCGGCAAGGCACATACTTGTGCGAGTAAATTAATTTACATAAGCAAAAGGCCCTCGGCCAGCATTCAACAGAGTTTGAAAATACACCCCCAGTGGGTGGAATTGCGGGAATCTAACTTGTTCAAAAGATTACATGAACAGGAAAAGATAAGATAAATTGGCCGTCTAGGCCAAGGAAGCAGCAAGCGGGTCCGGCAAGTAGGCGGAGGCAGCGGCGCCGGATGGTGGAGCGGCCGACTGCGAGGTCTCGTCCTGATTAACTCCGGCAGCAGTCGGCGCGGTAGCGCGTGGCTCGTTGGTCGAGACTTGGTCCGGTTGAGGCCGGCTACCTGCTCCGTCATCCGGTGCGTCGTCTTCGTCGTCCTCGTCCTCCTCGTCTTCACCCTCGTCGTTGGAGGCAATCTCCTCCGCCGAGTCCTCCCCATACTTCGGGTTCAGCTTGAACCAGTTGGGCGGCACTTCAGCGCCCTCCTCATTCAGCTCAGGGATGAACACGATGGCGTCCTCCTCGTCTTCACCCTCGTCGTTGGAGGCAATCTCCTCCGCCGAGTCCTCCCCATACTTCGGGTTCAGCTTGAACCAGTTGGGCGGCACTTCAGCGCCCTCCTCATTCAGCTCAGGGATGAACACGATGGTGTCAGCATAGTCGGCGATTGCCACCGTGCGTTGAGTAAGGTCGCGGCTCACCACTGCCAGCTCCGGTGCGGCCTCCTGCTGGAAGGTGGCCAACTGGGCTAGGTCCAGGCCTGGGTACCATGCCTTGATGAACTCCAAGGCTCTCCGAGTGCCAGCCCGAGCCGCGGCGCCCTTCCAAGCCTCGAAGCGGCTGACTGCCACCTCCAGCCAGTCGGCAGTCCAGCTAGGAGTGCGTGGGATCTGGGCATCCGTCCAGAGGGCAGTCAGCACCTGAGCCCCGATGTGCTGCAGGCGGCAGAGCATCCGATGAGCCGGCTGCATGCGCGCTTGAACGGCGAGAAGCTGCTCGCTGAGGGTTCGGGGCACGTTAGGCATGATTTCTGCACCATCCCTTCTTTGCTCATCGCGGCGTGCCTCGATAGCCTTGCTGGCAGTAACGGCATGACCAGGAAAGAACTCTGTGCAAGAAGAAAAAAGAAGTCTGAAGCCAGAAGCCGTCTCATATAGTAGTCGGTGGCTGATCGAAAGGAAAAAAATAACTCACCATCAATCATATCCTCGATCTCACCGTAGCCGCCGGACAGGGCCTTCTCCTTCTCAGCCCAGTTCGAACGATGAGTCTCGAACTCGGCCTGAAGGTTGGCTTCGCTGACCTTCAACTTCTGGAGCTCCCTCTTGTGCCGCTCCGCCTAGTCCACTAGCTCCTTGGCCAGGCGGTCGCACTCCTTGGCCGCATGGCCGCGCTCCTCCTCCTTGGCATGAAGCGCGGTTTTGGCCGCACCCAGGCTCTTTGCAGGTCTGTGGCGGCCTCTGCCAAGACGGAGAATAAGAAAAAACATCAACACCAAAGATAGTTGTCGGAAGATCCGGCCCGGCTGCTCAGCAGTCGGCCCGAATCTCGGGGGCTACACCCAGCGGGTGCACTGACGGCCCCCCGCGAGAAGAAAGATAGAGCACTTACTCCGGCTCTGGTTGAGGTCGGCGGTCCGCTTGGCCAGCTCCTGGAATTGGGAGTTATAGGCCGCCACGCGGACGTTGTGATAATCCTGCAGCAAAAGCAACAAAAGGAAAAGACAAGTCAGCACACTGATCTAACTTATAGTTCTAAGCCGCCTGCTCAGCAGCTGGCCCGGAACTTGGGGGCTACACCAAGTGGGTGTGCTGGCGCGCCCCCACGGAAGATTGCAAGGAACCAAAACAAAAGCAAGAAGTAATAAACATACCCAGACGGCTGCTCACGTCACCAGGAACTCCTGCGTCTACTGCTGGAGGGCGGCGCCTTGGGCATTGAAACGTGTCTGGACGTCTTGTGCAGCCAAGTTCAAGACACCGGTGCCGCCCCCAGGCGTCCAACCCGGTGGAGCGGCACTGGTGGCTTCGGTGTCAGGGGCCGACGAGCTGGCGGCCCCGATTTCCAATGGCCGCGGTGCCGAGATAGCCTTCTTCGGACATCGGTGCACCGAAGAGCGGGTCGTAGGAGTCGGCCCCACCACCAGTTCGCCGCTAGATGGCGGCACCAACGGCGCCTCAGGCCGACTTCCCGACGCGTTGGCAGTCGGCGTCTGCGGGGGCACCTCCGCCCCCAAGAGAACAGGGCCGCCCCTTCCCTTCTCCAAGACCGGTTGGTCAACACCGGCTTCTCCTATCGGCGCCTGGCCCTCCCGCATCGATGGGTCCGCGCATTGCGGGCTGGTGGACTCCGGATCCCGGCTGCGGGATGGCTCCTCCGCCTGCGCCATGGCGGCCGCGTCGGCTTGCGCCTTGGCCGCTGCATCGGCTTGGGTCTTGGCCGCGGCATCAGCCTCTGCTTGCACCGCCTTGGCCGCCTCCGCCTTCTTCCGCTCTGCCTCCTCCTGCTCCTAGCGCACCTTCTGCGCGTTCCTCTCCGTCGCCTCCTGGAGATCGCGAGCGGATCCATGTGGCGGAGTTCCACGGAGCCGCTTGCCGTCCCAATCACCGAGTCTGACTGGGCCCGCGCGAGAGAGAGGGGCCCTGCTCGACAAGATAAGAGAAAGAGAAATAAGAAGTTTTGCAAGGAGAAGAAAAGCAAAAGCAAGGCAGAAATCTAGTTCCACGACAAACTTAACACACACAAACCTTGCCTTTCAGCATCTCTGGAAATCTTGTTGCACAATGAAGATCAAAGTGTTTGGTTGGTTACTGTTCCACGACAGACTTAACACACGCAACATGCTTCGCAGGAGGCACTACAACATTGGAAATGACTTCACTTGTCTCTTTGTGGCCGGAACATTGAAGAAACAGTGGACCACATGGTTTTTACTTGCCAGTTTAGCAAGAGATATTGGGCCAAACTGCATCTTGAGTGGCCTGACTTTGATAATAGGCTCACTGCTCTACAGCTTGCACGAACGGATTGGCCCAACCCCTTCCTCACTGAGATTTTCCTAACTGCTGCCTGGAGTCTGTGGAAAGAAAGAAATAACAAGTACTTTAGAGGAGTCAATCCCACCATTGGGTCCTGGCACACGTGCTTCAAGGAGGATCTTGGACTGTTGCAACATAGGGTCAAAGCTGCTCGCAGAACGGCCCTGCTCTCCTACTGTGCCACACTTGACTAGGGCCACGCTTGCCTAGGCCACGCTTGCTCTGATCTCATTCCTTGTAAACATAGTCTAGCCAAAACAGTAGCACAGAGTTGAGAGGTGTTATATTTCTACACCCCCACTGGTGGTGATGCCAGTGGATGGTTGTCCCAATGTGTGTAACTGTGTATGTCTATGTAAACACCCCATTTATATAGATCTATGAAAAATATAGTAGGAGTTCTCTCCTACTGTCAATTCCCTAAAACAACGCAAGGCAGAAACACAAAAAGGATCAAGACACTTACCCGGACACCAGTGGTAGCCGTCTTGGGGTCTTATGGAATTGGGCCGCCTTCGTGGCGGCCTCCTGCCACTTGGGCTTCTTGGGCCGGCTACCATATAGCCTGATGTCGGCTCGGCACTTCGGCGCGCCGCTTGTTGCTATCGGTGTGGCCGAAGAGCTCGCGCCTGCCTTGTCAACACCGTGAGTATGACGCGGCTCGTTGTCCTCATCATCATCATCCGGCCAATCCGAAGGTCGCCTCCTGAGGAGTTTCCTGCTCCATCACCACCACCGCATGTGGCGTCGTCCTCTTCCATGGCGGCCTCCCCCAAATCGGGGTCGTCCACGTCGCTCACCGACTGGTCCGGCAGGTACTGATAACCTGGGGCCAGAGCGTCGGTCGCCGACTGGGTTGAGAAGATCTGCACCATGGCTGACTGGTCAGGCGGCAAGAACGGAGGAAACAGAATTAAAAGACTTACCGCAGGCGGCGAGTGTGCGCGGCTGTACGGCGGCTTGCCGAATCGCCACTCCTTCTCCGAGAGCTTGCAGTTGGAGAAGTAATTCACCAGCCAGACCACCTCCATGTCTGACAACTCCTTGGTGCATAGTTGGCCTGGGTCCCGGTGCCCGCTCATGCGGCTGATGATGTGTTGCTGGGCTTGGAAGGGAAGCACTCGGTGCGCCACGAAGGCGGTTAGCAGATCCGAGGCCTTGAGGCCCTCTGACTCCATCATCACCTGAAGTCGGGCAAGAGCGGCGGAGGAGGCGGCCGACAGGTTCTTCGGCCAAAATTGCCAGTTGGTGTGGGGCTCGACCGGCGGGCCGGTTGCACAAGCCGGCAGGTTGATGTAGTCCATTGTTGGCTGGATGTTCTTGCTGTAGAAGTAAGATTTCTGCCACAGCTTGGCCGACTGCAGCAAGGCGAGGGCCGGGAAGCGGAACCCGGAACCCGAACGCCGCACTATGAGGCAGGCTCCTCACTGGGCCTCCTCTTTCTTGGCGGCGGTACCGAGCATGAGGTAGAAGAACTCCCCCAAGATCTCAAGGGTGGGGAGTGTGCCGAGGTAGCCTTCGCAGAGGGTGACCAAGGCGGCCAGCAGCACCACCGTATTCGGCGTGAGGTGGTGCAGCTGGACTTTGTAAAAAGTGAGGAAGGAGCGGAAGAAGCTTCTCGCCGGCAGGCCAAAGCCGCGAAGAAAGTGCGTCCGGAAGACGACGTGTTCGCTATCCTCCGGTGCCGACGAGATCTCCGCCTTGGGAGGAACACGCACCTTTACGTGCATCTCGCGAGGTAGCCGTCGCGTCTGGCGAAGGAAAGTGAGGTGAACTTCATGGACGTTGGAGCCATCCCAATCGCCGGCCCGTTCACGACGAGCGGGTGAATCCGCGGCGGAATGAGGAAGCCGCGGTGCAAGGAGGCCCGGCGACAGCAAGCTGCTGCAGTGCCTCGACAAGAGGAAGGGGTGCGGCGGCAGCAAGGAGAAGAGAAAGGAGAAAGGCAAAGACGAAGGGAGAGGAGGGCGCGCGTGCGTCTACCGCCCCCTCCTTCCCTTGGTGGTGGAGCCGAGGGGGCGAGACATGGGAGATCGTGGGATTAACTGCGCCCACTCTCCCCATGACCCTGCACCTTCCGCGCCTTAACGGCGTGCGGTTAATGTGCCACAGAAGCCCAACCGCCCGCCTCGGCCGCAGTGGATCCACGCGCGTGCTGAGGCCCTATAGTGGTGGGCCCCGGCATGCGGTGACGTCCCGTCACGCGCATGGGCTGGCTTGCCGGCCTGGCCTGATGGCGCTGCATGGCGGGCGAGCAACGGGCGGCAAGCCTGTCATCCGGCTGGCGTGCCACCCGCCCCCCACCACGACGTTTCAAGTTCACCAGGTGGCCCGCTTGGCCATGGCCGGCTCCTAGTTGTCGGCGCCTCCAGAAGACGGACAAAGAAAAGCTGCCAGGCAACTCAGAGTATGAAGCTGCTGACGCTCCTCGGCGCGGTGCCCCACCAGCTTCGGGGACTACTGTCGGAGTAAATGACCGGGGCTGACTACCTCATCAGCCCCCCATGGTATTTTAAGACATCAGAGCCGACTGCGCCCTTCACACCTCCTGGACGAACGACCGGCTTCTTGGGCCGGCTGGTCTAGGAGGCCAGCTGCTAGAAGGCGGCAGAATACCAGAAGGCGGCTCTGAGGTGGCCGGCTTCTAGCAGGCGGCCCCACGAACCCTCAAAGTTTGCACCCACATAACCGTGATGGGACTGAAGGAAATATGCCCTAGAGGCGATAATAAAGTTGTTATTTATATTTCCTTATATCATGATAAATGTTTATTATTCATGCTAGAATTGTATTAACCGGAAACTTAGTACATGTGTGAATACATAGACAAACAGAGAGTCACTAGTATGCCTCTACTTGACTAGCTCATTAATCAAAGATGGTTAAGTTTCCTAACCATAGACATGAGTTGTCATTTGATAAATGAGATCACATCATTAGAAAATGATGTGATTGACATGACCCATCCGTTAGCTTAGCACTTTGATCATTAGTTTATTTCTATTGCTTTCTCCATAACTTATACATGTTCCTATGACTATGAGATTATGCAACTCCCGAATACTGGAGGAACACTTAGTGCACTATCAAACATCACAACGTAACTAGGTGATTATAAAGATGCTCTACGGGTGTCTCCGATGGTGTTTGTTGAGTTGGCATAGATGGAGATTAGGATGTGTCACTCTGATTGTCGGAGAGGTATCTCTAGGCCCTCTTGGTAATGCACATCACTATAAGCCTTGCAAGCAATGTAACTAATGAGTTAGTTGAACGAGTAAAGAGACTTGCCGGTAACGAGATTGAACTAGGTATTGAGATACCGACGATCGAATCTCGGGCAAGTAACATACTGATGACAAAGGGAACAACGTATGTTGTTATGCGGTTTAACCGATAAAGATCTTCGTAGAATATGTAGGAACCAATATGAGCATCCAGGTTCCGCTATTGGTTATTGACCGAAAGTGAGTCTCGGTCATGTCTACATAGTTCTCGAACCTGTAGGGTCCGCACGCTTAACGTTCGGTGACGATCGGTATTATGAGTTTATGTGTTTTGATGTACCGAAGGTAGTTCAGAGTCCCAGATATGATCACGGACATGACGAGGAGTCTCGAAATGGTTGAGACATAAAGATCCATATAATGGAATGCTATGGTTGGACATCAGAATGGTTCCGAGTGAGTTCGGGCATTTACAGGAGTACCAGGGGGTTACTGGAACCCCCCGGGGAGTGTATGGGCCTTATTGGGCCTTAGTGGGAGAGAGGAGGAGGCGGCCAAGGTGGAGGGCGCCCTCCCCCCAAGCCCAATCCGAATTGGGTGGGGGCGCCCCCCCCCCCTTTCCTTTCCTCTCTCCCCCCCTTCCTTCCTCTCCTACTCCAACTAGGGAAGGGGGAATCCTACTCCCACCGGGAGTAGGACTCCCCCCTTGGGCGCGCCATGAGAGGGCCGACCCTCCCCCTCCTCCACTCCCTTATATACAGGGGAGGGGGCACCCCATAGACACACAAGTTGATTGTTTAGCCGTGTGCGGTGCCCCCCTCCATAGATTTCCACCTCGCTCATATCGTTGTAGAGCTTAGGCGAAGCCCTGCGTCGGTAACTTCATCATCACCGTCATCACGCCGTCGTGCTTACGAAACTCTCCCTCGACCTCAGCTGGATCTAGAGTTCGTGGGACGTCACCGAGCTGAACGTGTGCAGATCACGGAGGTACCGTACCTTTGGTGCTAGGATCGGTCGGGTCGTGAAGACGTACGACTACATCAACCGCGTTGTTATAACGCTTCCGCTTACGGTCTACGAGGGTACGTGGAAAAACTCTCCCCTCTCATTGATATGCATCACCTAGATGGATCTTGCGTGTGCGTAGGAAATTTTTTGAAATTACTGCATTCCCCAACAGGGATGAGGCGTGGCTATAGTGCAACCTGCCACCCCCGAATCTGGGGCTGAGCGCGGCTACAGTACGGGCATACCCAACAGACGCCCCTCACCTGGCGTGGTACTGTAGCCACACAGCCCATGACATTACCTACTACATAGGGAGCTACGCTCCCACGACGGCCTATCAATACGGCCCGCAGGCGGCGAGCCCTACTTGTCGACGAGCCCCAAAAGGCGGCAACGGGAGCGGGCCGCCTCCTAGCAAGCGGCCCCCTCCCCCCTCAAAGTCCGTGCGCCATTAACCAGAGGAGACAGGGAGTGGCTATAGTGAACGCCCACCAGGAGGCGGTACTGTAGCCATGCTTCCCCCGACAAAGCATCCATCATCAGTAGCAAGGCTATAGTGCAAAGCGATCCACCAGACCCGCAAGCGGCGGGCACGGCCTGTCGGCCGAGTACACAACAATCGGTGGGACCCACCAAGCGGCGGGACCCAGCAGCCAGCGGAGAAGTCGGCGTCTAGAGACACTGATGGCCAGTTCCTACACCCGGTCGGATTACCATTGTACCCCTGGGGGTAGGCCTATATAAACCCCCAGGCTTCCCCATGCAAAGGGTTTAGAACCTTAGAAGACACACACCCACATAGAGAGAGTGAAGTAGGGCTAGCCTTGTTCTTCTTCCTCCTCTAGCCAAACAGCTCAAGGAGCAAGCTTGTAGCTACCTTGTTGAGATAGTGATCATGAGGAGACCCTGCAGAGCAGGACTAGGGGTGTTATCTCCTAGGAGAGCCCCGAACCTGGGTAAGATTCGCAGGCGTACACGGTCTCGCTCACTGCCGCTTCTAGAGCCCGACGACGTACTATTGTCCCTCTCCATGATTAGCCTTCCCTTGGCATATGTCGCTGCACAACCCCGACACATGGGCTTTGCCACTTTCTTTGATATTGATATCGTGGCCCTCTTGTGGAGCGAGACTCTTAAAGTAGCCTTTATGTGATTAACTTTTCGGAGCGACCCACTAAGACCGCGACATGCCTAATGGCTAAAGTTGAGTGGGATGGCTTTGGCATCGCCGTTTAGCCCATGTCAATATGAGATCTTTGCAAAGTCTTCTCAAGGGAGACCATGTCCGTGGACTAACAAATGTTAGCTTTGCAAAAGATCATGCTTGAAGTGCTTGTATAGAAGGAAAGCTACGTGAGAAGGCTCACCCTCCCACGACTATCATCTACTCAAAGAGGCCCTTGGAGCTCCTTCACTTGGATCTCTTTGGACCTCCATCCTTTGATAGTCTTGGGGGTAGAAAGTATTGCTTGGTGATTGTGGATTATTATTCAAGATACACTTGGGTATATTTCTTCAAGAGGAAGAGTGAGACCCAACAAACCATCATAGACTTTGCAAATGAAGCTCAACGCCAACACAACGCAAAGATCTTGACAATAAGAAATGACAACGGCATCGAGTTCAAGAACTACGCCTTGGATGAGTTTCTTAGTGATGAGGGGATCAAGCATGAATATTCCGCACCTTACACACCTCAACAAAATGGTGTAGCGGACAGGAAGAACCGAACGTTGATGGATATGGCAAGGACCATGATGGGGGAGTTCAAGTCTCCATACAATTTTTGGGCCGAAGCCATCAACACCGCGTGTCATGCGTCCAATCAGCTCTACCTCCGCAAAGGCTTGAACAAGACTCCATATGAGATACTCACCGATAACAAGCCCAACCTCAAGTACTTCCGGGTGTTCGGGTGTAGGTGTTTCATTCTCAAGAAAGTTGTTCGTTTGTCTAAATTTGAGGATAGAGCTCATGAGGGCATATTTGTTGGTTATGCTACAAACTCTCATGCTTACCGTGTCCTCAATAAGTCCACGAGACTTATTGAGGAGACGTGTAACATGGAGTTTGATGAGAATAACGGCTCCCAAGTGGAGCAAAGTGGTACTTGTGATGTAGGTGATGAAATTCCTCCCCATGCCATAAGAAGAATGGGTGTTGGTTATATCCTACCCATTGAGGAACCCCTTGTGGCCGAAGGAGAAGGACAATGTTCCACTCAAGTGGAACCATCACCAACCCAAGACCCACACGCTTCCGAAGAACAAAGTGAAGGTCCTAAACCAAATGAACAATATCAAGGGAAAAATCAACCTCAAGATGGTGGTGAACTACCAAGCGATGCCCAAGGTCAAGCTCTCACCTCCGAGCAAGTTCAAGATCAAGAGCAAGCTCAAGATGATGCTCAAGATGATCAAGTTACCGCTCCTCAACTCACTCCTGAGGAGGAATTGGAGTGTCGTACCACCAAGATTGCATCCAAGCTCACTACCAAGGGTCATCTCATGACGAATGTGCTTGGAAGCTTAAGAAATGGGGTAAGCACTTATAGACAATTAGCAAACTATTGTGAACATCACGCGTTTGTTTCTTATGTTGAACCCCAAAAGGTCTATGAGGCGCTCGAGGATCCCGATTGGCTTAATGCCATGCACAAAGAACTCAACAACTTTGAGCACAACAAGGTGTGGAGATTGGTGCCAAGGCCAACGGGGAACCACAATGTCATTGGAACCAAGTGGATATTCAAGAACAAGCAAGATGCTCATGGAATTATCGTTCGCAACAAGGCTCGTTTGGTAGCAAAAGGCTACTCCCAAGTCGAGGGTATCGACTACGGTGAAACCTTTGCTCCCGTTGCTCGCCTTGAATCCATTCGTTTGTTGATTACTTATGCCTCTCATCATAACTTCAAGTTGCAACAAATGGATGTGAAGAGTGCTTTCCTTAATGGTCCTATTGATGAGTTGGTGTATGTCAAACAACCCCCGGGGTTCGAGGATTCATATTTCCCCGATCATGTGTACAAACTCGATAAGGCACTATATGGCCTCAAACAAGCCCCACGTGCGTGGTATGAGCACCTTACTGAGTTGTTGCAAGATCGTGGGTTTGAAATTGGGAAAATCGACCCCACTCTTTTTACTAAGAAGGTCAAAGGGGAGTTATTTGTATGCCAACTATATTTTGATGATATTATATTTGGTTCCCCTAACAAAGCTTTCAATGAGGAGTTTGCCGCTCTCATGACCTTGAAGTTCAAGATGTCCATGATGGGAGAGCTGAAGTTCTTTCTCGGGTTCGAGATCAAGCAAAGAAGAGAAGGAACCTTCATCAACCAAGCCAAATATACTCAATACATGCTCAAGAGATTCAAGCTAAGTGATGTCAAGCCAGCTTCCACTCCAATGCCCGTCAAATGCCAACTTGACATAGATCCCAATGGTAAAGCGGTGGATCAAAAGGTATATTGCTCCATGATTGGCTCCTTGCTTTACCTTTGTGCATCTAGACCGGATATCATGTTGAGTGTGGGAATTTGTGCATGGTTTCAAGCCGCACCCAAGGAAAGCCACTATGTGGCGGTCAAGCGAATCTTTTGATATTTGGCTCATACCCCAAACTTTGGCTTATGGTACCCAAGAGGAGCAAACTTCAACCTTGTGGTCTTTTCGGACTCAGATTGGGCGGGAGACAAAGTGGATAGGAAGTCAACTTCCGGAGGGTGCCAATTTCTTGGTTGCTCTTTGGTGAGTTGGTCTTCTAAGAAGAAAAGTTGTGTATCTCTCTCGTCCACCGAAGCAGAGTATGTGGCCGCCGACAATTGTTGTGCACAACTTCTATGCATGAGGCAAACTGTAAAGGATTACGGCGTCATTTGTGACAAAGTGCCTCTTTGGTGTGACAATGAAAGTGCCATCAAGATTTCTCTCAACCCGGTGCAACACTTCAAGACGAAACATATTGAGATTCGGTATCACTTCATCCGGGATCACATTAGGTGAGGGGAGATCGAGCTCAACTATGTCAACACTCATGATAACCTTGCAGACATCTTCATGAAGCCACTGGATGAAGCAAGATTTCACGAGTTAAGGCATGAGCTAAATATCATGGATTCGAGCAATGTGGTTTGAACCTTTGCACACCCCACCATACTCATCTGATGTCTTGTTCTAGGTGTAGGCATGGTCATAGGGGGAGTATTGTTCTCTCAATCAACTCTTCCTTCCCCCGTTATGCATAAATTAATCAACTCTTTCACATTCGCCATTTTTTATGGTACTTGTGCTTCAAAGACGAGTCTTGGTCATGGGCCCAAGGTTAAAATCTTCGCGGTGCCATACCAATTGACTCAAACATAGGTGGCCTCGGCCACCGCCCTCCTTTGAAAGAAGGGTGTGCGAGTAGCTTCCTTAGGACGTGGTTTGTGATTTTGAGTTACTACAAGTTGCTCTTGGTTTCTTTATCTTTTTCAAACTTGGAGTATCTCTTCCTTGTGCTATTCTCTTGAGTCTCTATCCCAAGCCTTTCCCTATGCTTCAACCCCTAGTCTGCATAAGCCATTAGTTCTCTGTTCGGGCTGTTCTGTCTCCCTGCTAGCGGTACTACCACTGTGAGGGAATGGTACTACCGTTCTATCAAGCGGTACTACCGCTTGAGCAGTACTACTGGGCCTCCTGCCCGGATGTAATACCGGGGCGATACTACCGCTGCCCCCAACGGTACTACCGCTTAGCGGGATGCAGGAAGGATATGTATCGGGCAGGGGGAGTTCTAACTCCCCCATACCCATTCACTCTCCCTCCCCCATCTCTTTCTCTTTCTCAGGCGCCGAAGAACAGCCCCGGCCGCCGCTCTGGCTGGCCGATTCCGTGCCGTCTTCAATGATTCCGACCGGTGGAATCGTTCCCCACCACCTCCTCTCGCCATGGACCCCGGTGGTAGTAGCTCCAAGGTCCGTCGCAAGAATGTGAATCCCCCTTCCAAGCGTGGTCGCACCTATCATGCCAGAATTGTGTATTTCAAAGATGAAGAAGAGGTTGCCCCCACACCTCTGCCTGCCCATTGTCAATCTGCCAGGAACAAGGGCAAGTCAAATGTCAAGTCAACCGTTGCTTGTAAGAAGAAGGAACCGGTCAAGACCGAAGCTGAGTTAAAGCAGAATAAGTATTGGCAATATCGTGAGCAAAACCCCTACCTCATTTGTAATGCCCCGAGACCGATGTGCCAGGTGTCTTCCAGTTATTCGCTGTTGTTGCCTTGTCATTTTCTTGCGTGTCATGCATTTCATATCATGTCATCATGTGCATCACATTTGCATACATGTTCGTCTCATGCATCCGAGCTTTTCCCCGTTGTCCGTTTTGCAATCCGGCGCTCGTATGTCCTCCGGCGTCTCCTTTTGCCTCTTTTCATGTGCGGGTGTTAAACGTTCTCGGATTGGACCGAGACTTGCCAAGCGGCCTTGGGTTACTACCGGTAGACCGCCTGTCAAGTTTCGTGCCATTTGGACTTCGTTTGATACTCCAACGGTTAATCGAGGAACCGTATAGGCCTCGTGTGTGTTGCAGCCCAACACCCCTCCAAAGTGGCCCAAAACCCACCTAAACCCCCTCCATCATCTCGGTCGTTCGATCACGATCGCGTGTCCAAAAACCGAACCTCATTTGGACTCTCCTAGCTCCCTCTACCTATATATATGTGGCTCTCCCCGAAATTTCGCGGTCAAACCCTAGCCATCTTCCTCCTCCCGCAGTCGGACATGTCCGTCCCGCCGCCAGACGTGTCCACCGCCTCCAGCCACTTCACTTCGGCCAATAGCAGGTCGCCACATCATCGTTGCCGCCCCCGCGCCCAATCCCGCAGCGCCACGCGTCAGGCCGCCACGCCTCCTCTCTCCCGCACCCGCCGCGGCCCGGGTCGAGCCCTCCCCGGCCCGCGCCCGAGCGCCGCCCGTGCCCGCGCCGCCTCCCGCTCCCTGCCGAGCTCCACCTCCGCCGAGCGCGTCGCGCCTCCCACCGGCGATCCCCGCAGCCCGTCCACCAGCCGGCCAGTCCGTCCTCCGCCGCCCGACCTCCCCTACTGCGGCCGCCCCCCTCCTCGCCGGGGATGCCGCGCCCACGCCACCCCGGACCTCGCCGGCCCCCGAATCCGGCGCCCCGACCCCTCTCCGGACACCTCCCTTGACTCCGGTCGCCTCCCCTCGCGAACTCCGGCGAGCAACTCTGGTGGACCTTGAACCGTGCCAGATCCAGATCCACGAGATTGACCCTGGATTTCTCTAAGTCCCCAGATCCCAGTATTTTTTATGCATTTTTCATCGCATCATAACTCATCATCCGTGGCTCCGTTTTGAGCGTATAGCATATCAAATTGTTCGTCTCGACGAGTACTTCATTTCATTCCATTGCACCATGTTCATTTGAGTTCATCTTGATTCCCTAAATGCTGTTGCAAGAGTGCTATGCAATGTCAGTTTCAGATTCTTATCAGTAATTGGACATTTGTCATTTTTGCCATGATTATTGTGTGCCTCCTATGATCTTGAGCCCTACATGTGTTTTGTAGTATGCCATGCCATCTTTACAGGGGTGTATGCCATGTATTTTTGTGATCTTTGTGGTGACTAGCACAAGCATGCAAAGTAGCTCTTGTAATGTTTCTGATTTCAGGGACTTAGAAATCTTCTAAGTCTTTGCCCTGTCAATATTGTTATGCCATGTATTCTTGTAGATACAGGGTGATCCATGCCTCTTTTGAGCATGATCAGTAAGGATGTTTTGTAGATATTGTTGTGCTCTATCCATCCATGTCTTTGTTTGCATTTATGGAGCACCCTAGCTTGACTTAATCGAGCTCTACTTTTGCTATAAAATGTTCCTGGCAGATTATTTACATGTTAAGCGATTTTGCCGAGGTTGTTATAGTTTGTCCATGCATGCCATGAGAGTGTTCTTACCATGTTTAGCTTCTATGCCATGTCTACTTGCTGGGTGTATGCTTAGTTTGTCATGCAGGGCCTTGTGGCGAGTGCTTCGAGCTCGTAAACATGCCTACTCGATATCTGTTTTGCCATGTTCCAGTTTTCTACTAAGTCTGAATCTGTTAACGATAATTGCTATGTTCACATGGTTGCCATTGTATTTCTGATCCCTTTTGGCTTATGGTCAGTAAGGGACTTTTGTTGTATGCTTTGAGTAGCTTCATGCCATGCCTTGCTTTGCCATGATATGTTCCTGTAGCATGTTGTTATCTTGCTCTAAACTTTGCTCCCTGATGTTAAATTCCTGACATGTTATTTTCACTAAGTCTGTAACCTGATATCTTTTGCACTTTTGCCATGCTTGTTTGAACCTGCTATGGTGTGATTTAGCCGTAGCTCAGTGTTCATCTTTTGTCAAGCATCTTGAGTGAATCACTTCCATGTGCTTTGTTGTTATGTTAGAGTGCAGTAGCTTGTTGTTCTTGATGCATTTAGATGGCCTCCTGCTGTTAATCGCAGATCGGTGTCATATTTCTTTTGCTTGTCATTTTGCAAACCGTGCATCCGATTCCGGTGATCTTTATATCGATTTCGACCGAAATCAACTCATCTTTCCAGCAGCACTCTTGGTTTTCCAAGTTGAGGCCTGATTCAATCTTTCCTTCCCGAAGCATGCATATGCATTGCATATCACATCCGGCATATCATGCCATGTTTTGCGTCATGTTGTTTGCGCATTACACCATGGTTGATTGTTGTTTCATTTGCTTGTGTTTTTGTCTTGGGTAGAGCCGAGAGATGAGTTCGTGTTCGAGGTAACCCGTTGAGTCCGTTTACGAGGATCAAGCTTTCGTCTTCTCAGAGAACTTTGCAGGCAAGATGACCATACCCTCGAAATCACTTCTATCTTTGCTTGCTAGTTGCTCGCTCTATTGCTATGCCTATGCTATGATACCTACCACTTGCTATATCATGCCTCCCATATTGCCATGTCAAGCCTCTAACCCACCTTGTCCTAGCAAACCGTTGTTTGGCTATGTTACCGCTTTGCTCAGCCCCTCTTATAGCGTTGCTAGTTGCAGGTGAAGATTGGAGTTTGGTTCCATGTCGGAACATGGATATTTGTTGGGATGTCACAATATCTCTTATTTAATTAATGCATATATATACTTGGTAAAGGGTGGAAGGCTCGGCCTTATGCCTGGTATTTTGTTCCACTCTTGCCGCCCTAGTTTCCGTCATACCGGTGTTATGTTCCTTGATTTTGCGTTCATTACACGGTTGGGTTATAATGGGAACCCCTTGACAGTTCGCCTTGAATAAAACTCCTCTAGCAAGGCCCAACCTTGGTTTTACCATTTGCCACCTAGCCTTTTCTTCCCTTGGGTCAGCCAACCCAAGGGTCATCTTTATTTTAACCCCCCCCCCCCCGGGCCAGTGCTCCTTTGAGTGTTGGTCCAAACTAGAGTCCTTTGCAGCGCCCCCTCGGGGAAACTCGAGGTTTGGTTTTAGCTGTACGGAGCGCTCATCCGGTGTGCTCTGAGAACGAGTTATGTGCAGCTCCTATCGGAATTTGTCGGCACATTCGGGCGGCTTTGCTGGTCTTGTTTTACCATTGTCGAAATGTCTTGGAACCGGGATTCCGAGACTGATCGGGCCGTCCTTGGAGAAGGAATATCCTTCGTTGACCGTGAGAGCTTGTGATGGGCTAAGTTGGGACACCCCTGCAGGGTTATGAACTTTCGAAAGCCGTGCCCACGGTTATGGGCAGATGGGAATTTGTTAATGTCCGGTTGTAGAAAACTTGACACTTAACTTAATTAAAATGCATCAACCGCGTGTGTAGCCGTGATGGTCTCTTCTTGGCGGAGTCCGGGAAGTGAACACGGTGTTGGAGTTATGCTTGAACGTAAGTAGTTACAGGATCACTTCTTGATCACTTCTAGTTCACGACCGCGCTTTGCCTTCTCTTCTTGCTCTCTTTTGCGTATGTTAGCCACCACATATGCTAGTGCTTGCTGCAGCTCCACCTCATACCTTTTCCCTACCCATAAGCTTAAATAGTCTTGATCGCGAGGGTGTGAGATTGCTGAGTCCCCGTGACTCACAGATTACTTCCAAAACCAGTTGCAGGTGCCGATGATACCCGTGCAGGTGACGCAACCGAGCTCATGGAGGAGCTCGATGAAGATCATGTTCATTATGTTCCGTTTTCAGTTGATCAGTAGTAGAGCCCAGTTGGGTCGATCGGGGATCTGTAGCATTAGGGGTAGTCCTCTTTTATTTTGGTTCCGTAGTCGGACCTTGATTGTATCTGGATGATTGTAATGTTATATTCATGTATTGTGTGAAGTGGCGATTGTAAGCCAACTTTGTACCTCTTTCTTATTCAGTACATGGGATGTGTAAAGATTACCCCTCTTGCGACATTGCCTACAATGCGGTTATGCCTCTAAGTCGTGCTCCGACATGTGGGAGATATAGCCGCATCGTGGGTGTTACATCATTCCTTAGGATCCTTCTCTGGTTGGCTCACCATTCTGGAATAAGGATCAATCGCTTGTGTACTTTGATCGGATCAAGGGAAGGAAGAATATGTTTGTCAAGACCAAGTCAATCAACATGGAGCATATGGAGAAGTACCAAGCATACTTTGGAGAAGCTCGTGTCCTCTGTGAACAAATCAACATCGTGCCCCTCTCATGACCTTCAACTATGACTTTTATGCAGAGCTAGTTGCTCAGTTCTTTGCAACCATCTGGTATGGCACCAACTCAGAGCGCACTTTGATCTGGATGACCAATGGCAGGTAGTTGCGCACCACTTGGGCTGAGTTTATGGCTCTTCTTGGATATCCTGACGAGGGGCTGAGGAAGCCTCTTGGCCTTCGTCCTCACCATGAGGGGGGCTACTCACAAGGATGAGCTGAAACCTCACATGATTACCACCAAGATTGAGAAGGGAGTCAAGAAGGATCTCAAGCCTTTCTTTGACATTATGCATCGCATCTTTCGGCAAACTCTTTTTCCTCGCATTGGCAACTTGGACATGGTGCATGGCCATCTTGTGGATATGCTCCTATTGTGCCACTCTGAGAAGGGCACGGATGTCGTCCTAGATGTCTCTCACGTCATGTGGAAGGAGCTAGTGAGTGCTACCTATGGAGATCACTGCCCAATTTATGCTCCTTTCATCTTCAAGCTGATTCCGTCTACCTGGAGCTCCACTTTCCCTGGTATACCACTTGAGCATGGACCCTTGACTCCTCATGACATTCTCAACTTGCGTCAGAAGGAGCTTTGGGCCTCCACTACTCATCCTGAGGCGGTTGTATCTTCTGCTTCTGGAGAGGATCAAGGTGATGATGGTGGTCCTGCTCCTGGCTCAGAGCATTCTTCTGGTCAGTCAGGTTGGGCGGACAAGCTCAAGCATAAGGTGAAGAAAATATTTTGCTTTTAGACGGATGTTCAACACAAGATGTACTTGGCACATGTGGATGCCAAGAAGGCTCGTCAGGAGAGGAAGGCGGTCATGAGGAAGCTTGAGATCCCATTTCAAGATGGCTCTGAGGACCGTATCACTCCGGAGGACAAATGGATTTCTTCGTACTCTCACTGGACGGATTCGGATGAGTCAAATGCTGCTACTTCTGCTCCAACTCAGGACCAGGAGATCGAGGAGGAGCCCGATGGGTCTGAGGAGATGTCTGCTGATGGGTCTGATTCTGAGGAGGAGTCTGACGAGTCCATGGGAGGAGACTAGTGCCATCTGGAGTTGCGTTAGGTATCTCTCTTCCTTTTTGGTGTCTTGATGCCAAAGGGGGGAGAGGTTTAGGACCGAGGATTTGTCTTTCTGCAGGGTGTTGCTGAGTCACAAGCTTGGTTCTTGTTGTTGCCCTTGTGTTTCTACTTGTGAACTCTTTTCCTTCGTTTGCTTTGGTTTGGTGTGAGACTCTCTATCATATGGTGTAAGACATATGCTACCCAGGTTAATCTTGTTATGTCTCTATGTGCGTGAATGTATGATCTTTTGTCTTATTAGTTTCCTTGCTTAAATGTCCCTTATATCATTGCAAGGATTGCCCGGTCTATAAAATATAGGGGGAGTGTTGATCCTAGTATGTGTGTTGTGCAGTCCAAAGCACATATTTTGAATGCACACATCTAGGGGGGGCCTGTCTATCTTTTATAGATTCTTGGGTTTGCATATGCTCATTATATATCTCTTTGAGCAAATCTCGTATTGTCATCAATCCACCAAAAAGGGGGAGATTGTAAGGGCATATTTCTCCCTAAGTGGTTTTGGTGATTGACAATGCATTTGCGGACTAATCGTGTGCATTGAGCATTTCAGATATCTCATGGCTAGGCACTAGATGATTCGACGCCCCTCGGAGCCTTTCGAAGACGGCGGTTTTTTCTATGTTTCTTTTCGGTGGATTTGAGTTGTAGGAAAGCCGTACTATTAAGAGAGGGTCCGCTTCGGAAAGGTATGGGTGGAATCAACACGTACACAGCCCCATATGCACCCACTGCCTCCTTCCCATCTCCGGAGCCCTTCCTGTGTTTTCTGTGGCATTTTCAGCATCTTGCCAGCGGTAGTACCGCCTGTGCCCACGGTAGTACCGCTGGTACTTCCGTGGTACTGCCGCTTAGGGCCTCCCCGCGCGTGCAACTTTCGGTTGCCCATTTGTCTCTCACGGTAGTACTGCGGTAGTACCGCTTAGGCAGTACAACAGCCCGTACTACCGTCTCCACTACCGCTTGTGGGGTGTTCTCGTGTGCAAGGTTCTGTTCCCGCTTTGCCTCTAGCGGTAGTAGAGTGGCACTAGGACGGTAGTACCGCTTGGCACGGTACTGCCGCCCCTGGCACCCTCTACTACAACTGGCTCTCCAGGCCTAAGACCCAAGCGGTAGTACCGCTCGGGTCAGCGGTAGTACCGCTCCAGCGGCACTACCGTTGCTACACTCTATGTAGTCTTAGGGTTGTGTGGTGGTGTACTGCCTAAGCGGTAGAACCGCTCCTAGGAGCGGTAGAACCGCTTAACTGCGGGCTGGGCAGAAAAACGGTTGGATTTTTGCTCTCCTATATTAAGGGGGGTCTTCTTCCTCCTAGTGTTGACCTCTTCCTTTCCTAAGCTCCATTTTCGCCCGATCTCTCTCCCTAGCCAATCAAACTTGTTGATTTTCTAGAGATTGGTTGAGAAGGCCCCAATCTACACTTCCACCAAGAGAAATTTGATTCCCCCCACTAATCCCTTGCGGATCTTGTTACTCTTGGGTGTTTGAGCACCCTAGACGGTTGAGGTCACCGCGGAGCCATATTCCATTGTGGTGAACCTTCATGGTGTCATTGGGAGCCTCCAATTAAGTTGTGGAGATTGCCCCAACCTTGTTTGTACAGGTTCAGTCGCCGCCTCCAAGGGAACCAATAGTGGAATCACGGCATCTCACATTGTGTGAGGGCGTGAGGAGAATATGGTGGCCCTAGTGGCTTCTTGGGGAGCATTGTGCCTCCACACCGCTCCAACGGAGACATACTTCCTCTCAAAGGGAAGGAACTTCGGTAACACATCCTCGTCTCCACCGGTTCCACTCTTGGTTATCTCTAACCTTTACTTGTGCAAGCTTATATTGTGTTGTATCCCTTGCTTGCTTGTGTGCTTGTTGCTGTTGCATCATATAGGTTGCTCACTGAGTTGCATATCTAGACAACCTACTTTGATGCAAAGTTTAAATTGGTAAAGAAAAGCTAAAAATTGTTAGTTGCCTATTCACCCCCCCCCCTCTAGTCAACTATATCGATCCTTTCAGCAGGTACATGGATGGAGATGTGGACCCCTCAGGCTACTAAAGGACAAGCATTGGTAAAAGCTTCAAGACTCTACCTTTTTGGTTAAGTGGTCTAAGATCACATTGAGTCCACAGGAAAGACAATACTATTAAAAGGGATGAGGTTTTGATTCTGGTATATTTGCTCAAGTGCTTAGAGATATTGCTCCAAACCCTCCGCCGCACTCTCACATTCATCTATGTCCCAAACCCTAAAACCTATCTTGGCCCCACCGAAACACATACATCCAGACCCATCGAGATACACTTGGCATAGCCACTGGCTAAACCCTGGCAACTCGGTCCCACCGAGATGACCCTTCGGTCTTACCGAAGAGCACTTGCCAACCTTCTTCCCTTGGGTCAGCCAACCCAAGGGTCATCTTTATTTTAACCCCCCCCCCCGGGCCAGTGCTCCTTTGAGTGTTGGTCCAAACTAGAGTCCTTTGCAGCGCCCCCTCGGGGAAACTCGAGGTTTGGTTTTAGCTGTACGGAGCGCTCATCCGGTGTGCTCTGAGAACGAGTTATGTGCAGCTCCTATCGGAATTTGTCGGCACATTCGGGCGGCTTTGTTGGTCTTGTTTTACCATTGTCGAAATGTCTTGTAACCGGGATTCCAAGACTGATCGGGCCGTCCTTGGAGAAGGAATATCCTTCGTTGACCGTGAGAGCTTGTGATGGGCTAAGTTGGGACACCCCTGCAGGGTTATGAACTTTCGAAAGCCGTGCCCACGGTTATGGGCAGATGGGAATTTGTTAATGTCCGGTTGTAGAAAACTTGACACTTAACTTAATTAAAATGCATCAACCGCGTGTGTAGCCGTGATGGTCTCTTCTTGGTGGAGTCCGGGAAGTGAACACGGTGTTGGAGTTATGCTTGAACGTAAGTAGTTACAGGATCACTTCTTGATCACTTCTAGTTCACGACCGCGCTTTGCCTTCTCTTCTTGCTCTCTTTTGCGTATGTTAGCCACCACATATGCTAGTGCTTGTTGCAGCTCCACCTCATACCTTTTCCCTACCCATAAGCTTAAATAGTCTTGATCGCGAGGGTGTGAGATTGCTGAGTCCCCGTGACTCACAGATTACTTCCAAAACCAGTTGCAGGTGCCGATGATACCCGTGCAGGTGACGCAACCGAGCTCACGGAGGAGCTCGATGAAGATCATGTTCATTATGTTCCGTTTTCAGTTGATCAGTAGTAGAGCCCAGTTGGGTCGATCGGGGATCTGTAGCATTAGGGGTAGTCCTCTTTTATTTTGGTTCCGTAGTCGGACCTTGATTGTATCTGGATGATTGTAATGTTATATTCATGTATTGTGTGAAGTGGCGATTGTAAGCCAACTTTGTACCTCTTTCTTATTCAGTACATGGGATGTGTAAAGATTACCCCTCTTGCGACATTGCCTACAATGCGGTTATGCCTCTAAGTCGTGCTCCGACACGTGGGAGATATAGCCGCATCGTGGGTGTTACATCATTCCTTAGGATCCTTCTCTGGTTGGCTCACCATTCTGGAATAAGGATCAATCGCTTGTGTACTTTGATCGGATCAAGGGAAGGAAGAATATGTTTGTCAAGACCAAGTCAATCAACATGGAACATATGGAGAAGTACCAAGCATACTTTGGAGAAGCTCGTGCCCTCTGTGAACAAATCAACATCGTGCCCCTCTCATGACCTTCAACTATGACTTTTATGCAGAGCTAGTTGCTCAGTTCTTTGCAACCATCTGGTATGGCACCAACTCAGAGCGCACTTTGATCTGGATGACCAATGGCAGGTAGTTGCGCACCACTTGGGCTGAGTTTATGGCTCTTCTTGGATATCCTGACGAGGGGCTGAGGAAGCCTCTTGGCCTTCGTCCTCACCATGAGGGGGGCTACTCACAAGGATGAGCTGAAACCTCACATGATTACCACCAAGATTGAGAAGGGAGTCAAGAAGGATCTCAAGCCTTTCTTTGACATTATGCATCGCATCTTTCGGCAAACTCTTTTTCCTCGCATTGGCAACTTGGACATGGTGCATGGCCATCTTGTGGATATGCTCCTATTGTGCCACTCTGAGAAGGGCACGGATGTCGTCCTAGATGTCTCTCACGTCATGTGGAAGGAGCTAGTGAGTGCTACCTATGGAGATCACTGCCCAATTTATGCTCCTTTCATCTTCAAGCTGATTCCGTCTACCTGGAGCTCCACTTTCCCTGGTATACCACTTGAGCATGGACCCTTGACTCCTCATGACATTCTCAACTTGCGTCAGAAGGAGCTTTGGGCCTCCACTACTCATCCTGAGGCGGCTGTATCTTCTGCTTCTGGAGAGGATCAAGGTGATGATGGTGGTCCTACTCCCGGCTCAGAGCATTCTTCTGGTCAGTCAGGTTGGGCGGACAAGCTCAAGCATAAGGTGAAGAAAATATTTTGCTTTTAGACGGATGTTCAACACAAGATGTACTTGGCACATGTGGATGCCAAGAAGGCTCGTCAGGAGAGGAAGGCGGTCATGAGGAAGCTTGAGATCCCATTTCAAGATGGCTCTGAGGACTGTATCACTCCGGAGGACAAATGGATTTCTTCGTACTCTCACTGGACGGATTCGGATGAGTCAAATGCTGCTACTTCTGCTCCAACTCAGGACCAGGAGATCGAGGAGGAGCCCGATGGGTCTGAGGAGATGTCTGCTGATGGGTCTGATTCTGAGGAGGAGTCTGACGAGTCCATGGGAGGAGACTAGTGCCATCTGGAGTTGCGTTAGGTATCTCTCTTCCTTTTTGGTGTCTTGATGCCAAAGGGGGGAGAGGTTTAGGACCGAGGATTTGTCTTTCTGCAGGGTGTTGCTGAGTCACAAGCTTGGTTCTTGTTGTTGCCCTTGTGTTTCTACTTGTGAACTCTTTTCCTTCGTTTGCTTTGGTTTGGTGTGAGACTCTCTATCATATGGTGTAAGACATATGCTACCCAGGTTAATCTTGTTATGTCTCTATGTGCGTGAATGTATGATCTTTTGTCTTATTAGTTTCCTTGCTTAAATGTCCCTTATATCATTGCAAGGATTGCCCGGTCTATAAAATATAGGGGGAGTGTTGATCCTAGTATGTGTGTTGTGCAGTCCAAAGCACATATTTTGAATGCACACATCTAGGGGGGGCCTGTCTATCTTTTATAGATTCTTGGGTTTGCATATGCTCATTATATATCTCTTTGAGCAAATCTCGTATTGTCATCAATCCACCAAAAAGGGGGAGATTGTAAGGGCATATTTCTCCCTAAGTGGTTTTGGTGATTGACAATGCATTTGCGGACTAATCGTGTGCATTGAGCATTTCAGATATCTCATGGCTAGGCACTAGATGATTCGACGCCCCTCGGAGCCTTTCGAAGACGGCGGTTTTTTCTATGTTTCTTTTCGGTGGATTTGAGTCGTAGGAAAGCCGTACTATTAAGAGAGGGTCCGCTTCGGAAAGGTATGGGTGGAATCAACACGTACACAGCCCCATATGCACCCACTGCCTCCTTCCCATCTCCGGAGCCCTTCCTGTGTTTTCTGTGGCATTTTCAGCATCTTGCCAGCGGTAGTACCGCCTGTGCCCACGGTAGTACCGCTGGTACTTCCGTGGTACTGCCGCTTAGGGCCTCCCCGCGCGTGCAACTTTCGGTTGCCCATTTGTCTCTCACGGTAGTATTGCGGTAGTACCGCTTAGGCAGTACAACAGCCCATACTACCGTCTCCACTACCGCTTGTGGGGTGTTCTTGTGTGCAAGGTTCTGTTCCCGCTTTGTCTCTAGCGGTAGTAGAGTGGCACTAGGACGGTAGTACCGCTTGGCACGGTACTGCCGCCCCTGGCACCCTCTACTACAGCTGGCTCTCCAGGCCTAAGACCCAAGCGGTAGTACCGCTCGGGTCAGCGGTAGTACCGCTCCAGCGGCACTACCGTTGCTACACTCTATGTAGTCTTAGGGTTGTGTGGTGGTGTACTGCCTAAGCGGTAGAACCGCTCCTAGGAGCGGTAGAACCGCTTAACTGCGGGCTGGGCAGAAAAACGGTTGGATTTTTGCTCTCCTATATTAAGGGGGGTCTTCTTCCTCCTAGTGTTGACCTCTTCCTTTCCTAAGCTCCATTTTCGCCCGATCTCTCTCCCTAGCCAATCAAACTTGTTGATTTTCTAGAGATTGGTTGAGAAGGCCCCAATCTACACTTCCACCAAGAGAAATTTGATTCCCCCCACTAATCCCTTGCGGATCTTGTTACTCTTGGGTGTTTGAGCACCCTAGACGGTTGAGGTCACCGCGGAGCCATATTCCATTGTGGTGAACCTTCATGGTGTCATTGGGAGCCTCCAATTAAGTTGTGGAGATTGCCCCAACCTTGTTTGTACAGGTTCAGTCGCCGCCTCCAAGGGCACCAATAGTGGAATCACGGCATCTCACATTGTGTGAGGGCGTGAGGAGAATATGGTGGCCCTAGTGGCTTCTTGGGGAGCATTGTGCCTCCACACCGCTCCAACGGAGACATACTTCCTCTCAAAGGGAAGGAACTTCGGTAACACATCCTCGTCTCCACCGGTTCCACTCTTGGTTATCTCTAACCTTTACTTGTGCAAGCTTATATTGTGTTGTATCCCTTGCTTGCTTGTGTGCTTGTTGCTGTTGCATCATATAGGTTGCTCACTGAGTTGCATATCTAGACAACCTACTTTGATGCAAAGTTTAAATTGGTAAAGAAAAGCTAAAAATTGTTAGTTGCCTATTCACCCCCCCCCCTCTAGTCAACTATATCGATCCTTTCAGCAGGTACATGGATGGAGATGTGGACCCCTCAGGCTACTAAAGGACAAGCATTGGTAAAAGCTTCAAGACTCTACCTTTTTGGTTAAGTGGTCCAAGATCACATTGAGTCCACAGGAAAGACAATACTATTAAAAGGGATGAGGTTTTGATTCTGGTATATTTGCTCAAGTGCTTAGAGATATTGCTCCAAACCCTCCGCCGCACTCTCACATTCATCTATGTCCCAAACCCTAAAACCTATCTTGGCCCCACCGAAACACATACATCCAGACCCATCGAGATACACTTGGCATAGCCACTGGCTAAACCCTGGCAACTCGGTCCCACCGAGATGACCCTTCGGTCTTGCCGAAGAGCACTTGCCAACCTTCTTTAACCTATCGATTACATCTCAGAAATTCCAAGTGGTTCCGATCGGTGTCACGGCATTGTGGAAAGTGATTAGGTCATCACCATTCAGTCTCACCGAGCTGTTCCATCTGGTCTCACCGAAAAGCATAAAGTTCAAACCTTTTCTACTAGTTAGTCTCATCAAGTGTCTTCATCTGGTCCCACAGAGTAGTGCATAAAGGTGTGTAACGGTTAGATTTTTGGTGTCGCCTAGCTTGCGCTCGCCTGAATATTCGCTCCTTGTGACATACCCATAATTTTTAATGTGATTACCTTTTGTCGTTACGAATTACGTAGAACTCAATGTATGACCTTTTATGTGTTCACCCTTCAGATTGCTGAACATGCATGCATTCCTTTTTTTTTTGATTCACCGTGCTTGCATAAGTACTTCTTTCCTTGCTATATAATTAAGTGAAATTATGATATAGTCATATTTATTTTGAACGTTAGGGCCTCATTTAGCAGTTTTTTTCTAAGGGCCCTAAATTCCTACAGACTAGTCTGATTCAAATCCATTTTGATCTTAAGAACAGGGTGTGCCATCAATACATACTGTATATGATAATTGGTACCATAGCTGGCCAAACGTGCCAGCCCAGCCCGCTTAGGCACGATTATTCTACGGGCCCTGCAGCCTGTAGCCCAGGCACGGCCCGACTGCTAATCGGGCCGGCCCACCGGCACGCCAGGCATGCTAATCTGACTGCTATTTGGCGCACTGGGCGTTTTTAGCCTATTTTTACATGTTGGGCCATATAGAGATATATAAAAATAGAAAAAGATAACCGGGTCGTGCCGTGCCGGCCCACGTGCTCAGCCTAGCAACCCAAGCATGACCCAGGGTGTGCCGCTTGCCGGTCCCGACCCGTTTAGCCCGTGTCGTGCTTGGCTCACGACGGGCCGTGCCGGCGTGCTCGCGGGCCGGTCTGGTTGGCCCAGCCCATTTGACCAGCTATAATTGGTACCAATTTAATGCTTTAGTTATCCTGAAAGGTTTGGGAGGAAATTTTTAATTTTCCTATATCAATTATGGAGAGAAATAAATGCCTAAATCAAATCTTCACATAAAAGGGTTAAAATGCATGTATAATTACAAACAAGCTAATATTTATCGACGCCTTAAACATCAATACTAGCTAAGTTTAGCTCTTCAACAAACATAGGACGTCAATAAACATAACCATTTGGATAAGCGTTGATGCCAAAAATTAATATCTCATAAAAATAACCATCTTAATATCCACGTACTTTAACTATATATATGAATCATGAATGTACTCATACTTTCATCTGTTCGAGTTTGGAAGAATATCTGAAAATACATCATCGACACATGACGAACATGGGTAAAGGACCAGTGGGAACCAACAAGATATTGATATGCTTGTGGTTGGTGATGCTGCTTCTCCTTTCATCTGGTAGGAACACAATTAACCTATACATCTCCAATTCATACTAATCCAAGTTAATTACTTGATACTTATTGTTTGCTAATGGATGCAGAAAAGATGGGATCTGAAGGTTGTAAAGGTCATGATAGCCAAACCTGGGATGGCAACATGTGTGTAAAGCACGACACCTGCAATGTGGTCTGCCAGAGAGAGGATTATGACAGAGGCCGCTGCTACGTGACTGTATGCATGTGCTACAAGAACTGCGTTGCTTTACCAATTTAGGCATGCTCGATCGGTGTGCTAGTCATGCAATAAAATAAAGGATTTGTGCTTGATGGTGTAATGTTCACTTGCTCTTTTTAGCCCGCTTTTGCTTGATTATGATTAACACTGCTCATTGCAGACATCGTTTATTAGTTTTCAATGATAACATTAGTAAATTACTAAACAATATCAACCGCCCGCGAGATTGGTTGAAAAACGTGGCTGCGAGATCAGTTTGCCCGGCCGTGAGATCGACAGTAGAGAACAACCTTTTTCCGCGAGAAACACTGCCCTATTTTTTCAGTTGGTGCCTTGGACATCTAAAGCCCAGCAGGCCCAAATAATGGCAGGTCGTCCATTTTGTTACAGGAGCAGCGGCCCATTCCGTATGGCGATCTGTGGTTACTTACGAGCTTTTGCAAATCGATCCAACGGCCAAAAATTCTTAAACTCGTTGATCTAATGGCCAGAAAAGGTACTCAGTTATAATGTATCTAAATAAATGTGCTGTGCTGTTAGCATTTTATTACTGTGTGTTGTGCTGTTAGGCTCTTACTTCAAACACCAAGCAGACGGTTCTCGTTTTACACATCCAAGACCATACTATGCCCTGAACATGGCTACATTTTACTCTCACACACACAGTACTTGAGAGGCAAACAGCCAGGTACGGTACGGATTAGGGTGAGTCGGAGTGGTGAGACATGTGACATGAAGAGAAATGATGCCCAAACCCGTGATGGGCCCGACGACGCTTGTCGAACGGACGGACACCAGGCCATGGGCAAGCAGAGAGAGGGGCCCATGTCTCTGATGGGTCAATGCACAGGCCAAAACATCACCCTCCCTCTACAGCAAAGGGAGATCCAACTAGATATGCACCATTCTGGAGAACACACACTACAGTCTACATATATGCACATTTGTTGTCCCCAGGCTCATTCATGGCCAGAACATCACCATCATCATCTTACATGAACCTCAACCACCAGCATGTGCCATGAAGCTATTTTGCCACACTTGTTGTTCGGCCTCTACATTGCTGGTTCCCATCTGGACAAACTGAATTCAGCTCAAGAAGCTGAAATGGTGGGACTGTATGGCCGGCCGGGGTCCGATCCAGCTCCATTCGGCGTCGTCTGGCGCGATGGAAGATGTTCTGAAGAAATTTTCTGCTAGAACGATGATGGAGGTGGCTAGAAGCTGTGGTGCTGGGCCAGCATCGCGACGAGTTCATCGCTGGATGGCCGATCGGCGGGCAGCTCCGAGAGGCACACGATGGCGACCCTGACGGCCATCACCATCTCCTCCTCGTCGACCTCCTCCCCTACAATGCTGCTGTCCAGCGCTTCTTTCGTGTCGCCGGAATGCTGCATGTGACGGAGCCATCGCGCCAGGCTGCCCCGTCCGCTTTCTCCCGAGAAAAACGGGTCCGCGGGGTCTTTCCCGGTGAGCAGAACGCCGAGGATCATGCCGAAAGCATAGACGTCGCACTTATCCGTGTACCTGCACAAGCAAATGTTTGAATCTAAATGCTCAGAAACACCCAAGAGCTGAAAAACATATGGATGGCAGAACATGATATTGAAGTTCTGAACCATCTAACAGAAGAAAAACACAAGCTCTATTAGGACTGACCACTGAAGTTGTAAAACTGATGATCAACCATTGACAAAATAAATAAATCATTAGTTACTGATCTGGTTAAAGTAGACTGGTTAAAAGTCCTTATCTGCACGTTAGCTTCCCATAAGTTTACTGATGTACTTATCTGAATGAGATTGGAATAAGAATATAGAACACCAATCCTCAAAGCATCTATTCTCTGATTGATATACAAGAGGCTAGAATGAAATATATCGATATTTTTTAGTAGAACAGGGTGTGGGCCAACAGCTGTATGTGCTCATGCGGGAATATATGGAAAGCGTAACAATCAAAGGTAATTCAAAAAGGTTAGATGCAGGTTCCCTAACAAAGTAAAGATTCTCCAGTTACAAAAAGCAAAAGCTGGGTACCTTCGATTAAGCCCTCTGGTATTCTTTATTAATATGCTTTATGTTTACTCTCTTACTCATTTCACTGATTAAATTTAAATGGCGCGGAAGTGAAGTCTACTTATCATCAACACAGTCAAATGACTAGAAAACCAAATTCAGAAGAGTCTAATGAAAGGACACAGACAACACTGTTTTGCTAGCCAATGATTCCGCACTTTTTTTTTCACTGTTAACTGGGAATACAAATCAAATGAAACTATGGATGCAAGCAATAATGAAATGGAATGTCAAATACTTGTTTTGGTAGTGTATATAATGTTGCAAATGCATGTACTAGTTCAAATGAAAAAAAAATGGTCTGATATTATCACCACAGAATTACACATTTAGTTGCCAGATGAATAAGTATGGGTTAACAAAATTTTAATGAGCTGTTGCTATCACACATCACAGATTTCTAGCAATCTGAAATACCTCTTGTTTGCTTCATATCTACAAAACTGTGGTATGCAACATTTGAACATGCACACACATGATATCTGTTTCTAATTAAAAAAATGCAAAATCTAACAGCAAAATTTCTTGATTTTACAAAAGATATATTTAGAGCTACCTTCCTTGCAGTGATAATGATGCACATCCTAGGTTTAATTTTCCCTCATTATAATTTATAATGAACGGACAAACAAACCACATTGTCAATTTGAGAAAGTAGTAGTCATACTGCAATATGCAAGGTACTAGATTTAGCTGAACTGAACACTGAACTCTGAAAAAAGATCACACATAGATCTTTACCTGTTACTTTGGTAGCACTCTGGAGCAGCGTAGAGGCTGCCGGACGACTCCGGATCAGGCAAACCGGAATCGATAAGCCTCGCAACGCCGCAATCCGCCAGCACCGGTTCAAACCCTTCTTCCAGCATCACATTCGACGGCTTGAGGTTGCAATGCAGTATCCTGGGGTTGCACTCGAAGTGCAGGTGGCGCAGACCCTTGGCCACCCCGGCCGCAATCCTGTTCCTGGTGTCCCAGCTGAGACTGACCTGCTGCGACCTCACCCTCTTCATCACGTCCTCGAGGCTGCCCCCCGGCACGAAGTCGTAGACGAGCGAGAGCCGGTCGGCATCGCGAACGTAGGCCTTGAGGCTCATCACGTTGAGGTGCCTCACCCGGGCGAGCAGCTCCAGCTGCCGCTGCACCCTCCGCATGTCGGACTTGGAGCCGCTCGCCGGCCGCGAGGGCGACGGCGAGGGTGAGGGTGAGGCGCGGGCGGCGGCGGCGAGGTCGAGCACCTTGACGGCGACGGTGAGGTCGCCGTCGAGGTCGAGCTTGTGGTACGTCCCGCGGGGCCCGCGCGCGAGCGGGCGCGCGGAGGGGAGCGCGCACTGGAGGCTCTTGGGCGAGATTTGCGGCGTGAAGGAGACGGGGCCCCTGGCGACGGCCGGCGCGTTCCCGGCGTGGAGCACGGCGACACGGATGGCGTATAGGAAGGCGAGAGAGAGGAGGAAGCCGGCGAGCGAGCCGAGGAGCACGCCGAGCGCGATGCGGCGGAGGTGCGCGGCGCCGCCGGCCTGCGCGCGGGGGGGCCTGGGCTGCGGCGGCGGGAGGGGCGCGGCCGGGGACTGCGTGGCGGACAGGGGCTGGGAGTGCAGCGGCGGCTGGGAGGCGCAGAGCGGGAGGTCGGCGAGCAAGAGGACGAGGAGGAGGAGAGTGGCGAGGGTTTTTGTAGGGTTCTTGGCCGCCGCCGCCGCCGTCCCGGCTCCCGGAGCCATTGGAGCAAAGAACCGATTTGGCAGCGGGGAGGAGAGAAAAATTCGCTCTAGGGATAATGCTCGAGGAATAGAATCAAAGATTGGTGTACCAAGATGCCATTTTCCGCATGGTTCTTGCTTTATCAACAAGGGGGAGATGAGATTGATTGCAGCCGAAAGAGGACAGCGAAACGGAAACGAGCAAGCTCACTCAGCGCAATGAATAGGGCTCAGAGATTTCGCAGGAGAGTGGCGAGGAGCTCTGCACGGTGCCAAAATTATACCTGACGACGACGAGGAAGAAGGCAGAAACGGCGAAAACGTCGCCTTGCTCCTCCTCCTCCTCCTCCTCCTCCTCCGCAGTAGCGGAGTAGGCGTGCGAGAGAGAGCCGCTCACCGTCACGTCACGCGGCCCGCGCCTCCTACCAAGACGAGCGGGCGAGCTTCTCCCTCCCGAGAGGAGCTTTAAGTCGAAACGGAACGGCGGGGCGAGAAGAGAGAAACTATCCCAGGCTCCCACGGTGAGCGGAGGGGAGCGGAGCAGGGGGCAGCAAAGGCGTTGGCGTGGGGGAATCAAAAGGGCGGGCGAGGCTTTCTGGGTTGCCGGCGCATCTCGCAGCTCAGCTCAGGCTCAGCACGCACGCAGCCACGGGACAGGGCATGGAGACCGGAACCAGACATTCTCCTCCCCCGTCCGTCCGTCCGCCTGGATTCCCTCCCCCGTTTTCACCCCACCCCACCCCGGTTGGGTTTACGTTTACCACGGTGTGGCTCTAGCGGCAGCAGATAGCATGGGGAGGAGAGACGAGGGGGAGGGGGAGCCCGAGACGGAGCAGGGGCGCGTGGATACTCGCGCGCCATGCCCAGACCCTGTCCCCGAAAACCTACTCTACACCCCTGTCCCTCCTCAAAGTCCCCCACACGCACGCCGTAGCGCCACTGTTGCCGCAATCAATCCCCTCCTCCGCCCATATCCGGTAAGTTTCCTCCTGCGCCAGTAATGGTAAACCGAATTTTGACCGGCTGCTTGTTAATCTCTCGCTCCCGTGGAGATTTCTTAACCTAAACGTGGTTATCCACTGAATGGACTGTTGTTCGTTTCGTTTGCATCTGCACTGCAGAGGGGCGGCAGATGCAGAGAAAAATTATGATTAGCGGACCTGGTAGTGGGGTAAAAAGCGGGGTAATTATGCCCCCAGGCCCGTACTTTGAGAGCGTCTGGCTCCTTTTTCCGCCGCTTTCTTTTTGTTCGCTCCACCCTCTTTTCGGCCCTCACGGCGCCCCCGCCGGCTGCCATGTGGGGGCCACCTCGCCCACGTGCCGTGAGACGGGCCCGTGCGATTTTTTTTAGAAAATCTCGTCCCATGCGTGCGTGCTTCTGGTTTTAGTACTCCCTCCGTCCAGCGAAAACTGTATGCTTGGTTTTAAAATTTGTTCATGACAGAATGTATTTTTATCTTCTCAACGCACTTGAAAAAAAATTGTCTCTCATCACACGGTAATCAAGACCAATAACATTTGACACATAGTCTTTTTTAATTTCTACATGCACTTAGCTTATTAGGGTTTGAGTAATTAAAAAGAAGAGAGGTGTTGGCTTGTACTTCCTCCGTTTCAAAATAGATGACCCAACTTTATATTAGCTTTAGTATAAAGTTAGTATAAAATTGGGTCATTTATTTAGAACGGAGGGAGTTATCTTTTTAATGATTTTTTATCTCACTTCATAATTTGTCTTAAAATTTCTATATGTATTTCATCGGACGAAGAGGGTAGCTCTTTATTTCAGTTAGTAGAAGTGGACAGTCACACATGCGGTCCAAAATCTAATGTTTTCCTTTCTAACATTGAAGGGCGCCAAAAGGTGCGAAAATTCATTTCCGCACCCAAGCTCATCTGCACCCGCGTCAAAATACTAAAAAAATTCAAAAGTTTCCAAATCAAATATGTAAGATAGACAATTTGATGCGTGAGGCCCGCCCCAAATTTCAAGTCATTTGGACATATGAGCGGTTCTCAGCAAAAAAGACAAATTGGTGGTCTGTAAAAATGTTTACTGTTCATGTACTGTTTTGGCCCGATTTGTTTTTTTTGCTGAGAGCTGCTCATATGTCCAGATGACTTGAAATTTGGAACGGTCTCACGCATCAAATTATCTACCACACAAATTTTATTTAAATTTTTTTAAATTTGTTTTGAATTTTTTACAAATTTGTTTCTAACCAGGTGCAGAGCCTGGCCACCAAAAGGCCCTACTCGCCAAAGGTGCATATTTTCAGCTCCACAACAATTTACAACACAGATTACAAAACCCTGGCAAATGAAACGAGCTAACGACTGAACTAGAGGGCAACATCTGTTCGTATGTGCTGAGTTGACACAACTGAAAGTAGGTTCTGCTGAAGATCGGTTCAGAACCTAATATGAACAATTATGAGCAGTGGCGAAGGTAGGACTACTTTTCAGGTGTGGCGGGTTTATAAAGGAGAAAACAATGTATAACAAAATCACTGAGAGAAAATCAAAAGCACTAGAATAGACTCAATGTTGACGGGAAAAAAATGCTTTCATTGTGTATTTATTTCTCTTCTTCTTCGACGCCATCTGCATAGTAATGCTCACAGCCTCCACGGCATCTGCCTTGCCTGGCCAGCTGATGTGCCACTGCGTGCCGCTCTCTGCTGGCTGATTGTTGTTGTAACCGTGCCCTGTCGCCGTGCTGCCTCCATGCATGATAAGAGCGGATGCAAGAGCAACTTCAACGGCCGACCTAAACGAACGGTGTTTTTGTCCGTTTTTTTTTGTTTGGGTCGGCCGCCCGCCCACCGTCCGCCCTTTTTTAGTTTTGGGTCGGTAGTGCGCCCAACGGGTCGATCCATTTCATGACCGCGCGCGTTTAACATCATGTCGTCGCCGACGCTCCAGCGCGCGGGGAAAAGCGGCCTAGCGTGCTGGTTTTGGCGCTCCAGCGCGCGAGAAAGGTTCGCGCGCGCGCCGCGGCCGGCGCTCGCTATAAAAAAGACGCTCCCTCCACACTCTGTCGGCCGCCCACTCTCGCCGCCTCTGCGCCACCATGTCGATCCGCCGCCTGGGCACTTCGGATTTTCGCGGAGTCCGCGAGTGCCGCTCCGGCGCCTTCTCCGCCGAGATCTGGTTTCGCGAGAAACGTCTCGTCCTCGTCACTTTCGACACCGCAGAGAAGGCGGCCCGCGCGCACGACGCGGCGGCATGGTGCATCCTAAGGCCTCGTTGGGATATGAATTTTCCCAACGTGTCGAGCCAGCGGGCGCAGGATCTGACGCCTCTCCCGCGGCTTTTCACCGACGAGGATCGTTGTGTCCACCGGAGGCGGCAGCGTCGCCTCCCCATCGCAGAGAAGGACGTGGAAGCCTTGGTGGTGTGGCGCGGAGGCTACTCGCAGGACATCGTCGACGAGCGCCAGTTCTACAAGCAATTGAGATCGGAGAGGGACGCGAGGAGGAAGGAGCAAGCCGCCTATCGGGAGGACAAGCGTTTGCGGAAGCATGCAGCTCAATTGAAACTGAAGCTACGAGAAACGTCGGGTTGGGACTTTGAAGACGAGCAGCTTGCTGACGCCTACCTTCAAACGTCGAAGAAGGACATTACCGAGTCGGAGTCAGAAAGCGAGGAGTAGTGGTATTTTTCTTTTATCTGTGTACGCTAGAACTATCTATGTATCTATTTTAATCTGAAAAAATGGCCGGCGACGTAGCAGGCGGGCGAGTGTGTGAATTCGATGTGCCACCGACCAGTGGGCCCGATGAGGAAAGAGGGCAAGCGCGCGCATGTCCATCTTGTGTCCGCGCCAACGCAAACCAGGCTCAAAAATGGATCGGCAGGCGGACGAAAGCGGACACGCGTCCGTTTGAGTCGGCGCGTTGGGTTGGTTTTTTTGTACGCGCCGACTCAAACGGACAGACGCGGACGAAATGGATCGTTCCATTGGATTGCTCTAATCGCTAGCAATTTTACTTAGGTATGTGCAAGTCGCTCAGTTCTGGAAACAGTCTCTTACAGAAATGTAGGGAAAGGCTGCGTACTATAGACCCAAAGTGGTCGGACCCTTCCCTGGACCCTGCGCAAGTGGGAGCTACATGCACCAGGTTGCCCTTTTTTATGTGCAAGTCGCTCAGTTAAGTCAGCGGCAATCAGGCCGACGGCCCATTGGCCATGAATGTTAATTACCTATCAATCAGGCGTAGGCAGCCACGGTGCCCAGCTTGGCTCAAATCACAAATATGTAATATAAATATGTTTTTAACATTAGTGTAGTGTTAAAAATGCTTATATATTATGGGATATAAAGAGTAATATTTACCAACACATCTACAGTATTATTTACAGCAAGCAAATTAGGTGTGGCTACCGCCGAGCCATGCCAGATTGCCGGCTCTGCCCCTGATTATGATACACTGTTGAGGTCTCTTGAGATATTGTACATATGAGCTTGCAGACCGGCAGAGACAAGATGATAACCTGCTAAATGCTTCCTAATTTTTTAATTGATCTTGTCTAGATAGATACATTTCTTTATGTTGTTGTCTTGGCTAAGGTCAAGTTGCTAGTGAGGAATGTAACTTGTTGCAGTTGAAGATGTTGGCAGAATTTTGCCGCGAGTAGGAGACCTAATGCTTCAGCATGTAGTGGCCAAGTTACAACTGGACCAGAGGCCTATACCATAATTTTGTAAGTTGTAGTTTTTTTCAGAAAATTGTAGAAACACTCAGATCCCTGTCTCAGTTCCTCCAGCAGAGGCAGGAATTATTTTGGTTCTTCTAGGAGGCATCTAGGAAGCTTTTGGACCTGTAATAAGCAAATCGGACTTGATGGTGCCCCCTGCACAAGATTTGCAAATGGTTGCATAGGTTGTCAGGTTTTGGCTGGAAGTTATTGCCTTCGTCCCATGGGAAACCTGCATACGAGCAGCCACTTTCCTGCCAAAGAAATTATCATTTCTAGATCCCCATAAGCACCACATGAAAGTGAAAGTATTTTCTATAGAAGCACGTGGATGGCGCAAATTAAGAAGTGTTTGAATAATCTCTACCAAGGACCTGTGAGTTCGAGCGAGAATATCTGTTTTAATAAACCAAGATTCAAAGAACCAGCTTGCCCTAGGAAAGTCACAGAGGAAGAACATATGGAGATTGTCCTCCTCCAAGTTGCATCAAGAGCATAACTTATTGATATGAGCTGTAAATATGCCAGCTATTTTGCCTGTAGGAATAGCCCTCCTTAGGATTCTCCAAACAAAAACTTGAACCCTAGGAACTATTTCTTTGTTCTTCCAGACCTGTTGAAGAATAAGTTTAACTTGAGGGTTCACCAGCCTGGGCTTAGGCCCACCTTGTTCCTACATTCCTTGGAGGCAAAGTTTGTAAGTTGGCTTAGAGTTACATTTACATGCAGGAGTAAGATCCCAGCAAAAGATGCCTTTGTCATTACTCTTGATGATGGGAGCGCTTTTAATGATGTTAGCTGCAGGTTGCTCAAAAAGAGTATCAATGAGCTCGTTATTCCAGATTTTCTTATTTGGGATCCAAAGATCTTTGACGAGTGTAGGGTACCTGTATTGGTTGTGCTGGATAATTAGGTGATCACAGATTGAGCGCCAAATGGGACACTAGGGTGTGCTCCAAATGGATATGTTGCCTTGGGTGATTTGACAGAAAGCGTGACTTTGGAGAATAGGTTTGACTTTCATAATGGAGGCCCAAAAGGAAAATTTGGGAAGAAAGAGGTTCGCTTTCGAGAAGAAGGTGTCATGAAAATATTTAAATTTGAGGACCTGGTGAAGACGATCATCGGGATTTCCAACTATCCTTCGAGCTGCATGAAGAATTAAGCCTTGATTTAAAGATTGAAGATTCTTAACCCCTAATCTTCATTCTCTTTTAGGAGAGAAATTGTCCTTCCAAGCTCTGAGTTAGAGAGATTGGGTGGTAGGCTCCTTTTTAATGCCCGTCCACCAAAATTTCCTGGCGATGGCTGTGAGTTTTGCAATGAGTTTCTTAGGGAAAATAATGTTGGACTTGTAGCAGGCAGGAACAGAAGCAACATAAAATTGACAAGAGTAAACCTTGTTTTATAGGAGATCTTGTTAGCCTTATAACCACTTAATTTGGCTATGAATTTGTCAAGATGAAGTTGTAAGAAGTGGATCTATCTTTGGCGGGAGGATTAAAGGATGCCCCAAATGAACTGAGTGGATATCAATGTCAGGGTCATGAAATATTCTCTTGATGGCTTCACTATTGGCAAGTTGAACATGGTTGCTAAAGATGATGGTACATTTAGACCAATTAGGTGTTTATCCTGAAGCAATGCAGAAGTTGTGGAATATCTCCCTCATTGTGGTGGCTTCAAGGATAGAAGCATGGCCACAAAAGAGCAAGTCATCAGTAAACAATAGGGAGTGAATGAGGGGGCAACCTGGACCTAAAGTGATGCCGACTAATTTGTGGTTTGTCATGGCCTGTTGAAGCGAAGTAGAAAGATCATTAATATTAACTGAGAAAATAGGCGAGAAGATGCGTCACATGGATAAGATTAATGAAGTGCAAGCCTTTGCGAACTAGAGCATTGATAGTGAAGTTTCGTTCGATGCAATATAAAGCCTTGTCAAGATCTATCTTAACCATTAAGGCTTCATTTTTCCAAGAGCTTAAACACAAAGAATGAGTAATTTATTGAGCAATGATTATATTGTTGCTAATCTTTCCGCCTTCTATAAAAGTTTGCTGGGGAGGGTGAATGTAATCTGGAAGGTGAGCCTTAAGTCTGTTAGGCAAAGTTATTGCTATGATCTTGTAAACAACATTGCATATGCTTATAGGCCTATAGTCCATAGGAACAATGGAAACAAGCTTTTTGGGAATTAATACAATGTGAGTATCATTGATATGCGATGGAAGGATAAATGTTGTATAAAAATCTCTGACCAGATTTGTGAAATCACCCCCATCAAATTCTAGGTGGCAATGTAGAATTTGACATGAAGGATGGCCTTTTTTCATGTCCTGCAAGGTTTGCTAAATATCTTGCTTATCTGGAATGGTGTGAGTGTAATCATTATCCTATTGGGGGAGCCAAATTACAATGAAAGGCTTGCCATTGTTAGTTTTTGGAGAAGATAAAATATGCCTAAAGAAGTTAACCGTTTGAGCAATTTTATCCGTATTGAATTGGGCGATACCATTTTCATCTTTAAGAAGAAAGTAGTGTTTCTATCCCCATCCTTAGCCTGGTGTTTTGAGCTCTTTGGCTATAAAATTCTGTTAATTTGATCATGTTTTATTCATAGTCAGCAATAAGAGAGGCTTCAAGTTTGTGATCTTGTACCTAGGGGTCTTGATCTGTACCTGTCAAATCTTTTCTTCTATATTGTTTTGTTCCTCCTGCAAAGGCTTCTTTTTTATGCACCACCTTTTCAAGGCTCTTGCAAGATGATTAGTTCTGGCACAAAAAGGCTTGTTCATTGAGTTATTCCAAATAGATTTAACATTGGAGTGAAAGTATGATTCCATAAGCCACCAGTTTTTGAATTCAAAAGTTTGCCTGGGACTTCTATATTTCACGTCGGACGAAATTAAGATAGGTGCTTGATCACTAAGATTGTTGGGAAAATTGAAAACATTGGTATTATGGACACTACAAAATCTCCTATATTATGCGACAAAAACCCGGACGATGAAGAACAAACCGTCATCTAATATCATTTTTTGTGACGGTCACCATCACAGTCAAATTCCCTCCCTGGGATGGCGCCCTAGGCGACCTTGGTGTTGTTCTGGGCTAAATTTAGGCGACAAATTCGGCCGTCACTAGGCATGTGCATATTAAGCGACAATTTTTACAGTGTACTTGTACGGTGGTCCTCATAGATATGTTTATACACAACTTCTCCAACACTTCATCTCCCTCAAAGCAGGGGATGTACTTAGCACAACTCACAGATTGCTAAAAAAAAATTAGGCTGTTGATTTAGCTGATACCATTTACGAAAGTGCTTAAATACAATTTATGATATTGCTTACTGCAATTTATGAAAGCGATCGCAAACATTCTTAAATGAACATTTGATGTCAGAACATTTGTTTTGAACTTATTAGTTTCAGAAAGACTTATGAAAATTTCAGGGTCGCAACAAAAATCAGGAATTCTCTATATCATAAACATAAAAGAATTTTCTTCAAATTATACATAGGTTACTCATGACATCTAAATTCAGACTAAGTAGTGAATGTAGCACAAAGTTCTAAATGTAGCAGGGGGCTACTATTGGCATTTTACCAAATTTAGTCATGTATATCTATTTTTAGATACTTTCTATTAAAAACATGATTTATGTTCGCCTCATGGAGGGGCTTTTATACTTATGAACCAATCATGAAATCCATCTTCATTTGTGTATTAAAATTCACATCCGTGAATTATCACAACTTAACCAAACATACATGTATGTCTAATAAGTTGGAAATTTTAAAACCATACCATAATTTCTTTGAATCCTCGCGAAAGCCTGAGGCGAAGGTACTTGTCCTTCAGAACATACGGGTGAGCGCATAGATTCCTGGTGTCCAAACACATCGGGCACTGTGAATCTGAACCCTCAGATATTTCACAAATAGCATTCGGAGGTGATTTGTACCTAATTAGGAGATATCCCCACTGGCTGCCATGTGGGGGCCACCTCGCCCCCGTGCTGTGAGACGGGCCCGCCTCTCAGTCTCGTCCCCTGCGTTTTCTTTGAAAATCTCGCCATGCGTGCGTGCTTTTGTTTTTAGCTAAGCTACCGGTACACCCTTCGTCCGGTGAAAACCGTATGTTTGACTTTAAAAATGTATTTCTATCTTCTCAGTGCATTTTAGAATAGAAAAAAATATTTGTGCCTCATCACACGGTAATCAAGACCAATAAGGCTGCTGCCAATGCATGGGTGCTTAGATGAGGTGCTTAGCTTATGGTTGCTAAGGGCATCTCTAACAGTTGTAAGATAGGTGTTGGTAAATTTGCCACCTAAGACATAGTGATGATGCGTCATGTAATAAATGTGGAGAGAGAGAGCAAAGTTGTATGTAGAGTAACCAGCAACCTTTGCACAAGCTCCAAGATGAAATTTGTTTGTTCTTCCAAACCCGTTGAAGAATGAGTTAAACCTGAGGGTTCACCAGTCTGGGCCTTAGGCCCACCCTATTCTCGCATCCCTTGGAGGCAAATTTATAAGTTGGCTTAGAGTTACATTTACCTGTAGGAGCAAGAGGAAAGGATGTCTTTGTCATTACCTTGGATAATGGGAGTGCTTTTAATGATGTTAGGTGCAGGTTGCTCAGAAAGAGCATCAATGAGCTCGTCATTCCAGATTTTCTGATTTGGGACCCAAAGATCTTTGACGAGTGCATGGTACCTGTATTGGTTGTGCTGGTTAATTAGGTGATCACGGATTGAGTGCTAAATGGGACACTGGGGTGTGCTCCAAATGGATATGTTGCCTTGGGTGATTTGATAGAAAGACTTTAGAGCATAGGTTTGACTTTCATAATGGAGGCCCAAAAGGCAGATTTGGGAAGAGAGGGATTGACTTTCTAGAAGGAGGTGTCATGAAAATATTTAGATCTGAGGATTGGTGAAGATGATCATTGGGATTTTCAGCTATCCTCCAAGTTGCATGAAGAATTAAGCCTTGATTCAAAGACTGAAGATTCTTAACCCCTAATCCTCATTCCCTTTTAGGAGAGCAAATGTCCTTCGTCCAAGCTCTGAGAGGAAAGAAATTTGGTATTAGGCTCCTTTCTAATGACCGTCCACCAAAAGTTCCTGGTGATGGCTGTGAGTTTTGCGATGAGTTTCTTAGGGAAAATAATGTTGGACTTATAGTAGGCCAGAATAGAAGCAAAATAAAATTGATAAGAGTAAACCTTGTTGTACGAGAGAGCTTGTTAACCTTATGTAGGATTGAAAGTATGTCTAGGGGGGTGATTAGACTACTTGACCAATTAAAAACCTAGACTTTTCCTAATTTTAGTTGTGGGTAGATTTTAGTAATTCTAGAAAGTCAAGCATCACCCTGCACATGCAATTCTGGCGAGCGGTGGCTCTCGTGTGTAGGTTCGCAAGGAGGGATTTCTTTGGTTGCTCGGGGAGAAGGCCTTGCTATGGCTCTGTCCGGAGCAGACAACAGCGACGCTTGTGGGCGCCGCACACCTTCTTGGAGGCGTTGTCATCGGGGTTCCTACGCCCTCCCCTCTTGCACTCCGGGGGAAACCCTTATTCCATTCATGGAGCGGACGATGGCGGCGCTTTGATGTCGTTGACCTTCTTGGAGGCATCATTTTGGAGTGGTCTGGGCTTGAGAGCCACTGGCTCGGGTGGTGCGGCCTCGAGTCCGGCATGGAAGTCGGAGCGACGGGCTCCGGATCTCGTTGTCATGGAGGGGTGCCGACACTGGTCACGTGGGTGGCTGTGTCGTTGGCCAGCCTGGTGCGCGGCCTTGCGGGTTGGTATGGATGTTGGAGCGGTGACTTTAGATATGCTTGTTGGGTGTCGGCTCCGATTGCTCGGGTGACGAAGCTGACACCTTGGGGTCGGCGTGGATGCCGGAGCGGCGACTTCGGTTTTGGTTGTAGGGTGTCAGCTTCGGATTGCTTGGGTGGCGGAGCTGGCGGCTCGCCTGTTGCGCTGCCTCGGGGTCAGCGTGTGTTGATGGTGCCCCGTTGGGGGTGTGTTGTATCAGTTTTCGTCCGGTTTTCTGTTAATTAACCGGACAACTCTCTTCTACCTTTTTTAATGAATCGGGCCCTAAGGGACCGCGTTTCAAAAGAAAAACTTTGTGTAAGCTTTACTTGTGTTGTATCCTTTGCTTGCTTGCTTGTGTTGTTGTTGTTGCTAGCATCATATAGGTTGCTCACCTAGATCCATATATAGACAACCTATTTGTTGCTTAGGCCCCGCTTGGAACGTCGTTTTACAACCGTATACACCTGTAAAATACTCTCCTGTAACAAAAAACCGGGCCCCTTTCAATTAGCCGATTGGTTCGTCGTTTCAGACCGTAATTTTTACACGTGTTTTCCATATTACAGCCGTAATGGGCCAATATATGATATAGACCAGCGCCCATCGTTTTTCCCCACCTCGCTCTCGCTTGAGACCTAGAACGAGACTGCACCGCCGGGAGGCGCTGGCGCCAGCCTCCCTGAGTGGGTGAAGCGTTGGTGTTCGCGACGACGACGTGGTGAGACGTCGCCGATGTTGACCCCGACGGGGGTTAGGCGCGACGACGGCGGCGACTCGCTCCTTACCGCGACGGCGACCCTGACCGGCAGTCCCGACCGCGATGGCGAATCGCTTCGCCTCCTCTAAGTGGCCTCCTTTGCTCGACCAATGTATCCTCCCTCCTCCTCTGCTCCCCCTCCCCGTCTCTTCCTCGGTCAGTCGGCGGTGGCGGGGGTGCTCCTCCTTGGTGACGTGGTCGTCTTGCTTGGTGATGATGAGTGTATTACAACCGGCAGCCAAGCAGTGATTACAACCAAAAAAGAAATACAACCGGATTTTGCTGGAGCCTGGTAAGATACACGTGTAAACATTTATAGCCGAAAAAGAAACCCAAGATTCCAATTGCATCCTTAACCTAATTTGTTAAGAAAAACTAAAAATTGGTAGTTGCCTATTCACCCCCTCTAGTCAACCACATTGATACTTTCACTCAGGGCATCATCATCCACTCTTCATCCTACAAGTTCATATGCTTCAACATCTCCTACAGATAAACTTGCACCCCTGTTCTTTGGCCGTGACAAACCTGAAGCCTCAACCACCATATTGGGTTTCAGGACTAAGGGCCCGTTCGGAAGCTCTCCAGCTTCAGGAAATTCTCGTCTCCTGCTTCTCTCGCCAGCTTCCAGCTTCTCGCCAGGAGTAGCGTGTGTTCGGCAGGCTGTGGCCAGTTTCTCTCCACGCTGCATGGGCTGGTGCTGGGCTATAGGAAGATGGCCCGTTAGGGAACTTAGATGGTCACATGGGCTGCAGGCCCGGTTCGTTGTGGATGACCCTGATGCGTCCACGTCTGCTGCCTTGTTCGTGCGGGAGCTGGGGAGAAAACAGATCGAACCGGTACGCAACTTAGCGGTGGCATACCCACGTAATTTTGACGAACTTCACCTTCTCGTTTTTGTGAAGCGGGGCTTCCGCTGCTCCTCGTCTCCGCGGAAATTACACGGGCCGATTCTTGTCTTCGGGAAGCCAGCTTCGAGAAGCTGGGGCGTTCGGAGTGGCTTCATGCACCTGTTTTGGGAAGCTGGCCCGTGGAGAAGATCCGAACGAGGCCTAACAACACGATCCCCCGCATAAAGCCTCACGTCTTCCTTGACACCCGCGTAGCAAGCGACGATCTGGTAAGAAAACCACTTGGGAAAAACTCTCGTCGGTGCTAAGATCGCCGACGGAGGATGGAAGCCCTAACTACAGGATATTTTTCTTTTTATATAGAAGAAAAAAAAATCTCGTCCCGTGCGTGAGTTTTTCTTATTTTCTGTGGGCGCGTGCTTTGCATCTTCGAGCGACTGGACCTCCTTTCCCTCTGCCGGGCCATTCGTGTTTCTGCCTATTCGGCCCAGAGTCACAAGCATTCCGAACTGCCAGCCCATTCGCTTCTCCCCCTGGGGAGGCCTGGCCCACGAGGGGAGAGGTGGGGTCGCGGCCACACCGTAGGCCACAGAGTGAAGTTGTAGAGCTCGAGCGGGAGCACCGCCACTTGGGAAGTCGCTGCGCTCGCCGTAGCAGCGCCGAAGAGTCAAACACCAAATCTCGGCGGAAGTCGCCGCCGCACTAGGGTTCAGGGATCCCTCGTTTCGAATTCGCCCCCCGCCCCGGCCGTTCGGCGCGGCAGGTGAGCTTCCCACCCCTGTATCGCATGGGGATCGAGTGCGGGGATCGAATTCGGTTCTGACGAGGATTCCTGGCTGCAGGATGGAGGATGGGGACGGCGAGGCGGCGCGGGAGGCAATCGCGGCGAGGATGCGGGGCGGGGACTACACCGGCGCCAGGACGCTGCTGCTGGAGACGCTGCAGACCAACCCCGGCCTCGACGGCGCTGTCGAGATGCTCGCCGTGCTCGAGGTCCTCTGCGCCGCCCCCGCCGGCCGCCCGCCGCACTGGTACCGGGCCCTCCAGGTCCTTCCTGGGGACGGCGCCGCCGCCATCGAGGCGCGGCACAGGGCCCTCCTGGCCCAGCTGGAGCCCGTCAGGGACGCCCTCCCCGGCGCCGACCTGGCGCTCCGCCTCGTCGACGAAGCCTACAAGGTGCTGTCCGACCCGGCCAAGAGGGCCAGCTTCGACTCGAGCAACACGGCGGGGGGTTCGGTCAAGCAGATGGCAGTAGGTGCGTTCAGCAGTGCTCACGCTGACTTGCGGCGTGACTCCATTTCGCTGACCGAACGGATGCATGTCGATGGGTCAGCAACTCCTCTCGGCACAAATCCTGACCTGCATAGAGTAAAAAGCGTGGACACGAAGAATGTTCAGCAGATTGACCGACCATTTCTGGATGCAGGAAATTGTTCAAACTTGGCTAGTTCTTCCAAAACCAAGAGGACCGACCATTGCTTTCCAGGTGATGATGGCGAGTTCTGGTTGCATGAGGAAAACCATGCAGACAAGAAGCTGAAGAGTGTATGGGAGAAGGACGTGTATTCTGTGTCCTCGTCGGAGGAAGATCCCGACGGCTGCTTTGCTGATCTCTCAGATGCCATGCAAGATGACCCCTGCTCTAGTCAACAGTATGACTATCATAACTTTGAGGAGGACAGGTTGATACAGCAATTTGCTACTGGCCAGATCTGGGCAGGGTATGACTGGGAGAAGTTTCCTCGCAGATATGCACGGATAAATGAAGTTTTGACAGATAAGATGCAGTTATATGTATCATGGTTCAAACCATGCCCGCAATCTCATGAAGAGAAGAACTGGTTAAGTGCAAGCTTGCCGTTCGTCTGTGGAACCTTCATTGTGGAAGAACGGCAAATATCGCTATCTTCTATAAGTATGTTTTCCCATGAAATATCTCGTGATACTCTAAATCAGCAACTTGAAGTATTTCCCCGGCTAGGAGAAGTATGGGCCATCTACAGTGATTGGGACATTGGGTGGTGCAATAATCCTGAAATGCGGAAGAAGAGTGCCTTTTCTGTTGTAGAAATTCTTACCAGTTATTCAGAAGAATCAGGCTGTACAGTTGCGCCCTTGGTAAAGGTAGGTGGATTTAGAAGCGTTTTCCAGAGGTACATGAGGAGTGGGAGGGAGCAGGTATTACAAGTCTGCAGTGACAATCTGCTCATGTTTTCTCACAGGATCCCTTTGTTTAGGTTTACTCATGAGGCTGGAACAGTCCTGGAGCTTGAACATTCTATTGTACCAGAAAATCTGCGGCATCAAAATACATTGGCAAGTGTGACTCCTCTGTCCCCACTTTCAGGTTTGGATAGTGATACAAATGGCTTTCATGAAGCTGCTATGGCGCAATTCTCCAGTGCTTCAACTAGCAATTTGGGTTCAGGTATTTCCCAGCAAGGAGTGATGAACTACAATAGCAAGTTGTCACCTGAAGATTTTATGGAGGGGCAGATCTGGGCTGTGTACGATGCTCGGGATCGGATGCCTAGGTCTTATGTCAGAATAATCCATGTGGTTTCAGATGCTACAATTTTTGTGTTGAAGTTGGAACCACATCCAATGCTTAACGAAGAAATACGGTGGGTCGAAGATGGCTTACCGGTTGCTTGTGGGGTATTTCGAGCTGGTACTGGAACTACTTACAAGGACATATCAGCTTTCTCTCATCCTGTACAGTGTGACTGGAGCTCAAAGAAGTCTTTCTATCGAATCTTCCCGAAGAAAGGGGAAATATGGGCAATGTACAAAAATTGGAAGATTACCTTAAATAGCACTGATATTGACAAATGTGAACCTCGCATGGTTGAGATCCTCTCAGATTACACTGATGAGAATGGAGTTAATGTGTGCAGCTTGACTCGCGTAAAAGGCTGTTTATCATTTTTCCAGAGAGCATTACTGGAAGGTTTCCATTTGACAAGGTGGATTTCGAAGTCTGAAATGCTCAGCTTTTCGCATCGAGTTCCTGCTTTTGTTGTCATTGAAATCAGAGAGCGTGATATACCACAAGGGTCATGGCACCTGGAACCAAGTGCCCTACCTTTTAGGAGCATACATTGACAGTCCAAACATAGCAGCTGAAGTTTACCCAACCCTTTTCTTTTGGTTCATTTTGAATAGATTTATTGCCTCTGTCTATGCTCTTGTCTACTGTCTTGATTGTTTTATCCGTCAAGGGAGTTGTTTGTTCACCTTTTCCTTCATGGTACCATCTTTTTGCAATGGTTATATCTTATGTCCTCTATTTTACCAATAGCAGACCAGCACTGGCACATTAAAACATGGAAGTAACTCGTAAGATTCCGTAGCATTAATTAAAATATGTAACACCAAACATTCTTTGATAAACAGAAACTTTGACTGACTACCCTAGCAACAATTGAAGTGTTGTCTTAGTATAGCTGTTGCCACCAAATTTCTTGAACCGAATTGGAATTCTTGCTATGTTTGTAAGCTACTCAGCTTCTGTATCTGCACACTGCAGCATTATTTTGCTCATGCCATCAACTGTATGTTGCCGTGTTCACTATTACTGTTTTCTAGTAGATGGTACTAGCAGGTTCCCAGTTGGGGATATCTTCGCTCTGACCTGCTATTCTTCTGGTTGCTTCTTCTTGATAATTCTGTGGATGGGGAATCCTGTTTATGTGTGTGAGATCTGCTGATGTCGGGTTGGTGCCTAAGAAAGCAAGGTTGCAGTCACCAACCAATAAAGGGGCCTGGTAATGTTCTCTATGTACTAGTATGAGCCTGTGAGGGCGTCCAGAATATTGTTGTCAATAGTTCTATTATGATAAGATTTTAATGATACGGTTCTTATGTCCACACATTGATAGTTCGAAACATAGTAGCAGAAGTTTACCCAGTTGTAATGTAAACCTTTGTTGTTGGTTCATTTTTGACTGATCTGTGCCTGTATTTACGTTCTTATCTTGATTGTTTATCTGTCAAGGGAATTGTGTGTTCACCCTTTCCTTTGTTATACCATCTGTTTGCTATGGGTCTATCTTCTCCCCTCTGTTTTACCAACCTCAGAGGACTGACAGAGTAAAACATGGAACTCGGTTTTTTTATAACGAACACAGAACATGCAACAGGAAACATTCTTTGATATACTGTAACTTAGACTACCCTGAAATCAATTAAGATGGAATCTTACTATAGCTGTTGTGCCAAAATTCTTGAACTAGAGTTGAACTTTTGTTATGTTTTAAGCTACATAGCTTCTGTAAAACTTTGGCCTTGTCCTATAAAACTAGAGTTGAACATTTGTTATGTTTACATTTCCACTACTAATATTCATCTAGATGCTACTAACAGGTTCCTGGTTGGGTATATCTTCTCCCGGACCCTGCTGTTCTTCTGGTTGCTTCTTGTTGAGAGCTCTTTGGACAGGGAATCCCATCGATTACACTGCTAATTAATTTTTTACCGCGATGGAACATAAAAGGTAGATGAATGGTTGGAAGCTGATGTGATGTTTGTGAGATCTGCTGATGTTGCGTTGGTGCCTAAGATAAGTTACAATCACAAACCAATAAAGAGGCCTGGGAATGTTTCCTGTATTAGGTCGTCCAGAATGCCTTTACCAATGCTTCTATCATGATTATAATATGGCAAGTCTCTGTATCAAAAAATGAGATTTGCAAAACCACAGGCAAGTGAACGACGTCTTGTGATGCACTGATGCCACCCTTACCCAATTGCTTAAGCAGTTTAAACATCGGCATATAGGATTTGCTTTGTTCGATTACTGTAATAGTACTAATCAAATACAGCTGACCAAATACAATTGATCTTTTGGATGGGCCAAATTTTGCTTTCGTGCTGCTGCCATTTGCATCAATTGTAAGCTTTTTTGGTACGTCTTCTCTTTAAGCAATTTATGTCCATGCTTATAGCACTACGGAAATATTTAACATTCAAGTACACCCATTGGCTTCTAACTGAAACGCTTACCCTTAAATACTGTAATTTTATCGAATTCCAGGTTGCTTGTTTTCTTTTGCTCAATTTCAGCCTTGTACTTTGGTCCATTCAAAGGAAAAGATGGGCTAGAATAAGTACTGTATTTTGTGGTCCTTTTGTGCATGGTACGCCATCAAATTATATACTACGGTGATCTAGTGATCTAAATATCCTTTTGTCAACAAGACTTTATTGCGTTCACTGCACTGTTTGCTACTAGATGCTACTAGCCGGTTTCGAGTTGGGGATATCTCTGCTCTGGTTTGCTGTTCTTGTGGTTGCAGTCCTAAGTATTTTTTACTGCAGCGGAACGTTAACGTAAATGAATGGATGGACAACGATGTCTATGTGTGTGAGATCTGCTGATATCTGAGTCGGTGCCTAAGAAAGCAAAGTTACAATCACCAACCAATAAAGGGGTCTGGTAATGGTCTCTATGTATGCGGGCGTCCAGAATATTGTTGTCAATAGTTCTATTATGTTTTGAATAATATGATTCTTAGAGTCATGCATGGACAGTTGGAAACACAGCAGCAGAAGCTTAGCCAATTCTAATGAATCAATCCTTTCCTGCTGGTTCATTTTTAACTGATCGATTGCCTCTGTTTTTCTTAACTCAATATTTTATCTGTCAAGGGGGTTGTTTGTTCACCTTTTCCTTCATTGTACCATCCTTTTTCTATGGGTCTATCTTCTCCCCACTGTTTTACCAACGGCAGACAAGGACTGATGCGGTAAAACATGAAAAAAAAGGGCAACCTGGTGCATGTAGCTCCCGCTTGCGCAGGGTCCAGGGAAGGGTCCGACCACTTTGGGTCTATAGTACGCAGCCTTTCCCTACATTTCTGTAAGAGGCTGTTTCCAGGACTTGAACCCATGACCTCATGGTCACAAGGCAGCAGCTTTACCACTGCGCCAAGGCTCCCCTTCTGATGCGGTAAAACATGGAGCTCAGTTTTTTTTATAACAAACACAAAATATGCAACATGAAACATTCTTTGATATACTGTAACTTGGACTACTCTGGAAACAACAAATGGAACAGCATCTTAACTAGAGTTGATTTTTTGTTATATTTTAAGCTACACAGCCTCTGTAAAACTTTGCTTTGTTGTGCCATTTAATTGTCCTTTTCCATGTTTACTGCTACTGATAGATGCTGCTAACAGGTTCCTAGTTGGGGATATCTTTTCTCTGATAGTTTGTTCACCTTTTCCTTCATTGTGCCATCATTTTTTTCGAGAAAACGCAAGAAGAGCTTGCATTTCATTGCTTTGGAAAGAAAGGAAGTTCTGGTTACAATCCTCCTAGGAGGGAATTACAGTGCCTGGAGGCATATCAGTGCACATCCCAGGTTTGCGGCAAGATGGCGCGAAGTCCTAGGGCGCTGGCTCTGGCCCAGAGGGCGGCCTCATCTTTGATCTTCGTGAGCAGGTCGGTCGTCGAGGGCCGGCCTCTGTTGAAGACGCAGTTGTTGCGGTGCTTCCATATCATCCATGGGACGAGGAGGGTCGCGGAGGCGAGGCCCTTGCGCATGGGCATTGGGGTGTCCTGTCACGCCGTGCGTCACCAGTCATTGAGGGAGGTCTCGCTGTCGGGCGGGGCGCAGGGGAGTCTGAGCCAGTGCAGTACCTCATGCCAGATCTGCCTGGCGAAAGGGCAGGCAAGGGTGAGGTGGTGCATGGTCTTGGGGGCCTGGTCGCAGAGGAGGCATCGCGCGGGGTGCTGCAGGCCGCGGCGGGCGAGGCGGTCGGCTGTCCAACATCGGTCCAGGCGGGCGAGCCAGTGGAAGAATCGGACGCGCGGGGGTGCCCAGTTCTTCCAGGTGAGCTTCCATGCGCCGCAGCCCATGGAACCATTGAAGGTGGCGAGGTAGGCCGATTTGGCGGAGTAGACGCCGCTGGCGCTCCACCTCCAGGAGAGGCGGTCTGGCTCGGCGGAGAGGGTCGTGGCGCTCATTGTGCCATCATTTTGCAATGGTTGTATCTTTCCTCTATTTTACCAATAGCAGACCAGCACTGACACATTAGATCATGGAAGTAAGATTCCTTAGCATAAATAAACATATGCAACACCAAACATTTTTTGATAAACCGAAACTTCCACTACCCTATAGCAACAATTGAAGTTTGTCTTACTGTAGCTGTTGACATCAAATTTCTTGAACCGAATTGGAATTCTTGTTATGTCACCGCAGCATTATATTGCCCTTGTCATGCCATCAACTGTATGTTGCCGTGTTCATTATTACTGTTTGCTAGTAGATGCTACTAGCAGGTTCCCAGTTGGGGATATCTTCGCTCTGACCCTGCTATTCTTCTGGTTGCTTCTTGATAATTCTGTGGATGGGGAATCCTGTTTATGTGTGTGAGATCTGCTGATGTCAGGTTGTGCCTAAGAAAGCAAGGTTGCAGTTACCAACCAATAAAGGGGCCTGGTAATGTTCTCTATGTATGAGCCTATGAGGGCGTCAAGAATATTGTTGTCAATAGTTCTATTATGATAAGATTTTAATGAAGGTTCTTAGGTTACACATTGATAGTTCGAAACGTAGCAGCAGATGTTTACCTTCTTGTTGGTTCATTTTTAACTGATCTGTGCCTCTATTTACCTTCTTATCTTGATTGTTTATCTGTCAAGTGAGTTGTTTGTTCACCCTTTCCTTCGTTGTACCATCTTTTTGCTATGGGTTTATCTTCTCCCCTCTGTTTTACCAACCGCAGACAAGGACTGACTAAGTAAAACATGGAACTTGGTTTGTTTTACAATGAATACAAAACATGCAACAGGAAACATTCTTTGATATTCTGTAGCTTGGATTACCCTGAAATCGATTAAGATGGCTTCTTACTATGCTGTTGTACCAAAATTCTTGAACTAGGGCTGAACTTTTGGTATGTTTTAAGGTACATAGCTTCTGTAAAACTTTGGCATTGTCCTGTAAACCTAGAGTTGAACTTTGTTATGTTTACATTTCCACTTCTAATATTCGTCAGTAGATGCTACCAACAGGTTCCTAGTTAGGTATATCTTCTCTCCGACCCTGCTGTTCTTCTGGTTGCTTGTTGAGAGTTTTTTGGATGGGGAATCCCACCGATTACACTGCTAATTAATCTTTTACCACGATGAAACCTAAATGTAGATGAATGGTTGGAAGCTGATGTGATGTTTGTGAGATCTGCTGATGTTGCGTTGGTCCCTAAGATAAGTTACAATCACAAATCAATAAAGGGACCTTGGATTCTCCATGTATTAGGTCATCCAGAACACCTTTACCAATGCTTCTTTCCTGATTATAATATGGCAAGCCTCCGTACCAAGAAGTGATATTAGCAAAACTACAGACAAGTGAATGACGTCTTTTGATGCCACCCTTACCCAATTGCTTAAGCAGTTTAAACATCGGCATATAGGATTTACTTTGTTTGATTGTCGTAATAGCACCAACCAAATACAGCTGATCTTTTGGATGGACCAAATATTGCTTTCTTGTTGCTGCCATTTGCATTACTTGCAAGTCTTTTTATGATATTTGATGAATGTCTTTTCTTTAAGCAATTTCTGTTCATGCTTATAGCATTGCGATGATATTTACCATTCAAGTACACCCATTGGCTTCTAGCTGAACGGTTAACCTGAAACACTTCTATTTTTTTTCGAATTCCAGGTTGCTTGTTTTCTTTTGCTCAGTTTCAGCCTTGTACTTTGGTCCATTCAAAGGAAAAGATAGGCTAGAATAAGTGCTGTATTTTTTGGTCCATTTGTGTAAGGAACGCCATCAAATTAGACACTATGGTGATCTACTGATCTAAATATCCTTTTGTCAACAAGACTTTATCGCGCTCACTGCACTGTTTGCTACTAGATGCTACTAGCAGGTTTCTAGTTTGGGATATCTTCCCTCTGATACTGCTGTTCTTGTTGTTACAGTCCTAATTATTTTTTTACTGTGGTGGAACGATAACGTAAATGAATGGATGGAAAATGATGTTAATGTGTGTGAGATCTGCTGATGTCTGAGTCAGTGCCTAAGAAAGCAAAGTTGCAATCACCAACAAATAAAGGGGCCTGGTAATGTTCTCTATGTAGGCAGGCGTCCAGAATATTTTTTTACCAATATTTCTATTATGTTTTGAATAATATGGTTCTTAGGGCCATGCATGGACAGTTTGAAACACAGCAGCAGAATTTTGTCCAGTTGTAATGAATCAACCCTTTCCTCTTGGTTCATTTTTAACCGATCGTTTGCCTCTGTTTAAGTTCTTAACTTGATAGTTTATCTGTCATGGGAGTTGTTTGTTCACCTTTTCCTTCATTGTATCATCCTTTTGCTATGGGTCTAATCTATCTTCTCCCACTGTTTTACCAACGGTAAAACATGGGACTCAGTTTTTTTTATATAACAGACACAAGCTATGCAACATCAAACATTCTTTGATATACTGTAACTTGGACTACCCTGAAAACAACAAATGAGGTGGCATCTTAACTAGAGTTGATTTTTTGTTATGTTTTAAGCTACATAGCCTCTGTAAATTTTTGCTTTGTTGTGCCATTTAACTGTCCTTTTCCATTTTTACTGCTACTGATAGATGCTGCAACAGGTTCCTAGTTGGGGATATCTTTTCTCTGATCCGGCTGTTCTTCTGGTTGCTTCTTGTTTAGAGGTCTTTGAATGGGGAATCCCATCAGTTACACTGCTAATTAGTTTTTTTACTGCGATGGAACGTAAAGGTAGATGAATGGTTGGAAGCTGATCTGATGTTTGTGAGATCTGCTGATGTTGCGTTGGTGCCTAAGAAAGCAAAGTTACAATCACAAACCAATAAAGAGGGATGCTCTCTATGTATGAGGTCATCTAGAATATCTCTACTAGTGCTTCTATCATGATTATAATATGGCAAGTCTCCGAATCAAGAAGTGAGATTTGCAAAACTATAGACAATTGAATGACATCTTGTGATGCCCCCCTTACGCAGTTGCTGAAGCAGTTTAGACATCATCATATAGGTTTTGCTTTGTTCGATTATCATAATAGTACCAATCAAATTCAGCTGACTTTTGGGATGAGCCAAATATTGCTTTCTTGCTGCTGCCATTTGCATTACTTGTAAGCCTGGTTTGGTACTTGATGATTATCTTTACTTCAAGCAATTTCTGTCCATGCTTATATCTTTAATGTGATATTTACCCTTGCAGTACAACCATTGGCATCTAACTGAATAACTAAACCGTAAACACTGATATTTTACCTCGTTCCAGTGTGCTTGTTTTCTTTTGCTTGGTTTCAGCCTTGTACCTTGGCCCATTCAAAGGAAATGATAGGCTAGGATAAGCACTGTATTTTGTGGTCCTTTCGTGGAACATACATGCTTAAATTAGATACCATGGTGATCTAAATGTCCTTTTGTCAACAAGACTTTATGGCGTTCACTGCATTGTTGTCATTCAAAGTACGCAACTAGTTTCCAATACGTCCAAATACACCCCCTGATTTTTAACTTGGTAGTATCGGAATAAGTTTTGGCCAGTCATGATCTATGTGTTTTTCTTGTGCTTAAAATACAGCTAGTTTCAAGTATTCTTCGACACAAGCCGGAAGTTTCCTGCCCTGCAACTTGCTTGAGAAATAGTTAAGAATGACAGAGATAGACTAATTCATGGTGTTCTGGTTATTTTCATGTGGTCAGATTCAACTGTTTTTAAGTGTTTGTATCGCACATGCAATAGACGAACTCATGGTGTTCTGGTTATTTTCATGTGCTCAGGTTCAACTGTTTTTAAGTGTTTGTATCGCACATTCAATAGACGAATTCATGGTGTTCTGGTTATTTTCATGTGCTCAGATTCAACTGTTTTTAAGTGATTTGTATCGCACATGCACCTCTGAAAACTTCCTAGTTTCCAGCTGGCTTAAGGAGCACTTATGAATGACAGAGATGTATGGATTCATGATGCAGTGAGAGGCGTGAAGCATTCTGTTGCACACTTGTAATAACAACCGAGTTTACAGGTTAGTTGCTTCATCTACCATCATGTCGATATCACAGCCTGAAAATATGGCGAAAATGTCACTTGGGAAAGCTACACATTGCGTGGTAAGGCTCAAAGTGGAAATTATTGTTGTCCTAACTGATGTTGAAACTTGAAAGTGCAATCTTGGTCACTAGCGTGCTCAGGAAGTGGGGGTAGGTGAGACCAGAAGAATGTTAGAAACACCCCTTGTTTCTCACATGAAGTACTCTTGAGCATTTCTGAACTTCCCTTGTGCACTTCAGCTAAAATCTTTTGGTTTGCTTCATATGATCTTAACACTTGGCTGTCAGTTTCCAAATCCATCAATTACCTTTTTTGTGTGTGCGCGCGCGCAAATCCTCTGGTCTTTATGAATGTTTCTTTGTATGTCAACATTCAGATGCTATAGGCCATCAAGAATGAGTTAACTGTTCACCCGCAAAGAAAAAAGTTAACTGTTAAGGTAGCTGCGTTTATTTGAATTCCAAGCTGAATCGTTGAGATTTGTCTCTCTAAGCTGTATTTTGCCGTTAGCACAACAACCTAGTTAAGAGGACTTATTTGTCGATCCAAGCAATACTACCACTACCCTTTCAGTGTGGGTGCGCAATGAATGCATGCGAGTGATGATCTTCTTTCTTTCTTTCTTGCTCTTGTTCTGGGGTTTGACGGGACGACAGCTCCCCTCTGCCTACTCATTTTAGAATTATCTTTCTTATTCAGAACCTCTTTTGCTATGCAGGTTTAAGGATGTGGCTGTATAACCAGTTCCATGCTAAACGACATTTGAGATACCCAGGGGTGTAGTATACCTAAAGAGCACTTTGATTCTTTCTTTTATATACTACTGAAAACATTTTGTTTCTTTTGACCGACCCCTTCTGATCTTCAATACCCACTCTGCGTATCGCATTGTTAATCTTCACGCTGCATGGTTCCAACGAGTGAGTTCTCTGCCGTGTATGATTGTACAATTACAAGATTCTAATGGGAATATAAAGAACCGTATATGATCTATGGACGGCTCTTTACTACATATTGTGCTGTTGAACTGTCACCGTTATATTTCACCTTCCATTTTGACCATTTTACTCTTCACTGAAAAAAAAACTGTGACTATTTTACCGGCCTTGCTTGCTCTTAGGCACCTCTGGATTGGAGAGCACTGCAAGCAACCTCTCTGCCATGGTGGCTTGTTTGTTTCTACATATATATAGCTGACAAATGGTGAAAAGTGCAGAAGGAATCCAATACGAAGTGGAAAGTGGGGCCACCTGCAGAGAACTGGAGATCCCACCAGCAAACTGTCATTATATCCGACTCATCCAATGGGACTGATTATCTTTGCAAATGATTTGCCATCAGACAAGTAGTAGAATACCATCCGATGGTGTCACTTTTGTGATTGCTGGTGGTCACCTTCCATTCTCCGCCTAATTTTATCCAGGTAGGATTTAAAATTATACTTGCATTTCCTGTGAGCGGTCTCCGGCCCTAAGCTGTTGGTTGTTCCTCTTCCTCTCTGTTCTCTTCCCCAGGACCGACTAGTATAAAAGAGGAGGGTGCTTTTCTACTCTCCTTCAGACGACAAGGCATAGCTACGAGAAAGAAAGTCTCGTTGAAGAGAGGCAGAGGAAGCTCCCACCCACCCAGAGGGGGCTAAGAGGCAGCATGGAGTGTGCAGGGGAAGATGATGGCACAGGGAGTGGAAGCAGGAGGAGGAGCAGGAGCATGAGCATGGGCGGATCAGATGCAACGTCGACCATGAGCGACGGCGGCACGACGGCGGTCAAGCAGCACCAGGCTCTGAGGCTCGTGGAGGACCTCTCCCTCCCTTCGGTATGGTCTCCATCCCCCCTCCCTCTCTCTTTCAAGCTTGATCACGCCATGAAGTCTCCAGTGATTCTGCTTCTAGCTCTGCAATCCCAGCCCCGATCATATTCATGGTCCGCTCATATTTTCTTCAACTTCTCTGATTCTTTTTTCTGGTGAGGAGGATGTCAAGTGCGTCACACAGATCACCATAGTAGTTTCCTCTCGATTCCCTTTTCCTGATCCCGCTGCTCTTCCCCATGAGGAAATGGAGTCGTTGTGAGTGGCATGCACACTGGAATCAATCTCTCGGTCCCATTCCCATTTGTCAATATGCACTAGCTAACCTAGCTTATAGCCCTCCTTGGATGCCCACTATTCTACTCCTATATAGTACCCGTGTCCTGCATTCAGTCCTCCCATATCGTGTGTTCCCTTCCCCTGCCCCGTCTGCAGCCCCATTGAAGTGCGTGAGCGAGTGACTGTTTATCTACTCCTTGGATACTCACGGTCCCCCTCTCATTTCCAATCACCTTTTTAGACATCATAAAGGTTGAAAGAGAGAGAAGGCACTGCATCAATCAACCAATCAATTCCACATTTTACTTTGTTTTGTTTGCACCGCACGCCCTAGCTAGAAACCAGAGACACAAGTGCTGAGATCAGAATGATACGTATCACCTTGTTCCTCCGACTCAGAAAGGGACAAATGAACGGCCACCTGCATCCGCACGGAGCTGCAGCGAGAGTCTGACGGTCTCATACGGACACGTCCCTACGCGTGCGTCAAGCCACTGTAGTGAGTACGTAGCTAGCAGCAGCACTGCACTGAGCAATCAGCCTCAAGGTGTCGGTCGTGTTCTTGGAATCACGGAGGTGAAGCTGAAATCGCCATGAGAAAACGAGTGGCCATGGACGCCATGTGTGCCTGCTTGCTGCTGCCATTAGGTAAGGTGTGATTCCAAAGCGAGATTAGGACTGGATTTTTGTTGTGTCTTTCTTGGATCTTGACCTGACATCACGTGCGTCCATTAGAGAGCCGTTAACCGGGAACAAGTCACGGTCACATCACTGTAGCAGCCTCGATCAGCAAATGGATTCTTTCCCCATTAATGCAAAGTACTAGCGGTCAAACAAATGCCTGCCCCTCTGGCTCACAACATCCTCCTCTGGGTTATCTTCCGTAGATCCCTTTCCTGCTCCGTATTCCTCCGGTCAAATACGGCACATGCTACGCAGAACGAGCCCTCCCTTGACCCGAAAAATACGAATATATTTCTGTACGCGGACTTATTAGATGTATACAAGCATCTGTTCATTCGTCCATTCCTGTCACAAACATGCTAAGCATCTTTGAACGTGCTTTTATATACTACACCTACACGCGTTGCTTACGTCGCCATGCAAATTTTAACTGGGTGTCAGATCTGAAACATTGCCGTCCCCACAGTTTGGTTGATCCAGTCAGTCAAACAAAAACATTTCACCATCAGCTGGGCTAGCCAGAGCGTGCAGTTTTGACCCAACACCTCCGCACATGTAGGCTGCACCAGATACATACATATGGAAGAGGAAACGGTATTTTAATCAGAATACAAAATGCTTGGCACGGGCGAAGAGCTCTTACTAATTGGTTAGGTTGGATGACAATGTGCCCGTTCAACACTGACACATGGGATGGGGACGGCGTACATATACGTACATTGCATGTACAACAAAGACGCACATATACGTGTAGTCATGGATGTAGACATCCATATGTTTTATGTCTCTAGCCAGCACGCCTCTAGCTAGTTTAATTAAGATGCTCTGTGGTGGAAAAAAACTCAAACCGTTAGGATGTTAATGTCATCTTAGTGTTTTAATTGGTTATTACGGCGGCACCCGACAGTAAGGTACGAGAGGCACCACTCGGCCACATGCCTTTGCCCTCGCTGCTACAGCACTATGCATGTAAGGTTGTCCTTGATCGATAGAGATGGTATCATGCGTATCACAAGCGCCGCACGTGATGAGTATACACCAAGCAGCAGCAGCAGCAGCAGCAGCTTAAATTAACTTATCAGACCATGCCATTGAGACGAACAAGTGCTCCTGGCTAGTACTTGCAGCAGTGCAGGTCATGTGGTGCCCAGAACGAGGGAGGGACAGAAATTTTCAAGTGGCAAGTGGTCAAGATAGAATGGTTTGGTGAGAGGGACGCATGCATGGGTTGCAATTAGCACGCAGCTCTAATATTCTTTAACTGTAGAGCGGGCCAGGTTGCTGGTTGCCGCTACCACCACTCGAGTACCATTAGCTAACCATCCACAATTAACCACCGTCCGTATGGCTAATAATCAAGTCAAGGCCTGACCGAGATTTAAAAACTCAGCTAGTACGTTACGTGCATCGATTAGTGGCTTAGCTGCGCAATGTGTTGACATATACTAGCTGGTTGCCGGTCCCTTTGCTTAATTGCGTAGAAGCGATGCAAGCATATTTGGTGCCGGGTTGATGATGCTTAATTAGCCAGTGCGGACGTTGATGGTGGAGATTTTAATTGGTTTTTGAATGCATATGCTGCAACGGATGCAGGTGCAGGTGGTGGTGATGAGCGCCAACATGGGCTGCTCCCACTGCCGACAGCGGGTCACCAAGGTCGTCACCAAGATGAACGGTGAGGATCCAACTGACATCTCATTTTAATCACTGATGTTCGCTGCAAATATCGTGCTGATGTGTTATTGGCGTGTATTGATCTCGTCTAGCAGGGCTGCTGGATTACATGGTGGATTTCGGGAAGAAGGAGGTGACGGTGAGGGGCACGGTAATTCACACCAAGAAGAAGAAGAAGAGGAAGAAGCAGCAGCAGTACATGATCGCTGGGCTGGAGAAGGTGCCGCCTGCTGCTAACGTGGGCGCCAGGACGCTCTCCTGGTTTTTGGGATGCTACGGTTCATAGCTAGTAGTACGTACAAAGCATAGTAGTATACTGTTATGTACTAGTTACTCTTTCTTCTTTATAATTTTCCCATGGAAATAATGTTTGCTGGTAGAGTGGTAGTGGTAACTATTGTGTATATCATGTCCTATAATCTCATATTTGCAAACTGCAAGGTGCTAGAGCACACATTGCAGGCTTCCAGTACAATTTTTGTATGTGGGCCTTCTCTGCAAGTATGAAATGGAACAATGAGGATTAAGTTAGACGTCGTTTTCAGCCTGGCTAACAGTAGTGTCTCGTATCCAAAGTTTCGAGTGTACATAGGCCCACCACCCTTAGCACGCCCGGCCTACTCGCTTACTTTGCCAGCCAAACTAAATAGCTTTATTTCATCATGAATGAATAGATCCACTGTCTCATGTCGAAAGTAAACCTGGATGGAAGTGGAGTGGGTTCAGAGAATCGCACGGGTCCTGGCTGAGTACAATACAGGAAGTGAGGGGCCGAGCAAGAATGGGCGGTGCGTGGCAAAAGTGAGTCAGATCAACAGCTCAAAGAGAGTAAGAGACAAGAAGAAAAGATAAGATGCCGATGGAAAGACGCAGGGACGTGGAGGGGACGATCACATGAACGATCTGATCTTGCTGCTGCTGCCTCATGCAAATGTTCAGGTCATATATGTTGAGAGCTTTTGAGAAAATTGCATAAACCAACAGCTATTGGGGTCGATTTCGCATAGAACGCCTACTTTTCATGTTTGTCGCACAAAACACCACGTATTGGTGTAATCCATTGCAACCAGCTCTAATCCATCATTTGACTTTGTGGACATGATTCCCAACAGCTGGGTCCCACTTGTAAGTGTGCATGTGCCAAGAAAAAAATGCCACATCAGCAGGACAACTAAAACTACATTTCAAAATTAGTCAAAATTTCGAGATCAATACAATGCGCGTATATGGATTATCTTGTATTTTTTTGCAAACTAGCAAAGTGGCCGTGCACATGCGCGGGCTAGTACTTAACAAAGTTATGTTACTCCAAGTGGATACTTGCCATTTCTGACGATTGATCCTTAAGTGGTGGTTGAAACCACGCAGTTTTACCCTTAAACATACCTTGTGGTCATTTTCATGATATGATGAATTCCCCTTTCACGTTTCCAGAAATATCGGGCGCTCATATTTGTGTCATATCTTTTGGTAGCGATGCGCTCCAACATGTCGGTCTAACTGATGGGGCTGGATGATTGTGTACGTGGTGTGGAACCAGCTTGGCATGAAATGGCAGCACGCATACTAAAGTCCTTCATGTTAAAAATATATATTTCCTCCGATCCTTTTTACCCATATATAGAATTTGTCTGGAGTCAAACTTCATAAAGTTTGACCATATTTATGTTTAAAACATCAACATCTACAACTTTAAAGTTATATAATGTAAAAGTTAAATTCGTGATGCATTTAATGAAGTTGATTTGTATTGTGAATGCTCATATTTTTTTATAAGTCGTTCGAACTTTACGAAATTTGACTCCAAACAAATCTTATATGCGGAGTAAAAAGAACCGGAGGGGCTGTATGGGTTCTTTTGTGGGGAAGTTCCACATGCATAAAATTTGAGTCAAAATATGAATGATTGGTATCGGTTAGAGATTTTTCTTGTATGACCATCTACTATATGTTTGCATGAATATGTTCAGTAATTTGCAACATGAAAATTAAATCGTTTAGGATGACCACCATCTATGCACTATACCTTTTTCAGGTGTTCTGCATTGTACTTAATCATATATGATTAGTAAGAAATTGATTTGTTGTTTCCAATAAAACAATGATCTTTTTATGCTGGAATGATTAGTTGGGCAAGCGGCTAAATTTCGTGTTTTTGACCCTTTTCTGAAACTTGTTTGAGATTTGACCCTTGCAAAAAATTCGGGATCTAATCATTTTTTTATCGTCAAGGTCCATGGCGATAGGGTATAATAGCTTACCGCCAAGGTCCCTGGCGGTAGGGTTGCACGCCCTACCAGAAAAATTTCCTAAGTATGAAACCTAGTGCATGCTCGCACCTACCGCCAGCACCTTGGCGGTAGGGGTGCACAGGCTACCGTCAGCCTATTTGGCGGTAGGGGTGTTTCCTACCGCCAAGGTCCCTGGCCGTCATGGATCCTGGCGGTAGCAAAAGGGTCAGATCCCGAAATTTTCACAAACTAGGGTCAGATCTCGATTAACTTTTAGAAAAGGGTCAAAACATGAAATTGAGCCTGGGCAAGCCCAATAGGCTGACGCAGATGCACACAATGTCCGTACATATTCTCTCTCACACACACTGATACGTCTCCAACGTATCTATAATTTTTGATTGTTTCATGCTATTATATTATCAATCTTGGATGTTTTATAATCATTTTATTGCCATTTATATCATATTTTGGTACTAACCTATTGACATAGTGTCAAGTGCCAGTTGCTGTTTTTTTCATGTTTTTTACATCACAGAAAATCAATATCAAACGGAGTCCAAATGCCACGAAACTTTATGGGGAATTTTTATGGGTCAAAAGGAACACAACGGCCGGTCATGCCAGCGGCCATGTCTCACCATGCCGGCACCATGCCAGCGCGGGCATGAACTTGATGACACAAAAGAGGGCGGCTTGCTAGCATACCATGTCTTGCATGCCGATGCTGCTCACGGGGCGGGCCTTGATGCTTTGAAGAATGGCGCAAAACTTGTTGCACTCTTGTTGGATCGCCCTCCATCGCTTGGAAATGGACAGCCACCCGCGCGTGCTCACAAGTTGGTAAGGCGGAAACTTCTTGCGCTCACGAAACTCTCGGTGGACATGAATCCAAAAGGTTGAATGCTTTTGTTCGGCGCCCGTCTTGGGGTCTTATCCAATGTCTCGCCAACACTCGCAAAGAAGCTTGTCCTCGGCCGCCGTGTATTCCTTCGTGCGCTTGCTCTTGCGCTTCGGCTTAGGACCAGCGGCTTGGTTGGCGAGCTCGTCCTCGAACAAGGGCTCCAGTTCGATGTCACACTCGTACTCTTCCTCTAGTCCGTAGTCGTCCAGAAACTCGTGGTCGGGTGGGAAGCCGTCCAGGTCGATGCCGACCTGATCATGCATGAAGGCCGCCTGATCGGAATCATAGCCAGCGGCCGGCGTGAACGGCGCGTGGCCGTCCTGGCTTTTGTGTATCGTCGGGATCGTAGCCAGCGGCCGACACACTGCTCTCGAAGATGAGGTTCTGCATGTAGTCCTCGTCGACGGCGGACGGCATTTCCTCGAACAGGTTGCGGGCCTCCGGGAGCACGCCGGCCGGCGTCTGCCGCGCGCGTTTCCTCGCCCTACCAGATGACGAGCCACCGGCCACCGGGGTGGCGTTGAGGTCGATGGGCGCGGGCACGGGCGTGGAAGGCATGACCACGCTCACGCCGGGCGAGCACTCCCCGAAGAGGCGGGAGGCCTGCGGGTACATGAGGAAGCCGGGCACCGGGTTGCAAGCCGACGCGCGGGGCGAGTCTGGCAGCACCATCCGAGGAAACACCGATGAGCCGGTGCTGGCCGCGGCAACAGCGGCGTTGAGGAGGCCGTGCTGGCCAGGGTTTAACCCTAGCATGTAGAGCGCCTTCTGTCGGTGTCAAAACCGGCGGATCTCGGGTAGGGGTCCCGAACTGTGCGTCTAGGATCGATGGTAACAGGAGACAGGGGACACGATGTTTACCCAGGTTCGGGCCCTCTCTATGGAGGTAATATCCTACGTCCTGCTTGATTGATATTGATGAATATGAGTGTTACAAGAGTTGATCTACCACGAGATCGAGATGGCTAAACCCTAGAAGCCTAGCCTATATGACTATGGTAATGAATATATCCTTTCCGGACTAACCCCTCCGATTTATATAAACACCGGGGGGATCTAGGGTTTACATAGAGTCGGTTACATGAGAAGAAATCTCCATAGTCGGTTACCAAGCTTGCCTTCCACACCAAGGAGAGTCCAATCCGGACACAGGAATGGTCTTCGGTCTTCATATCTTCATAGCCCAACAGTCCGGCCCATGGATAACAGGCTGGACGCCCGAGGACCCCTTAGTCCAGGACTCCCTCAGTAGCCCCTGAACCTGGCTTCAATGACGAGGAGTCCGGCGCGTAGATTGTTTTCGGCATTGCAAGGCGGGTTCCCCCTTCCGAACTCCTAGTTGATCTTCAGATGTAATGATTGTATCCGGGCTTGTATGCACAACCATAGAGGATATAATATTTCATGGGTTCAACCCACCGACCACTTTTTGGTAATATGACACCACGCCTGTCCGGCCTTTGCTTGCGAACCGTTTTAGCCGGCCCGTCGCCCCACGTCCTAGGACGTGACCTTATTGGCGCATCTTATCTAAACGGAGATCATTCCTCCCTTTTAAGGGATTCCTGTCGACCCGCACGTGGGTAACCCAACCGTCGCTTGGTTACAACTCCTTGGAGCAAGTTTTTGAGGCTTGAGAGGAGAGGTTTGATATTTGCAGCCTTTATATAGGGGTACATACCCGTCTTTTTCTTCCACACTTGCCTCTTCCTCAACCCCTGCTACCCCGAGTTCCAACACCCGGGTTCCGGTCGCCACCAGCCCCAATCATCTCCGGATCTAGCCGTCAAGGTCGGTGGGTAGCTTCTTCTGTTACGGAGGAAGATATCGCAATGCTTCGGGTGACGAGGTACCTGACCGCCGATATCGCAGGTTATTCCCACCCCTAGATCCGGCGAGAGGGTCGTGTTCGTGTCCCACTTCCTCCGCGGGTTGGGTTTGCACTTAACCCCTTCGTCCGAGGGCTCATGTTCTATTACGGGCTAGACTTCCACGATTTGGCCCTGGACTCTATTCTTCTTATCTCGACATTTATCGTTACGTGCGAAGCCCTCCTTCGAACTCCTCTGCACTTCGGCTTGTGGCTCAAGACCTTTGATGTAAAGCCGCGAGTGGTAGAGGGGGAGCAGGCCGAGTGCGGCGGAGCTACAGTGAGCAAGCTTGCTAGCGCCGTTTGGCTAAAAGGATCCTTGGCCAAATCTTGCGATCTGTGGCACCAGGGGTGGTTCTATATCACCGAGCCCTACAGCTCCAAGTGGGCGACCACGCCCGCATTTTGACCCAGCCCTCCAACTCAACTTGCATCGTGGATTAATAAGGGGCTAGATTGGGGATCAATGAATGATGTGCGAACTCTGCAAAGTCGCATCTGAAGCCTCATTGAGAGGGACATCGACATAGCCAGCGTTGTTCATATAATGCTAGTTCGTCGGACCCTATCGTGCCAGCGACGGCCTCTCCACCTATGGGAGTTCAATCCAGAAGGGCCACGGACTCTTCAGAACTTCTTCGGCACAATGCACGAAGGAATGTGGAGATTAGTCTTCGGGAAACGAAGGCAATGGCCGGACACCACCGAAGATGTTGGCCTTAACTACAACCATCCGGACACCCCAATAAGTACTCGTTTACTGAATACTTCATAATCAGATACCCAATGGCAAGATACAAACAGTATCATCCTTTTCAGGGCTGGATAAAGAAGGTGGAATTGATTAGGTGTCCGGCTCCCCTTCCCGAGGACTCAGCTACTCCTGTGTTGACAAGGATGCTGGCCTCGGTGCCACACCGGGCACCAGCAGGGGAGGGCGAAAAGATCCAAGATGACCTTGGTTCCGGAGGTAAGTCGGACACTGAATCCGGAGAAATCGACCTTTCCTCGCCCGAAGACGGAGGCGGAGAAGGACCCAGTATCCCTTCTTCGAACAGGAGGAAAAGGGCCGCCTCCGAAGATGGGGAGGGGCGGTCTCCCAAGAAGGGCAAGATGCCACTGTCGACGAGCTTGGGTTTGGAAAGTGATGCCGTTGAGCAGCTCCAACAAGGGGACAAGCCCTCGGCCGAACCGTAAGAGAATCCAGAGTACTTTGATAGCGTTCCGCTCCGTTATTGTTACCGAAGATACATGTAACGCATTTATGAATTTTTACAGGTCGGCACATGATTTTTCGGGGCGATCCTCTTCTTCGGGGAGTCTCCTCCCAGAGATGATGGAGAGTGAGACGCCTCCTCCGGCCTCCTCTCCCAATAAGGCGGATGACTCTGAAGTGTCATCGCGGAGGGCCCCTTTAAAACAGGGGCAAAAGAGGTAGTGCCCAAAGGTGGATCTCCGACCATCCGGGATTCCGGGGCTGATGATAACCGAAGCCCCGGCCTGTCTGGTTCACAGCCGCCATCGATTTTGAAGACGGGTGAGCCGATTCCTTCAAAGGATGATTGTGCTTTTGGGGCAGCCTGGGGGAACCCGGAGACTCCGGATATATTGCGGGACATGTTGCGGAAAGCATCTGTCTCGGGGGAATAGCGTACCTTGATGGGTACAGTGATTGAGAAGATTTCGTCCGTGAAGAGCAGATTAAATGAAGCCTTCATGAGCCTACTGAAGGGCTTCGAGGTTTGCAACCTAATGTTTCCAGCTATGTTTCATTTGCAAAGATGCGCCTGTGTATAGGTAGTAGCCCCTGATACTCGGGTTGGCTTCCGCTGGGAAGCAAAATGGAGGATCGAAAAGGACCGTCTGAGGACTAACCTGATCAACTCTTAACACAGGCTTCTTCTCCCTTGGCCGCTTCCCAGACTATGGAAATTGCCGATTTGCAGCGGAAGCTTGATGTAGCAGGGGATGATCTTGCTTTAATCAATATGCGTCTTGACGAGTCGCAAGGTATGTATTCGGGGCAATCCTCATACATTTTTTTGGTATAAGCATGATGCTGAAATTTTGGTTGCAGATGGTGCTGCCGCCGTTGAAGTTCTGCGAGTGGAGCTGGCTCGGGCCAAGGAGCAGGCCCGGCGTACCAATGCTGCTGCCAGAAAGGCATCAGCTGAATTAAAAGCTGAACGAGCTACATGGCGCCAAGATGAGGAGAAGATATCCACGATGACGCTCGAGCTGGAGAATGCTACCGGCCGCTGTGAATTTCTGGAGAAGGAGAGTGAAGCCTTAACGGCTGATCTGGAGAAGTCCTTACAAGAGGCGAGAGGAGTGCGGTCGGAATGCAGAGCGGCCCGTGAGGAGGTTCGACATGCGAGGGAGTTTGCGGCCGGAAAGCCCTTTCTGCTGCAAACTAAGTTCGGCGACCCGAACTATGCCCGGCTCAACCAAGTATGGAGTTCTCCGGATGAGTTCTTGGACTTGCCGAAGAGTTCTGCCGATGCGGCGCAGAATTACCAAGCGCGAGATGGATATGCAACAGAGAAGCTTTTTTGGTCGCAGTTTGGCGCATCCAAGCACCCTTTGTTGCTCAATAAACAGATGTCCCAATGGGACGAACTTCATAGGATGTCCGGCGCCGCCATGAAGGACGTCATAGTCCGGTTGTGGCCAACCGAGCCTGTTCCGAATAGTTATTTCGGTTTAGTGCAAAGGCTTGTTGACGCGGTGCCGCGTATCGACGATGTGAAGCGGTCAACGTACATTGAGGGTGCACGGATGGCTTTTGCCCGAGTCAAGACGTTCTGGGGGAAGATGAAGGCCATCAATGTTACGACAAAGGGTCCATCCAAAGGCAACGGCCGTCCGGAACCGGAGCATTATTTTGAAGACATCCTAGAGGCCGCCCGCTTTGTAGAGGGTCAGTGCTCAAAAGACATAATGTTCGAGTGAGGTGTATGAAAATTGTAACAAACAATTTTATAGTTAATCTATTTATGTTTTGCTTGAAAGCTTGAATTCCTCCTGTGCGGCCGTTTTGATATAATCTGAAAGTTTTCCAGTCGTCGGCTTCAGCCCCCTCGTAGGAAGTACGGGGGTGTTCGGAAAAGCATTTAATCATTCTTTATCCAACTTCTTGGTCAATTAAGGAGGTGATAATGCGGCGAACCAGGCAATCAGACTATAAGGCGTTAACACTTTCACTTAGCCATAGGAGTTTTATGATGGGGCTACGACATAGCCCCTGGTATGTATGCGGCGTATGGTGCCTTACATTTTTGATCTGAAAAAGATCCCTCGTGTGACACGGAGAATCACGAAAGATTCCAATAAGTCGTCAAGTGGTTGACCAGCTCACGCCGCATCATGACAGTCAGTTTTCGGCTTTCTCTACTGAGGTGCTCGTCCGGTTCAGACCAGGGCACAATCGCAGTAGTTCTCCCTTTACTACCCTAGCCGATAGAGCGGAACGTAGGGTAGCAAGCACAGGAGCCGGGCAACCCAACTATTGACCCAAGACAATGATTCGGAGCTGATGCATATAAGGCCAAACTTGAGATGCCAAAGTATGCTATGGAGCTGTTCGGACTTTTACTAGCAACTCATTTGTTCCCACACCGAGCCCCTGGCAGGTTAGGCCAAGGTATTTCTTCGAAATAACCGTAGGAGCCATATTTGTCAGGAAAACCATACAAATGATTAGTTCGGATATTGTTTACTGGTAACTGAGCGATATGCCGATGATTATTTATGATATATGTATATAAAAGCCACCCCCCCGGCGATTTGACATGCTCGGGGTTGGAGGCGGAGGAACATGCATAGTACAGACTCGAAAAATAGAGAGTGCGGTCTACAAAAAGTTATTTTGGACCTCCTGTCGCACATCTGCGTCGCCAGTCCTCGGTGGGGGGAATCCTTGATGGACATAGCCCCTTAGGTGAGTGTACGGATCCGGACTCCGATGGAGCCAGTTTCCGATTTTGTTCGTCACCTATTTTTTAAAGGGTATCAAAAGAAGAAATAAAAAGAAAATAAATAATTATATGTAGAAAAAATTTACTGGAGTGCTCGCAGGCTTGTCTGTATTGTGCTTCTGCCAATGCCCATGGTATCTTGAGTGTGTAATGATGTACGTGCGACACAAACTTTGTAGGTGTACGGAGTGGGCGGCAGAAGCCGGTTTGCTATTTCCGTTCTAGGGGTAGTTGATCCTTGGGTGGAGGCTGCTTCAGATCCCCGGTTTTTCGTTGGTGAACCTTTCCGTCGTCCATGTCGCTTGGCGTCTTCCTTCCCCTGTATTCGGCGTTGAGCTTGCTGACCTATTTAAAGACCCAACAGTTTCTGTTGGTATGATTAGCTAGTTTATCAGGGTGGCCATGAATCTGGCAGGGTCGGTCCAATATCCTGTCCAGGTTGGATGGTTCATCTCGATTCGCCTTGGATGGCTTCTTCCGCTGACCGGGCTTGGGGTTACTGAATTTGGTGTTGACCGCTGTGTCGCCTGATCTTTCATTGTCATTGTGACTGTTGTTTTTGCTTTCTTGTGGCTTGTTGTTGGCGTCTCGGATTTCGGAGGTGCCCTGGTTGCTGGCGCTATTGCTTCTACAAGCGAACCAGCTGTCTTCTCCCGCGCAAAAGCGAGTCATCAGAGCAATGAGAGCCGTCATGGATTTAGGTCCTTCTTGGCCAAGGTGGCGTGCAATTGCTAACATGATTCGGACAGACTTAAGCATAGATACGCGTGAGAAACTCTCATCGTAGTCAACACCTTGAATTGTCGAAAACCTTTTGCGACAATTCTAGCTTTGTAGATAGTAACACTACTATCAGCATCCGTCTTCCTCTTGAAGATCCATTTAATCTCAATGGCTCGCCGATCTTTGGGCAAGTAAATCAAAGTCCATACTTTGTTCTTATACATGGACATGGCCTCAAGCCATTTCGCGGAATCTGGGCTCATCATTGCTTCCTCATAGTTCGTAGGTTCGTCATGGTCAAGTAACATGACCTCCAGAATAGGATTACCGTACCACTCTGGCGTGGATCTCACTCTGGTTTACCTACGAGGTTCGGTAGTAACTTGATCTGAAGTTACATGATCATCATCATTAACTTCCTCACTAATTGGTGTAGTAGTCACAAGAACAGATTTCTGTGATGAACTACTTTCCAATAAGGGAGCAGGTATAATTACCTCATCAAGTTCAACTTTCCTCCCACTCACTTCTTTCGAGAGAAACTCCTTCTCTAAAAAGGATCCATTCTCAGCAATGAATATCTTGCCTTCGGATCTGTGATAGAAGGTGTACCCAACATTTTCTTTTTGGGTATCCTATGAAGACGCACTTCTCCGATTTGGGTTTGAGCTTATCAGGTTGAAACTTTTTCACATAAGCATTGCAACCTCAAACTTTAAGAAACGACATCTTAGGTTTCTTGCCAAACCATAGTTCATACGGTGTCGTCTCAACGGATTTAGATGGTGCCCTATTTAACGTGAATGTAGTTGTCTCTAATGCATAACCCCAAAATGATAGTGGTAAATTGGTAAGAGACATCATAGATCGCACCATATCTAATAAAGTACGGTTACGACGTTCGGACACACCATTAAATTGTGGTGTTCCAGGTGGCGTGAGTAGCGAAACTATTTCACATTGTTTTAACTGAAGGCCAAACTCGTAACTCAAATATTTTACTTCTGCGATCATATCGTAGAAACTTTTATTTTTGTTACAATGATTCTCCACTTCACTCTGAAATTCTTTGAACTTTTCAAATATTTCAGACTTGTGTTTCATCAAGTAGATATACTCATATCTGCTCAAATCATCTGTGAAGATCAGAAAATAATGATACCTGCCGCGAGCCTCAATATTCATCGGACCACATACATCAGTATGTATGATTTCCACAGTCATCTTGCCCATGAGGCATGGTTCGCAAGCATCAACTGATTCATAATCAGGTGATTCCAAAAGCCCATCAGCATGGATTTTCTTCATGCGCTTTACACCAATATAACCTAAACGGCAGTGCAACAAATAAGTTGCACTATCATTATTAACTTTGCATATTTTGGCTTCAATATTATGAAAATGTGTATCACCACGATCGAGATCCAACAAACCATTTTCATTGGGTGTATGGCCATAGAAGGTTTTATTCATGTAAGCAGAACCACAATTATTCTCTAACTTACATGAATAACCGTATTGCAATAAACATGATCCAATCATATTCATGCTCAACGCAAACACTAAATAACATTTATTTTAGGTTTAACACTAATCCCGAAAGTATAGGGAGTGTGCGATGATGATCATATCAATCTTGGAACCATTTCCAATACACATCGTCACTTTACCCTTAACTAGTCTCTGTTCATTTTGCAACTCCCGTTTCGAGTTACTATTCTTAGCAACTGAACTAGTATCAAATACTAAGGGGTTGCTATAAACACTAGTAAAGTACACATCAATAACATTTATATCAAATATACATATGTTCACTTTGCCATCCTTCTTATCTGCCAATTACTTGGGGTAGTTCCGCTTCCAGTGACCAATCCCTTTGCAGTAGAAGCACTCAGTTTCAGGCTTAGTTCCAGACTTGGGCTTTTTCACTTGAGCAGCAACTTGCTTGCCGTTCTTTTTGAAGTTCCCCTTTCTTCCCTTTGTCCCTTTACTTGAAACTAGTAGTTTTGTTTACCATCAACACTTGATGCTTTTCTTGATTTCTACCTTCGTCGATTTCAGCATCACGAAGAGGTTGGGAATCGTTTCCATTATCCCTTGCATATTATAGTTCATCACGAAGTTCTACTAACTTGGTGATGGTGACTAGAGAATTCTGTCAATCACTATTTTATCTGGAAGATTAACTCCCACTTGATTCAAGCGATTGTAGTACCCAGACAATCTGAGCACATGCTCACTGCTTGAGCTATTCTCCTCCATCTTTTAGCTATAGAACTTGTTGGAGACTTCATATCTCTCAACATGGGTATTTGCTTGAAATATTAACTTCAACTCCTGGAACATCTCAGATGGTCCATGACGTTCAAAGCGTATTTGAAGTCCCGATTCTAAGCCGTTTAAGCATGGTGCACTAAACTATCAAGTAGTCATCATATTGAGCTAGTCAAACGTTCATAACATATGCATCTGCTCCTGCAATAGGTTTGTCACCTAGCGGTGCATCAAGGACATAATTCTTCTGTGCAGCAATGAGGATAAATCCCAGATCATGGATCCAATCCGCATCGTTGCTACTAACATCTTTCAACTTAGTTTTCTCTAGGAACATATCAAAAATAAAACAGGGGAGCTAAATGCGAGGTATTGATCTACAACATAGATATGCTAATACTACCAGGACTAAGTTCATGATAAATTTAAGTTCAATTAATCATATTACTTAAGAACTCCCACTTAGATAGCAATCCCTCTAATCCTCTAAGTGGTCACGTGATCCATATCAACTAAACCATGTCCGACCATCACGTGAGATGGAGTAGTTTCAATGGTGAACATCACTATGTTGATCGTATCTACTATATGATTCACGCTTGACCTTTCGGTCTCAGTGTTCCGAGGCCATATCTGTTATATGCTAGGCTCATCAAGTTTAACCTGAGTATTCCGCGTGTGCAACTGTTTTGCACCCGTTGTATTTGAACGTAGAGCCTATCACACCCGATCATCACATGGTGTCTCAGCACGAAGAACTTTTGCAACGACACATACTCAGGGAGAACACTTGTACCTTGATAATTAGTGAGAGATCATCTTATATAGCTACCATTGAAACTAAGCAAAATAAGATGTATAAAAGAGAAACATCACATGCAATCAAAATATGTGACATGATATGGCCATCATCATCTTGTGCCTTGGATCTCCATCTCCAAAGCATCGTCATGATTTCCATCGTCACCGGCATGACACCATGATCTCCATCATCTTGATCTATATCAATGTGTCGTCACATGGTCGTCTCGCCAACTATTGCTCTTGCAACTATTGCTATCACATAGCGATAAATTAAGGAATTATTTGGCGCTTGCATCTTATGCAATAAAGAGACAAGCATAAGGCTTCTGCCAGTTGCCGATAACTTCAACAAAACATGATCAGCTTATACAACAACTTATATCTCATCACGTCTTGACCATATCACATCACAACATGCCCTACAAAAACAAGTTAGACGTCATCTACTTTGTTGTTGCAAGTTTTACGTGGCTGCTACGGGCTGAGCAAGAACCGTTCTTACCTACGCATCAAAACCACAACGATAGTTTGTCAAGTTAGTGCTGTTTTAACCTTCTCAAGGACCGGGCGTAGCCACACTCGGTTCAACTAAAATTGGAGAAACTGACACCCGCTAGTCACCTGTGTGCATAGCACGACGGTAAAACCAGTCTCGCGTAAGCGTACGCGTAATGTCGGTCCAGACCGCTTCATCCAACAATACTGCCGAACCAAAGTGTGAAATGCTGGTAAGCAGTATGACTTATATCGCCCACAACTCACTTGTGTTCTACTCGTGCATATTACATCAATGCATAAAACCTGGCTCGGATGCCACTGTTGGGGAACGTAGTAATTTCAAAAAAATTCCTACGCATACGCAAGATCATGGTGATGCATAGCAACGAGAGGGCAGAGTGCGTCCACATACCCTTGTAGACCGAAAGCGAAAGCGTTAGCACAACGCGGTTGATGTAGTGGTACGTCTTCACGATCCGACCGATCAAGTACCGAACGCACGACACCTCCGAGTTCTGCACACGTTCAACTCGATGACGTCCCTCGAACTCCGATCTAGCCGAGTGTTGAGGGAGAGTTTCGTCAGCACGACAGCGTGGTGACGATGATGATGTTCTACCGACGCAGGGCTTCGCCTAAGCACCACTACGATATGATCGAGGTGGATTATGGTGGAGGGGGGCACCGCACACGGCTAAGAGATCAAGAGATCAATTGTTGTCTCTATGGGGTGCCCCCTGGCCACATATATAAAGGAGTGGAGGAGGGGAGGGGCCGGCCCTCTCTATGGCGCGCCCTAGGGGAGTCCTACTCCCATCGGGAGTAGGATTCCCCCTTTCCTAGTAGAACTAGGAGCCCTTCCAAGTAGTAGGAGTAGGAGAGAAGGAAAGGGAAAAGAGAAGAGAAGGAAGGAGGGGGCGTAGCCCTTCCCCCTAGTCCAATTCGGACTAGGCCTGGGGGGGGGGCTGCCTCTCTCTCTTTCCCCTAAAGCCCAATAAGGCCCATATACTCCCCGGCGAATTCCCTTAACTCCCTGGTACTCCGATAAATACCCGAATCACTCGGAACCTTTCTGATGTCCGAATATAGTCGTCCAATATATCAATCTTTACGTCTCGACCATTTCGAGACTCCTCGTCATGTCCCCAATCTCATCTGGGACTCCGAACTACCTTCGGTACATCAAAACACATAAACTCACAATATAACCGTCATCGAACTTTAAGCGTGCGAACCCTACGGGTTCGAGAACTATGTAGACATGACCGAGACACGTCTCCGGTTAATAACCAATAGCGGAACCTGGATGCTCATATTGGCTCCTACATATTCTACGAAGATCTTTATCGGTCAAACCGCATAACAATATACGTTGTTCCCTTTGTCAACGGTATGTTACTTGCCCGAGATTCGATCATCGGTATCTCAATACCTAGTTCAATCTCGTTACCGGCAAGTCTCTTTACTCGTTCCGTAATACATCATCCCGCAACTAACTCATTAGTTGCAATGCTTGCAAGGCTTATAGTGATGTGCATTGCCGAGTGGGCCCAGAGATACCTCTCTGACAATCGGAGTGACAAATCCTAATCTCGAAATATGCCAACCCAACAAGTACCTTCGGAGACACCTGTAGAGCACCTTTATAATCACCCAATTACGTTATGACGTTTGGTGGCACACAAAGTGTTCCTCCGGTAAACGGGAGTTGCATAATCTCATAGTCATTGGAACATGTATAAGTCATGAAGAAAGCAATAGCAACAAACTAAACGATCAAGTGCTAAGCTAACGGAATGGGTCAAGTCAATCACGTCATTCTCCTAATGATGTGATCCCGTTAATCAAATGACAACTCATGTCTATGGTTAGGAAACATAACCATCTTTGATCGACGAGCCAGTCAAGTAGAGGCATACTAGTGACACTCTGTTTGTCTATGTATTCACACATGTATTATGTTTCCGGTTAATACAATTTTAGCATGAATAATAAACATTTATCATGATATAAGGAAATAAATAATAACTTTATTATTGCCTCTAGGGCATATTTCCTTCACGAATAGGTAGCCATCGTCGCGTGTCGAAGCATGTTTTCGTGATCCATAGATCGGTCTTGCGTTTCCTGCTTTATTGTCCCAGTCCCTCTGCAGGTTGTCTAGGTAATCGTGGTATGTGTTGTTCTTGCCTTTACGGCGAGGTGGGGCGATCTGGTGTTTGGCTTGAGTTGCCTCTTTATCCGGACATAGTTGCCGGCGACCTGCCGCGTTGTGTGACGATGGTATGGGCTCCAACGCCCCGTCATCAGACTGGTAGAGCGATCTGTGCTTTGGGTAGCTTTTGGCTGGGCCACTGAGGCCGTATTCTTCGGCGACCAGTACTTCGGCCCATCTGTCATTGAGTAGGTCTTGGTCAGCTTGAAGCTCCTGCTGCTTCTTTTTCAGGCTCCTTCCCGTAGCTATCAGCCTGCGCTTGAAGCGCTCCTGTTCGAGGGGCTCTTTGGGTACGATGAAGTCTTTGTCACTGAGGCTTACCTCATCTTCGAAGAGCGGAAGGTAGTTGTCGTCCTCTGAACCGTCGCTGGGCAGGGCCTTTTCGTCGGGGCTGGCTTGCCCGTTTTCCTGTTCCTCCTGCTTGAATGTTGCTCCCTCAGGGTCTTCATTGCTTTCGGTGCCATCCGGAGTACTATTTTCTCCAGTGCCATTGTTGCTGCGGTGTGACTGGGGCAGCGTTTGGGGCGCTGGAACTTAGACTGTGACTCGGGAGTTTTAACTGGATCCCCCTTGTCTTTGCCGCGAGGCTTTTTAAGTGTATCGATCATGTACACGTCATGTGAAGGGGTGGCCGTCTTGCGCTTGATGACTAGCGGGTCTTAGCCTTGCTCCTTATCTGCATCGTCGTCTGTACCGTCAATGTCTGCGGAGCCAGGAGTGGGCATGTTGATTAAGTCCTCGACAGTGGCTATGAAGTGGGTGGCGGGTGGGAAACAAAATTCTCCGTCGTCAGCCCCTAGTTCGAACCGGACATAGTTCGGCTGTGAGTCTCCCGTGAATGGCAGATTCTTTAAAAAGTTTAGCACATCGCCCAAAGGTGTGTGCTAAAAAACGTCTGCGGCACTGAATTCGTAGATCGATAACCGATCTAGCTCGGTGTCCGCAAGCGTATATGGTCCAGAATTTATAGCCGGAGACGAATCCAGAGTTCCATTGACACAGATATTGCGAGGTGCCGAGTCCGTGTGCGGCTCCAACGCCGCGGACTCTATGGCTTCGGATGGCACGATCTGCTCCGGTTCTAAGGCCGTTGCAACAGCAGGGACCATCTCTTGGATGTGATCCGATGACAGATTTAAGTCATGTTCCTCGGAGTGAGGGGGAGCGATCGCTGCGGTCTCAAATCCATTGAAGATCAAGTCTCCACGAATATCTGCGACGTAGTTCAAGCTTCCAAATCTGACCTGGTGGCCAGGGGCGTAGCTATCGACCTGCTCCAGATGGCCAAGCGAGTTGGCCCGCAGTACGAAGCCACCGAATATGAAAATCTGTCCGGGGAGGAAGGTTTCTCCTTGGACAGCGTCACTATAGACGATTGAATGGGCCATCGAACCTTTCGTCCACGACATAGTGGAACTCTCAATGAAAGCACCAATGTCGGTGTCAAAACTGGCGGATCTCGGGTAGGGGTCCCGAACTGTGCGTCTAGGATCGATGGTAACATGAGACATGGGACATGATGTTTACCCAGGTTCGGGCCCTCTCTATGGAGATAATACACTACGTCCTGCTTGATTGATATTGATGAATATGAGTGTTACAAGAGTTGATCTACCATGAGATCGAGATGGCTAAACCCTAGAAGCCTAGCCTATATGACTATGGTAATGAATATATCCTTTCCGGACTAACCCCTCCGGTTTATATAGACATTGGGGGGGGGGATCTAGGGTTTACATAGAGTCGGTTACATGAGAAGAAATCTCCATAGTCGGTCACCAAGCTTGCCTTCCATGCCAAGGAGAGTCCAATCCGGACACAGATACGGTCTTCGGTCTTCATATCTTCATAGCCCAATAGTCCGGCCCATGGACAACAGGCCGGACGCCCGAGGACCCCTTAGTCCAGAACTCCCTCACCTTCCTCGTTGCCGCCGTGACGCAGGCGTTGGTGACCTCCTTCTGCGCGGCGACGGCCACGGCGGCCTGAGCGGCGGCCTCATCCCTCGCGTCCGCGCAGTGCCTTCGATCCTTCCTCTTGGCCGACTCCCTTACCTGATGTGCGGGCGTCAGCGGCTTCTTTGGCTTTGCCGTGGCAGCGGTCTTGCACGGGGCACGAGGCTTGCCTTTCCCAGTGGGGGCAAGGGCGCCAGACGAGGCGAGGGAGGCGAGGGAGGCGGCGGCGTCGAGGTCGATGGCGTCCTCCATGGCGAGGTGTGGGGCGGGAGCGCGCGGGCGGGAAGGTTTTTGGGGGAAATGGGGGGAAATAGTGGTGGCTGCCACCGACCGGCAGGCCCGGGAGAGGAGTAGGCGCGCACGCGTGTCCATCTCGTGTCCGCGCCGATGCAAATCCAGCTAAAAAATGGGCCGGGAATGGGTCGGCAGGCGGACGCCAAGCGGACGCGCGTCTGTTTGGGTCGGCGCGTTGGGCCAACTTTTGTGTCCGCGCCGGCCCAAACGGACGCCAGCGGACGAAATGGGTCGCCCCATTGCAGTTGCTCTAACTTCTCTTCTTTCTATCCATATGATTAAAACTAAAATGACTTAAATTAATTTACAAATTGATGATCTACTGTGTACATTTACAGTAATTACATACAAACAAATTGATGATGAAATAAAAATAATTTTAAAATATAAATTTCTACTAGACAATCTGCTAACTATCTACTAATAGTTTCTAATTTGTCTTTTTCATTTTACACTAGGCTAGCACTGTAGCATCCCGACTTTCTTTTTCTATGTTAGTGGATCTGGTTCCAGCTTGTACCTGAAAAATCCGGACCAAACCGACATTTGGATCCCGATGAACTACATTGATACACCAACCCGCGGTTCATAGGCCGTGTTTGGTTGCCCGCATAGAGCCCAACCAGGCCCGCACAGGAAGCAAGAGGCATGTTTGTTTGCCTGATTTCACTGTTGGGTCTGCATCGCACGCTTAAAGAAGCCCAGAGCCTGGCTTGCTGGAAACACTTGAATCGACAGTTTCTCGCGGGTCAGGCCGAGCCGATTGCAAGCGAGTGGGCCCTTGCACGAGTGGAGACGGGAGGGATGCGAGGTGATTACGTGAGGTCTTCTTCAACCTCTAGTAAGTTCCTATCTAATCTCCTCCCTCTGATCTACACAACGATACTTCGATTCAAGGTAAGCTCTGCACAAAAAAGATGCACCTCGATGCTATGGTTCCATTCAGGCGATCGGTTTGTAGTTTCGTCGGTCGTAAGTTCTTAATTTCGTCTTCCCGTTTGGAGCTATTCTTGACGAATTTTGTCAGATTCGTCGCGCACGATTGATCATTTGAAATTTCCTTTTACCAGCAGGCTAATCTCGCAGTTCCTCACAATGTTTGTGTTGTAAGTTTTTGATTTCGACGATCATAGCTTCATCTCTCTTTGAACAGCAGTCTAGTGCACTAACGCCGCCATGTCGAGCTCCTTTGTCCTCTGCTCAAAGCTCTCCTATTCGTCCCTCTCGATGCCGACGCCCTTCCCCTTGATCTCCTTGCCCGCATCCTACTACACTAGAGTCGTTTCCGGCGTCGCTCATCTCGGGCTACTCTTTGTCGTCCTCCTACTGCACTGATGCTGCAATGGCGCGAACAATGTAGTTCGCCGCGCCGCCGACGGGGTCGATCATCTTGGCCTCCTCTCTCGTCCCACTATACTAGAGTCGTTTCCGGTGTCGACCATCTCGGCCTCCTCTCTCGTCCTACCGCACGGACGATACCATGGTGTGAGCACTGCATTCTCCTCTCCTGTCCACTGTCTTTGCGCGAGCACCGCAACTAGTTCGCTGATGGTGTCGCTCGCCCATGACTCCATGCTCGTCATGTCGGACACGGCGCCACGGCCACTATCCACCGCAGTCGCCATGGTCCGGCGCACACTGCATTTCTTCTCCCCCTTCCTCTGCTAGCTCTTAACCCTGTGTACAAAGTGCAAGTGCTATCTCTTAATCATACCCCATACAGGCAACCAAACAACATGTAGTTGTATGCGCCGAGACAATGCAGGCAACCAAACAATGTGCCAAAGTTGATCCCCTAATGCAGGAAGTCCATATGCAGGCAACCAAACAACTTGCAGATGTTGCTTATAAGACTGCTTTTTCAGAGCCAGGCTGAGTTCAGATGTGTATGCAACGCAGGTACTATTCACTACTGCAACCAAACACACCCATAGAGAATGAATATGAGTAACAATTCTCAACACGAAGAACAACACGAGTTCATGCATACAACATATACTATGCATAAAGTACCAATTTCACCAACATGTACTATACGGAAGCATATGAATTATGCTTATGTATGATCATATACTTTTGCGTGATCATATACAACTTAAGCATATGAATTATGTCTGATCATATACTTATCGATTACGTACAGCTTGCCCTGCTTCTCAAGGAATATTTGCCCGTTCGCCCCCCGCCCCTCCCCAAGGCTCTACAATATCGCCTCCTAGGGACTAACGGGCAATATTTTCACAGTGGGGCGGTCGGGTTCCCAACCGCCGCCCTATGTTGGCACCCAGACACCATTTTTCAAATGCAATTTTGGCTCATATTCGAAGAACATGACACGATTTTGGACGGAATTTAGGCGGTTTCCTTCATATTTGTACAAACCTAAAAACATACATAAAAACTTAAAAGAAAACTATGCCGCCACCGCCGCCCCGAGCCTAGTTCATGTCGAGGAGCTTGTAGAAGGCGGTGTAGTCGCCGCCGCCATCCTTACTGCAGCCCTGCCCTGGATCGCCGCTGCGGACGGGGTTGGTCGGCGGCGGCGCCTCGTTGTGACGCCCGGATATTTAAGCTACAGTGAACCTCTGCTAATGATGCCACGTCCCCTCGGTTACTGTTGTTAATCTCCCATTAGTTCAAAACCGATTCAGAATTCAATTTGAATTAAAGTCAAACGGTAAAACTTTTCAAATATAAAAAACTAAAATGTTACAGGCGTGACAAATAATCCCTAGATAATAATGTTGGAGAAACCAACATCTTTAAAAGTGTTTGAATGTCCTAAAATAATTAAAACAGTAGGCAAAACAATTAAATAAATGCCTTTTGTATTTTATAAATAACAAACTATTCATTTAGTTGCCCAAAAGTTAATGGGGCAGTAGCATAATTATTAGTACTAAATTGTGAACTATTTTTATACTTTATAAAACTAAAACAAATTAAAACTAAAAGAAAGCAAAAATAGCAAAAAAAATAAGAAAAGAGAAAGACAAAACAAAATAAAAAGAGAAAGGAAAGGACACCCCGGCCAACTGGGCCAACAGGCCCAGCTGGCCACCCACGCGGCCCAGCTGGCCCACTCCGGCTGTATAACCCCTCACCGGAAACCCTAGCTACCCACCCGATCACCCACTCCCCCTCGCACGATCCCATTTTCCCCACCCCACGACCCGATGTGGATCGAGGGCGCTCGCCCCACCGACCCTGGTGACTGCGCCGCCCCGCTCCCCGACGTCGGCGCCTTCCCCGGCGCCGCCCCACCACCGACGCCTCGCCTCCTCCGGGAGCCCCCTTCGCCGGCGCCTTGCCACCTCGCCGCCCCGTCCACGACCCCGCCGGGAGCTACCTCGCCCCCGCCTCCCCAAGGCCGCGTCGCCGAACTGCCCCGTCCTCGGCTCCTCCCCGAGCCCGCTGCCAATCCCTACAGCCGCATAGTGAGCCATCCCCGCGTTTCCCTCCCCTTTCCCCTGCTTTCATCGCGTCGCCCGTTGTGCCCCTCGCCGCGCGTACACGCGCCACCGTGTCAGGCCCGCTCTGCGCCGCCGCGCCGCGTTGTCCCGTTCATCGCCGACCGCCCCTGCTGCTCGGCTTCGCCTGCACCGCCGCGTTCCCTGCGCTGCCGCTGCCCACTCGTCGCCGCACGCGGCGCCAGGCGCATCCGCCTCTCCGCCGGTCGCCACCACTTCCCCCTGGTCGGTGCCTCGCTGCGCCCCGGCGGCCATCGTCCGCCGCACCCCCTCGCCAGTCCGGTTTGGGCGAACGGCCGATGCCTGGCGCCCGTTGCACCCGATCCACTTTGGCATATGGGCCACCGGCAGCTGGGCCTGCCCTTGTGCCTATGACAGTGGTCCCAGCGCCCCAGAACGATAAAAAAAAGGAATAAAAATATAATAAATAAATAAGTAATATTAAAATTAATTAATTAACTAAATAATTAACTTAATTAATCATGTTTAGTTAAACTAATTAAATGTGATTAACCTAAAGTATATAATTAACCTAACTAATCTATTAGTTAGGGTGATGTGTCTATGACAGACGGGACCCACATGTCAGTTTGACCCAGTCAACCCCCTGTTGACTACTGACGTCATGCTGACATCAGCAAACACTATTCTGGATAATGTTGATTTAATTAGTTAAATAAATCATAAACTTGATTTAATTCTTTTAAAATTAATATAAAATAAACCGTAGCTCGGATGGAAAAACTTTGTACATGAAAGTTGCTCAGAACAACAAGACGAATCCGGATACGCAACCCGTTTGTCCGCCACGGATCCCTAGCATAGCAAACACGCAACTTTCCCCCTCCGGTTCATCTGTCCGAAAACGTGAAACGCCGGGAATACTTTCCCGGATGTTTTCCCCCTTCACCGGTACCACCTCGTACCGCATTAGGGCACACCTAGCATCACGCTTTGTCATGTCATGCATCGTCATGCATTTGTTTGCATTGTATTTATTGTTTCTTCCCCCTCTTCTCTCGCTAGACACCAAGACCGACACCGCTGCTACCCAGGACGACTACGGTGTTGACGACCCCTCTCTCTTGCCAGAGCAACCAGGCAAGTCCCCCCCTTGATCACCATATATCGCCTAATCTCCTCTATACTGCTTGCATTAGAGTAGTGTAGCATGTTACTGCTTTCCGTTAATCCTATCCTAATGCATAGCCTGTCCTTGCTACTACTGTTGTTACCTTTACCTGCAATCCTAATGCTTAGTATAGGATGCTAGTTTATCATCAGTGGCCCTACATTCTTGTCCGTCTGCCATGCTATACTATCGGGCCGTGGTGATCACAGGTATATACTACATACTTTATACATGATACAGGTGGTGACTAAAGTCGGGTCGGCTCGTGGAGCACCCGCGAGTGATTCACGGATTGGGGGCTGAAAGGACCTTTGTCCCAATGGCCCTCTGTGTGGATCTTTGTGGCGAAGCGACAGGGCAGATTGAGACCACCTAGGAGAGAGGTCGGCCTGGCCCTGGTCGGCGTTCGCGGTTATTTTAAGATAACACGTTTAACGAGATCTTGGTATTTGATCTGAGTCTGGCCATTGGCCTATACGCACTAACCATCTATGCGGGGACAGTTATGGGCACTCGACGTCGTGGTATCAGCCGAAGCCTTCGTGACGTCGTGGTATCAGCGACTGAGCGGCGCGCGCCGGGTTGGACCGCGTAACGCAACTTCCTTTGTAATGGAGGTTGCTAGGTCTGCTCTCCGGCCGCCCTCGCAACGTGCAGGTGTGCAATGGACGATTGGCCCAAACCCCTGCGCCATAGGATTTAGACCGGCGTGCTGACCTCTCTGTTGTGCCTAGGTAGGGCTGCAACGTGTTGATCTTTTGAGGCCGGACATGACCCAGGAAAGTGTGTCCGGCCAAATGGGATCGAGCGTGTTGGGTTATGTGGTGCACCCCTGCAGGGAAGTTAATCTATTCGAATAGCCGTGATCTTCGGTAACAGGACGACTTGGAGTTGTACCTTGACCTTATGACAACTAGAACCGGATACTTAATAAAACACACCCTTCCAAGTGCCAGATACAATCGGTGATCGCTCTCTCACAGGGCGACGAGGGGAGGATCATCGGTTAGGATTATGCTACACGATGCTACTTGGTGAACTTACCATCTACTCTCTTCTCCTACCGCAAGATGGAGGTTACCAGAAGCGTAGTCTTCGATAGGACTAGCTATCCCCCTCTTATTTCGGCATTCTGCATTTCGGTCCACATATGATACCCTTATTCCATTTGATACAATGTTGGGGAACGTAGTAATTTCAAAAAAATTCCTACGCACACGCAAGATCATGGTGATGCAAAGCAATGAGAGGGGAGAGTGCGATCTACGTACCCTTGTAGATCGACAACGAAAGCGTTTGGTTGATGTAGTCGTACGTCTCCACGGCCTGACCGATCAAGCACCGAAACTACGGCACCACCGAGTTCTAGCACACGTTCAGCTCGATGACGATCCCCGGACTCCGATCCAGCAAAGTGTCGGGGAAGAGTTCCGTCAGCACGACGGCGTGGTGACGATCTTGATGTACTACTGTCGCAGGGCTTCGCCTATGCACCGCTACAATATTATCGAGGACTATGGTGGCAGGGGGCGCCGCATGCGGCTAAGAATATGATCACGTGGATCAACTTGTGTTCCTCTGGGGTGCCCCTGCCTCCGTATATAAAGGTTCAAGGGGGGAGGCCGGCCGGCCATCATAGGGCGCGCCAGGAGGAGTCCTACTCCCTTCGGGAGTAGGACTTCTCCCCCAATCCTAGTTGGAATAGGATTTGCGAGGTGGAAAAAGAGAGAGAGAGAAAGGAGGGGGGCGCCGGCCCCCTCTCTCCTTGTCCTATTCGGACTAGGGGGGAGGGGCGCGCGGCCCAGCTCTGGCCGCCTCTCCTCTTCTTCCACTAAGGCCCACTAAGGCCCATATAGCTCCCGGGGGGTTCCGGTAACCTCCCGGTACTCCGGTAAAATCCCGATTTCACCCGGAACACTTCCGATATCCAAATATAGGCTTCCAATATATCAATCTTTATGTCTCGACCATTTTGAGACTCCTCGTCATATCCGTGATCACATCCGGGACTCTGAACAACCTTCGGTACATCAAAACGTATAAACTCATAATATAACTGTCATCGAAACCTTAAGCGTGCGGACCCAACGGGTTCGAGAACAATGTAGACATGACCGAGACATGTCTCCGGTCAATAACCAATAGCGGGACCTGGATGCCCATATTGGCTCCTACATATTCTACGAAGATCTTTATCGGTCAGACCGCATAACAACATACGTTGTTCCCTTTGTCATCGGTATGTTACTTGCCCGAGATTCGATCATCGGTATCCAATACCTAGTTCAATCTCGTTACCGGTAAGTCTCTTTACTCGTTCCGTAATACATCATCTCGCAACTAACTCATTAGTTGCATTGCTTGCAAGGCTTAAGTGATGTGCATTACCGAGAGGGCCCAGAGATACCTCTTCGACGATCGGAGTGACAAATCCTAATCTCGAAATACGTCAACCCAACATGTACCTTTGGAGACACCTGTAGAGCACCTTTATAATCACCCAGTTACGTTGTGACGTTTGGTAGCACACAAAGTGTTCCTCCGGCACACGGGAGTTACATAATCTCATAGTCATAGGAACATGTATAAGTCATGAAGAAAGCAATAGCAACATACTAAACGATCGGGTGCTAAGCTAATGGAATGGGTCATGTCAATCAGATCATTCACCTAATGATGTGATCCCGTTAATCAAATAACAACTCTTTGTCTATGGTTAGGAAACATAACCATCTTTGATTAATGAGCTAGTCAAGTAGAGGCATACTAGTGACACTCTGTTTGTCTATGTATTCACACATGTATTATGTTTCCGGTTAATACAATTCTAGCATGAATAATAAACATTTATCATGAAATAAGGAAATAAATAATAACTTTATTATTGCCTCTAGGGCATATTTCCTTCAACCAATGCATACATATGTAGTGTAGCTCCTTGCTTGCGAGTACTTTGGATGAGTACTCATGGTTGCTTTGCTCCCTCTTTTCCACCTTTCTATACCCGATTGCTGCGACCAGACATTGGAGCCCAGGAGCCAGACGCCACCGTCGACGATGACTACTACTACTCGGGAGGTGCCTACTACTACGTGCAGCCCGCTGACGCCGACCAGGAGTAGCTTAGGAGGATCCCAGGCAGGAGGCCTGCGCCTCTTTCGATCTGTATCCCAGTTTGTGCTAGCCTTCTTAAGGCAAACTTGTTTAACTTATGTCTGTACTCAGATATTGTTGCTTCCGCTGACTCATCTATGATCGAGCTCTAGTATTCGAGCCCTCGAGGCCCATGGCTTGTAATATGATGCTTGTATGACTTATTTTATTTGTAGTGTTGAGTTGTGAAATCTTCCCGTGAGTACCTGATCTTGATCGTACACGTTTGCGTGTATGATTAGTGTACGATTGAATCGGGGGTGTCACAAGTTGGTATCAGAGCCGACTACCTGTAGGAATCCCCTTCAACACTCCTTGGTCGAAGTTGAGTCTAGACATTACAAAAACTTTTACTAACATGGTTGTGTGCCTTACGGGCCCACGTCACCATCTGGGTGGTATTAGGATCTTTTATTCCTCGACCTATACTCTGGGACTCTGACATCTCTTCTGTTCGGGTTAAATGAATTTACTAAAACTCTTCTGTTCTCGTAAATACTTTCTCCCGGAGATCCCCTTCAGTCCAGATGATTGCTGGCTGCACCAGAATATTTTGAAGATACTCTCCGATGTTTCCCCGAGACCCTTGTGCCCTTCGCCGTTGCACTTCCATACCACCGATAAATCCCTATGGAAAGCTACATACACTTGTCGTCCATAACTTCATTTCCAATTGTTATTGTTATTACAAGATACCCTGAAATACTTCGGATATTTTGAGGATTCTTTGTGTTGTCTTGCGGCTCCTTTTCCTCATGAATACATGTATGAATAATTCCTCGCATTTACCGAGGATTCGTTCATCCCCAGTTGTTCAGGTGTTTCACAAAATTCTTCAAAATGCCATTCGATCTTTCGAAATCCTTAGTAGCCTATTGCTCTTGATCTTCTTGACCTGCTGGCATAATGGTTAATTCCATATGTCAAGCAATATTCGTTAAAATCCTTGAGATGAACATTCTGACCATATTGATTCAGCATGTGTGCGAATGCACGCAATCATCAGTTGATCCTTATAAATTATCTTTTCGGCTCGGATGTCTTCCCGAACATGAGCTGGTTCTCGACCATTCAAATAGTTGTCGATTTTACCCCTAAGGCTATTCAACTTATCCAACCCTAATCAGAATGTTGCTTCTGATCCCTTGATTTGAAAATCATAATTCCGTTGCATTTGAGCTTAAATTGGTCAGTTGTTTCTATGGTCTAATCTTCTTACCTTTTTCCTTCTTCTGGTTGAGTACCGATGCTCGCATCAGACCCCTTGTGAACCACCAGATCCTTTGTTGGATTTTATTCGACACCGTCCTTCATATTCATTAAACATTGTGAGCTTTTCTTCGGTTATATAATGCCTTTCGTAAATTGTATCCTCTGCTTTGTGAACCATGCTCTACTTTCGAGCTTGTATTATTTACTCCAAACATTGTGATATATGTTCCTAAGATGCCCTAATGGGTTGAACCTATGCCTTCCCTAATCCGTGTGAACCTGAAAGATTTCACGGGTCATACTTATCTGGTATTGCACCAGGTAAAACTTTCAACAACTAATGTCAATTTCGAAAAGCGAGAGGTGAATGGAAGGTTATACATTGAAGAAGTGGGAGTCGACCTTGAACCTTGTGTTCATGCCCATGGACACGATGTAGATCCTATCATGGATGCTTCTTGTAACTATTTCCTTGATATAATATCCATTGGTATCAGTGAATTGATCCTTTGCAATCGTGGTTCCAACCATATGTTTCTTCTTAGATCACATTTCTCGGGCAAGTTTGAGCACTTGTCGTCTGTGGATCAATACACCAGACCAATCTTTACTTTGATCTTTCGTCGAGTATTACCCCTGGTATATCGAGGATATCAACCCATTGCACCTCATCTTACGAATTTTTGATGAAGTAGTACCTTTCCCCGTCATAGTCACTCCACGGGTTCTGGGTTGTCGTCAACCGAGAACATCGATTTGTGAATTGAATCAACACTGAGATTTAGTACTCCCAGTACTTTGTTGTTGAGGAGTTTAATACTCCATCACATCACTCCTAGCCTGATCGGCTATATCATTACCATGTTAAATTTTAACTGTGCTACATGGTCCTTCCTCCCGGAGCACAATTATTTGACGATGAGCTAAGCTTACGTTGATCTTCCTCATCATATCATTTCGCTTTGGGAAGCAAGCTTGATTCCGAGTTGGTGTCGTATCCATAGACCCAATAATGTTTCACTGCATCAGTCCTTTTGCTTGATGCAGTCGTTGTTCGATTGCTTCTTCATGGAGCCTCTCGACAAAATTTGTCATGATCATTATCAACATCTTAACTCCTTCCTGGATATCAATTGAATTCATTATGAGAAATAACATCCTTTCCCTCGATGATTAGTGCTATCATCGACCACTTTATCGCCTTCCGTTCAACACAAACTTGTTCGTGTTTTGTGTATACCTTGAGATCCTTGCTATCCAGCATTTGTTCACCTTTACCTTGGAGTATTACCATCTTTTGTGTCAAGAATGTCGTGAGAATTTCATCACCTCTTAAGAATTCTTGATACAGGTGATACTTCTTGCCATATCACCATTTCTTCTTGGTCCCCGCATTGTTTCTAACCGGAATACCATCAAATGGACTGAGAGGTGTAAATTTCAAAACTTATAGCAACCCTATTGCTTGAAGTTAATGGTCGATAGTTTCATTCTAAGTCTATTGCTTATTGGGTCATCATTCAAACATTGATCGTGCTACCTAGTCCAGATTTCCGGGTGCACCCTTCTATCATTGTTAAATTGTGTATGTTTTCCTCGAGCATACCTCATTATATCATTTGATATGACTATTGTTATCGCCTTGTTCACATAATTTTAGAAATCCATCTTTTTGGAAATCCCAATGAATTGTTGCTGAGACCATAGCCACCCCTCATTCTCTCGGTTTAATGATGAACTCTTGTTTTGGAACTCGCTTCCATAGTACATTTCCCGAGAATCTTACAATGTCGTCTCGTCAATTGTGATGCACCTTTTCTTCTCAGGCATCCTGAGTCTGAGGCATCCTGGCACCAATCAGATACGAATCTCGGTCAGCTATGATGGTTGGAACATATTTCCAAGAGTTATTACATTGGACCTTATATATCGGTAAGGTGAGGTCATGCCTATCACACCTGGCCGGAGGACTTGTTGTTATAGATTCCTTTTCAGCAAGGTTATCCCTTCTTCCATGAGGGAATTGTAAGACCTATTCTTCAAGTTATTCCTGATGGATCCTTTGTGTCTCCAGAGTCTGATCTTCACCTGTTGGCCATGTCAATGCTATCTCGAAGCATGTCTGTGGTACTCCAATTTTCAACAAGAACACTTATCCCAATGCTAATTGTTTCTTGCTCACTTATCCAAACACCGTTGTAGGGGTAATGTCATGAAAATTATCTCCCCTACCTAAAGAGTTTTCTACATTATATCCTCTCATGGATATCACGCTCTGCTTGTCCTTGGGAAGGATATACCCTTGAAATATGTGTTTAAACACATTTTCCTTTCCATTGTTTTGTTTAATCTGATAATCATATTTTCCTTTCCATTGGTTGGTTTAAGGTTTCTTGTGATCTATATGTTCTAAGCAGTAATATTCTCCTGCTTATGTAAACACCTCGGTGTACAATTCTGTCAGCAAGACCCCGTTACTGTTGTTGATGATATTCCAGTAGCCACTGATGGACGAGAACCTTGCCTATTGGTCCGCCTCGTTCAACGAGTAGGAAAAATGGTTCTCATCGTCCCTCGCCCTTGGTACCGACATTGTTGACAACATAACTGACAGGCTATCCTCTGACATACCTTGCTATCTTGACCGTGTAAGACGTCAACGCCCCTTATCTACTTTTAACCCACATGGTGGCCCATAACCCACAGTTCCACGGGATCGAAACCTGACTCTCCTGTACACCCCTGTTTCTAAAGTCATTCCTCACGCTTGGCTTCGTATGAAAGATCACGAGCCACCTTCCTAGTGATCTATTCTGGTATCAGACACAATACTTATTCTCGTTGCTCCAGACCCCTTTCATACTTTGTTTCAGGCATCGAACGATTGCCTACTCGCTCGAAACTTCTTATGGTACCTACTTACCTTGCTATCGATATTGTCTTAAGTTTCCATTTGAGAGTTACTTTCCGCCCCATCCCCGATGTTATCAACCGGATAGTCAACCTTTCAGAGGCCCGTCCTTTCGAAGTTACCCCTTGTCATTTTCGTGAGTACGATGGAATTCCTGAAGAAAGGACGACAACCTCATCATGATGCATCGATGCATAGGAATGAAGTCATCACCGCTATGGATCGACCACTTTGAGAAGACCAACCAAGCCCGAAAAGATCTGTTAGAATTTCATAACCAAATCCCTTCCCCCTTACTCTACCTCTTAAATCTCGGGACGAGGTTTCTTGTAGTGGAGGAGAATTGTGACGCCCGGATATTTAAACTACAGTGAACCTCTCCTAATGATGCCACGTCACCTCGGTTACTGTTGTTAATCTTCCGTTAGTTCAAAACCGATTCAGAATTCAATTTGAATTAAAGTCAAACGGTAAAACTTTTCAAATATAAAAAACTAAAATGGTACAGGCGTGACAAATAATCCCTATATAATAATGGTGGAGAAACCAACATCTTTAAAAGTGTTTGAATGTCCTAAAATAATTAAAACAGTAGGCAAAATAATTAAATAAATGCCTTTTGTATTTTATAAATAACAAACTATTCATTTAGTTGTCCAAAAGTTAATGGGGCAGTAGCATAATTATTAGTACTAAATTGTGAACTATTTTTTATACTTTATAAAACTAAAACAAATTAAAACTAAAAGAAAGCAAAAATAGCAAATAAAAATAAGAAAAGACAAAGACAAAACAAAATAAAAAGAGAAAGGAAAGGACACCCCGGCCAACTGGGCCAACAGGCCCAGCTGGCCACCCACGTGGCCCAGCTGGCCCACTCCGGCTGTATAACTCCTCCCCGGAAACCCTAGCTACCCACCCGAT
>NC_041384.1:683643995-683651360 GCF_002162155.2 Triticum dicoccoides | reverse complement strand
CGCACGCGCGCCATCGTGCCAGCCCCGCTCTGTGCCGCCGCGCCGCGCTGTCCCGTTCACCGCCGACCGCCCCTACTGCACGCTGCTGCTGCTCGGCTTCGCGTGCACCGCCGCGTTCCCTGCGCTGCCGCTGCCCACTCGTCGCCGCACGCGGCGCCAGCCGCATCCGCCTCTCCGCCGGCCGCCACCACTTCCCCCTGGCTGGTGCCTCGCCGCGCCCTGGCGGCCTTCGTCTGCCGCACCCCCTCGCCAGTCCGGTTTGGGCGAACGGCCGACGCCTGGCGCCCGTTGCGCCCGATCCACTTTGGCATATGGGCCACCGACAGCTGGGCCCGCCCCTGTGCCTATGATAGTGGTCCCAGCGCCCAGAACGATAAAAAAAGGAATAATTAATAATTAATAATAAAATTAATTAATTAAGTAAGTAAGTAAATAATTAACTTAATTAATCATGTTTAGTTAAACTAATTAAACGTGATTAACCTAAAGTGTATAATTAACCTAACTAATCTGTTAGTTAGGGTGATGTGTCTGTGACAGACGGGACCCACACGTCAGTTTGACCCAGTCAACCCCCTGTTGACTGCTGACGTCATGCTGACGTCAGCAAACACTATTCTGGATAATGTTGATTTAATTCTTTTAAAATTAATATAAAATAAACCGTAGCTCGGATGGAAAAACTTTATACATGAAAGTTGCTCAGAACGACGAGACGAATCCGGATCCACAGCCCGTTCGTCCGCCACGCATCCCTAGCATAGCAAACACGCAACTTTTCCCCTCCGGTTCATCTGTCTGAAAACGTGAAACACCGGGAATACTTTCCCGGATGTTAGGGCACACTTAGCATCACGCTTTGTCATGTCATGCATCATCATGCATTTGTTTGCATTATATTTATTGTTTCTTCCCCCTCTTCTCCCGCTAGACACCGAGACCGATGCTGCTGCTACCCAGGACGACTACGGTGTTGACGACCCCTCTCTCTTGCCAGAGCAACCAGGCAAGCCCCCCCCCCCTTGATCACCAAATATCGCCTACTCTCCTCTATACTGCTTGCATTAGAGTAGTGTAGCATGTTACTGCTTTCCGTTAATCCTATCCTGATGCATAGCCTGTCCTTGCTACTACTATTGTTACCTTTACCTGCAATCCTAATGCTTAGTATAGGATGCTAGTTTGTCATCAGTGGCCCTACATTCTTGTCCGTCTGCCATGCTATACTATCGGGCCGCGACCACTCGGGAGGTGATCACGGGTATATACTACATACTTTATACATGATACAGGTGGTGACTAAAGTCGGGTCGGCTTGTGGAGCACCCGCGAGTGATTCACGGATTGGGGGCTGAAAGGACCTTTGTCCCAACGGCCCTCTGTGTGGATCCTTGTGGCGAAGCGACAGGGCAGGTTGAGACCACCTAGGAGAGAGGTGGGCCTGGCCCTGTTCGGTGTTCGCGGTTATTTCAAGATAACACGTTTAACGAGATCTTGGTATTTGATCTGAGTCTGGCCACTGGCCTATATGCACTAACCATCTACGCGGGGACAGTTATGGGCACTCGACGTCGTGGTATCAGCCGAAGCCTTTGTGACGTCAGCGACTGAGCGGCGCGCGCCGGGTTGGACCGCGTAGCGCAACTTCCTTTGTAATGGAGGTTGCTAGGTGTGCTCTCTGGCCGCCCTCGCAACATGCAGGTGTGCAATGGAAGGTTGACTGGCGGCAGCCTTGACATTGATTCGCGCAGGAGCCGGTGCGCTGAGATGAGGACGAGGATGCTAGTCGCTGACTCGGCGGGCCCACGGGGTGGGAATCTGGCGCGGGAAGTTTTGGCGCAATTTTCCTTTCCTTCGGCGCCCCCGGTCGGCACCCAGCGCGCTTGGTTTGGCCTGGGTCCGCCGACGCCAATTTTGGTCCTAATCGGCGAAATTTGGGCTCCTAGAGGCGCGACTGAACCATTTTTTTAGCTGACAATAAAAAAGAGGCCCGGGGGCCTGTTGGGGGGGAGGGGGCGAGCGGAGATGCTCTCAACCTCCAAGGAGGGCCAGGAAACTATTGATGTCGCCCGCCACGAAGAAGACGAGGGCCACGGTGCACGAAGAGGTCTCCTGGGTCGTCGACGACGAAGAGAAGGGCAGCAGCGGCGGCGGCGACCACGTACATGCAGTGGATGACGATGGTGAGCACGACGGACCCAACGGCAGTGGCATGGGAGCCGCAACGTGAGCACCGTCGCGGCCGCGTGGAGTGTTGGTGTGGTGAGCACAGCATCCCGATCCAGAGGGTGGTCTTCTCGGCTTCCTCCGGCTGGAGGGCTCGGCGGAAAGGATCAACACCAGAGCAGGGGAAATCGGGTGGCAGGGAGAAGGGCACCAGCCGCCAACATGGTTACCTACCTGGGGCCAACCATGGTGGCCAACACCCTGCATGCCTGCGCCGTGCTCCTCCGCTGCAGCCGCGACTGGGACGGGTTCATCAACCTCTCAGCCTCCGACTACCCGCTTATGACCGATGTTTTAAATATCGGATTATGTTAAATAGTGGCGGACCTACAAATAAGCTATAGCGGGCTATTTATACATGAGACCATTTAACGGCACCCTGCGGAAAAGGGTATAACGGGATTATAGCAGGCTATTTAAAACTATGCTCGTGACCCAGGACGGTAGTGCCTTACTTTTTTTTACGCGGCGTCCGGTCAATTAATCCCTTCAGGTTTTCTTATAGCTTACTTAGCTTGACGCGATATGTCCTATGTCTATTTGTCCATAATCGAATCCGCTGGCTGACTAACCAACTGCGGCGACACAGATGTCATGCACATATTCTCGACGCTGCCGCGCAACGTCAAGTTCATCGAGCACACCAGCCGCCTCGGCTGGAAGGAGTGAGCACTCTTCCTTCTTCCCCACCTCCGGCGATCGATATTTATGTACGAGCTGGAACTGACGGCGATGAGTGATTGTGGCATGATGCAGGGGGCAGCCGCTGATCGTGGACCCGAGGCTGTACGCGTCGCGGAAGCAGGACATCTTCTACGCGTCCACGGTCCACCCGGCGGGAGCTGCCCACGGGGTCGCTGACGCGGGACTTGGCCGAGTACGTGGTGAGGGGTACTATGCTCATGTACTACGCCAACTTGGTGTCGTCGCCGGAGGGCTACTTACGGTGCGCAGCGACGCGCGACGACCCGGCGGTGCTCGACGCCATCGACGCCCAGCTGTTGGGCGAGCGCGGCACGGCAGCGGCAAGTAGGCAAATCATGTTAGAGCATCTTTAGCCACGCCTTTAAGAAGGCCCCTCAGGTGATTTTTCGGTCGTCGGCGTCAAAAAATCGGCAGTCGCGCTCTCAAGGGCCCAGTTTTCGCCGGCTCGAGTCGAAATTGACGTCGGCGGACCCAACCCAAATCCGGCGCGCTGGGGGTCGCTCGGGGGCGCCGGGAGAATCGTTTTTGGCGCGAAGAGCCGCGGGCCAGCCGCGTCAGCGAGTCGACTCTCTTCTCACCGCTTCGTCGTCCTTATCGCCTCGTTTCCCGCCGCGAATCAATGCCAAAGCTGCGCGTGCTGCCGCGCCGGTGAGCCTCCATTGATGTCTCACGAGCGACGCAGTGAAGGTCGGGCGACGCGCATCCCCTCGCCCGCCACGCCACCACGCCACGCGTAACGCGCCGGCCAAGCCTACCACGCGGCGCCTCCGCCTATATAAGCCGACCACCAGCATGCCGGAGACACACACAGATACTCCACCACCGACGCCCCCATTTCTCCCCCCTTCCTCCTCTCGCCGTCTCCAGTTCAGAAGAATGGTCGAGCGCTTCCCAGGTGACAGCGCGGCGGCGAATGGCTTCGGGCGCCGCCATTTTCACGAGGACGAGGCTCGCCTCCATTTCGAGGCCGAGTACCCGGTCCCGCCGGACATGCGGGTGCCCGGGGCTTGGAGGATCAGCGCTGGCGGCGTGCCGGTGCCACCACCACCCAGCGGGGCGGCGCGGCGTGCGGAGATCGCACGTATCCGCGCGTCCCTACCGCGGGCGGCGAGGGAGGGGCCACGCTACGTCCCCGACAGCCCGCTCTGGGAGCCCTACTTCCGCCGCCATCACGCCGAGCAGCTCGAGGCCACCAACGGCGTCGTGCCTTCTGGCAGGCTCAACTCCGAGGGTCGGCGCCGGTGGTGGGGCGTGCCCGGCCGCACGTTGGAGGCTGTCCTCGAGTACATCGAGGGCGGCAACACGCCGCGCCTCGAGTACCCCGCTCCCCCGTCCTTCTCAAGCCGCCGTGGGAGCTCCTGGACGCTGAGGTGCATGGAGCGGCCCAGGGCGTCGTCCTCCTCGTCCGGCCGCTCGTCAGGCTCTCCCTGCCTCCGCCCCGTCAAGCCTCGAGTACTTAGGACTTATAAGTTGGGACTAAAAAAAAATCCTAAGACTTAGGTCCTGTTTGGTTCATAAGTCCTAGGACTTTTTTTAATCCCAACTTATAAGTCACAGGTCCCTAAAAAGTCCCTACCTGTTTGGTTCCTGGGACTTATAAGTCTCTATAAGACCATATTACAACTATAAGTCCCTATAAGTCCCTCCTTAAGAGTCTTATTTCATAAGTCTCAAATGACCACTTTAAGTCCCTATAAGTCCCTCCTGTTTGGTTTAGATGGGACTTATAGAGACTTTTTTAAGTTCCTAGACCAATAAGTCCCTGGAAACAAACACCCTCTTATGAACTAAACAGGGCCTTATTTAGACCCTGTTTAGAGATCCGCCACTCCCATGAGTCCGCTCCCGGAGCTGGAGTCAAAAGGCATAGAGCTGGGAAACATATGCTCCAGCTCTTCGTATTTTTAGGAGCTGGGGTGACTCCGAACAGGGCCTTAGTATTGTCTCTTTGGCTTTTCGATAATAAATGAGAAATAGATGTGCGTGGATGAGACACGTGACCACATTCAATGTCGATGTGTTCTGGCTCAATTTCTACGAGAAGCAATTGGGGTATCATAGAAACCAACCGGCTTTCTGAATTTTCATTCTCTCTTTGTTTGGCGAGGTAAAACGGGTCTCATTTATATCATAAAAATCAAAGTATAAGTCATGTAAAGATCGACCTGACAAAACTAAAAAGATAGCAGAACATCTCTAAGCTTAACACCAATGTTCGTCACTTGCATCCGGCACCACCACAGCATCCACCAAAGAAAAGAAAAAACGAATCACCTCCTCACCCGACCTCGACGCGGCTGCATCGCTATTATGCAGCTTTACGGACCTCCAAAGCGGTAAGAGTACTATCTGACCGCCTCCAATGTGGCTGCCTCCTCCCTTGCCGTTGCCTCTTGCGGCGGGCAGCATGCGCCTGCAATTCAGATGTGCGCGTCCTCAGAGCCGATGGAGCGGCTACTAAAACCCATCGTTGCCTTGCCAGAGCAGCGGCCGGAGGGGGGAGGGTCGATGGACGGGCGACGCGGAGTGAGCTGCCCGCGGGGCAGGAAGGTCCAGCGCCGGCGCCAGCACTGCAGCAGCGGGCGACAAGCGACGCAACATATCCAAAACTGCCACCCTTGTGCACCTGCATTTGGAACTGCCGCCCTTGTTTCCAATATGTTCCATAAGAGATTCATTTGGCAGACTTCTTCATCATGCCTCGAACTAGAGAACAATGTCGTTTCATGTTCTAAAACTCAATTTTTTAGATCTTCTTGAGTTTGCGGGAGTTTTTTTTTTTCGAGTAAGTTTGAGGGAGTATTAGGAGTGTTACTCTTGTGTATCATGTAGGAATATATGTTAGTTTAGACCGATACTCTTGTATATCTCACCGCAAATAGAGAAAATTTATTTGCCTATTTCTCATTTTATCTAACAATATGTTTCTAAAAGGGCAGCCCCAGTGCATGTAGCTCCCGCTTGCGCAGGGTCTGGGGAAGGGTCCGACCACTTTGGGTCTATTGTACGCAGCCTTTTCCTACATTTCTGCAAGAGGCTACCAGAAATAAATTTAACAATACGTATCAAGTAACTGATCTATCTTGATCGATCCCCTGAACCGAGTTCCTAGTTGTCAGACATCCTGCAAGGAATTCATCAAGACAACAAACATTATTCTATCACCATATCACGGATGAAGATCAACTGAATCCGGCCAATTCACCATTCACCCATAGTCGAGTCGCAAACTCTAATTTGGCACGCAAAAATTATTCGTGATAGATTTGATGGTCATAGTGAAAGCAGCATTCTTAATTTTGATCTAACTTAGTATCTGAAGTTCTGAAACGGCTTAGTATCTGAAACTCTAATTCACCATTCACCCATAGGGAAAGCAGCATTCTTATTTTTTGTTTTTTAAATCCATGAACTTTTTTCCAAATCCTCAAACCTTTTTGTCAAAATCCGCAAAAAAAATTCAAATCCATGATTTGTTTTCAAAATCCGTGAACTTTTTCAAATTCATATTTTTTATTTGCAAATTATTTTTTAAACCTGTGAACTTTTTTGAATTCACGAACTTTATTTCAAATATTTGCGATTTCTTTTGGATTTTTTTTCTTTTTTTGCAAATCAACGGTTGGCCAATCAACCAGGTGGGCGAGCGATTGCTCGCGCGCCTTATGGGCCGGCGCATATTTGCTTGCGAGTGGGCGCGAGACCGAGGCATAAGGCGCCGATTATGTGGTCTCCATGCACGTTAGCTAGGGTTTCTCGTGCCGCCGTCGTCGCCTTCATCTGAGAAAATTTGTTCCCCTCGCCTCCAGTTGTCATCTTGGCGCTGAGAGATGGGGGACCACGGATCTTCAAGACCTCTATGTTCTTTGTCAACACCTAATGATCTTTATAGTTTTGTGAGAATAAACTTTCTCTCATTCTTTTGGTAGTGCCATGAGGATAGAGAGTATTTTGTCCTCGCAGATTCGATTATTCTGATCTGATGAGTTTATATTGTTGTGTCAAGCTTTTTTTATTGGTTTGATTCTTTGCGGAGGTGAAATTTTTCATCGACATCATGGTGAAGATATAGTGATTCGAGGGCCTGAACTTCTAGGGGATCATCCCTGGCCCAAGTAGACCAAGGCTTCCCATCTGTTTAGATGGGCAACTCAAGGGGCTTTCAAAAATCATTATTGGTAACGTTCATGCGGGTGAAAAAATAACAACATCGTTGCTCCAGTCTAATTGCAGGCTCTTTACCGAAGTCTTTGCAGAGATTGTTACCGCGAAGAAGGTGTTACAAGAGATTTCATTGTAATTCTTAGTCATAGGAGTTACTTTCTATTTTCTTGGATCTTAGGTCCAAATCAGTGTTACCTGTAATTGTTATGATCAATAAAGTTACATGTGTTTCTAAAAAAAGTGGTCTCCATGCACCCCTCAAAAAAAAAG
>NC_041384.1:683632059-683643627 GCF_002162155.2 Triticum dicoccoides | reverse complement strand
AAATAGAGAAAATTGATTTGTCCATTTCTCACTTTATCTAACAATATGTTTCTCCCAAAATAAATAACACTAGTAACTGATCCAGCCTGAGCGATTACCTGGATGGATTCCTAGTTGTACATCCTCCAAGGAATTAATCTAGACAACAAACATTATTCCGTCATCATATCAGGCCAATCCACCATTCACATCAGGAACAACTAGAGAAGAATACTCAACATTATCTATGATAGATTTGATAGTCATACGGAAAGCATCATTCTTAATTTTGGTCTAACTTAGTAGTATCTGAAACTCTGAATCGGCCTCATCTCCTATCTCTGCTATCGATCGGTGTCGACGACGAGAATTCATCCGGTCGAGACGTCAGAGCCTCTCGGCGATCCTGGCGGCGGCGTCGGCGAGCTTGTTGACGGCGGCGAGGAGCGCCCTCCGGTGCTCCCTGTCCGCCTCCCAGTTCGCCCTCTGCGCCTCCAGCTGCTCCGCCAGCAAACGGTTGCCCCTCTCCAGCGCCTCCGACATCTGCCTCCCCATGCTCGTCGTCCCCGCCCCTGCCGTTGGCGTCGCCGTCGCCGTGTCCGTGTCCGTGTCCTCCGCCCCGACTCCGGCGCCGAACGTCGCCTCGCTGTCCTGCTGCGACGTCGAGTTCTTGTCCGACGCCGGCTTCTTGGCGCTCTCCGTCGCCGGATCGGAGCACTCGCGCTGGGACTGGGAGGAGGCCGGCGGCACGTACATTCTCGCTGCGCAGCGGCAAAAAAACGTGCGACACATATGAGTACGTGGCAAGTGGCAAGTAAGTTCGCGTTCGAATGTAGTGGCGGCCCTTACCTTGGATGGGCATGACCATCATCGGCGACGGCGGGTGCTCGTCGGCGTCGTCGGCGAGCTCCATCTCCTCGGCGGAGTCCGGCTTCAGCTGGTTGGCGGCGCCGCCGGCGCCGACGATGGCGTCGTAGACCTCCCGGTCGAACGACGACGGCAGCTGCCTGGCGCGCCGCTCCTCCCCGCGCATGTCCCAGAACGACTCGCGCTCCGGCGCCGCCGAGTCCGCGTCGCCCGCGACGGCGGCGACGGCGGCGGCGTGCTTCTTCTCCCAGGCGACGATCTTCTTGAGGTCCCAGGAGAGGTTGCCCCAGCGCTTGCGGCACTGCATGGGCCCGCGCTCCACGCCGTGCCGCCGGCAGTAGGCCGACACCACCGCCCACTTGAGCCGCACCGGCTGCGCCGCCCGCTGCTCCGTCACGCGCTTCGCCTGGATCAGCACCAGCGTCTCGTGCCGCGTCCACCGCGGCAGCCGCGACCTCGGCGTCGTCACGGCGGCGCCGGCCGGAGAGTCGCCGTTGGCAGACATCATTTCTTCCTTAGGCTCGAATCAGGAGAGGATGGGCACGCGTCGAGATCGAGAGGCCTCGCCGGGCTGAGATTTATGCACTGCTGTTTCCTTGGCCATTAAAATCGGCAGGGCAGAAATTGGCAAGAACTTAACCCTGCACAGCTAGTGCCATCTATATCTCATTGCACTTATCCAAAAAAGTTAATAGATTTACTGCCATACCACTGCTGGCAGCACAGCCCAAAATCAGCAGGAAATTAAACTTGTAAAGCAACAAATATGCCACCCCAAACATTACCTGTACCCAAGAGGAGATACAAATCAATGCTGATATATGAATTTGCCGAGGACTAATTTGTTCGACAGCAGTATGGGTATGGCAGCGCTATCAATTCGCATCCACAGCCACAGAGAGCACAGGCTGGCATTTCTCGAGCAATGAGACAGAAGTAGAAATTACTCCCTCCGATTCGTAAATAATAAGTCCTTTTTGACATTGCAATATGGAATACGTACAGAGCAAAATGAGTGAATCTACACTCTAAACTACGTGTATACACATCCATATGTAGTCCATAGTGAAATCTCTAGAAAAACTTATACTCCATCACAGTTTAGAAGGCACAGTTAAATTTACGTGTGTTTCCATAATAGACAAGATTTAGGGCGCATTGCATAAACCGGAGGGAGTATTTAGGAACGGAGGGAGTATATGGCAATAAATTATATCTCATCTTCTGTCATAATTTTGACAGCAGAACACAGCACTGACACCGAATTATGTGTAATATGCTGAAATATGAAGAGGGATTTAAGAAGCATGATGCAAGGAACACATAAAAATGTCAAAAGATCGGTTAATCCTTCCGTTGCTAATATGGATCAGTTGTTCACAAAATATCATGCCATCATGACCAGCATGTCACCACCTAGACAAACTTTGTTTGCTAAATATAATTAGCATGTCCAGCATGTCATCTATCCTACACAAAATGAGAACGCGCTTCTTTCGCTAATAATCATAGGATGTCCTGCTTGTCATATACACAGCAGGCATGGCCACGCTTATGCTCCCAATACTACTACATATACTTCTGCTTTCTCCAAAATCCAGAACAGAAGAAACCCCCTAGTAGAGTCGCTTGCGGCAGTCTGGGGCACCACAGCAGCATGGCAGCTTGACAATTTCGCCATCCGCAGAAACGACGCTGTTCAGGACATAGCCATAGTCGTAGCAGAGCTCCTGCAAAGCACATACCAGTTATTAGAACTCGAGAGAAGTTATAGGGCTGTAACTGGAAAAATTACAGAGACGCAACAGAAATCAACTCACCTGAAGTGGAAGTATCGTGTCAGCAGCAAAAAGCATCACCTTGGCTAGCTTGACGTCGTGGTGATTGGTTAGGACACACTGGACGAAGAGGTTAGGGTTACAGCTGTGGTTTATGAACCTCGCGAAACTTCCAATAGAGCCAGCATCTATGCAGTACTCCGGTGCCGGTGGTGCCTCTGAATCATTCTCAGCATGAAGTGATGGCATATTCATATCAGACCCTGCCCTTTTCTGTGCAAGAGCAGAAACAAATAATTTTAAACCCTCCATTTTTCAGAAACAAGCTACGAAACCGAGCAATGAGACAAATGATGTAATGTAAGCAAAATGAAAGCTTTAAGTGAAGCAATTAGCACCTCCCGTCCATCTAAACCCTTCATAGTTTGAAGACAATCAATGTCAAATATGTAGTTGTTATGTAGCAAACCATCCACTTCCTCAGTCCTCTTCAACACCCCAACGTACTCACAGATTGGAGCCCCCGGGAGGATTGTGTCCCAGGTCCTAACGCCCCATCCTTTGGAAGCCGTCTTGAACACCTACATTGGGGTTCAGTTTGTTGAGCAACTACAGCATATAAAAGATAGGAAACGTAACAAGAGATAGGACAGCAGTTAAATTAACAGATACGGTTGCTTCCAGGCATTGGGCATGCTATATCAAACTTCGGAATCACTAAAATGTGTAGTGTCTTCCTTGAATGAAAATAGCAAACGTAACAAGATAAAGGACAGCAGTTAAATTAACAGATACGGTTGCTTCCAGGCATTGGGCATGCTAATATCAAACTTTGGAATCACTAAAATGTGTAGTGTCTTCCTTGGATGAAAATAGCAAACGTAACAACATATAGGACAGCAGTTAAATTAACAGATACGGTTGCTTCCAGGCATTGGGCATGCTAATATCAAACTTTGGAATCACTAAAATGTGTAGTGTCTCCCTTGAATGAAAATAGCAAACGTAACAAGATATAGGACAGCAGTTAAATTAGCAGATACGGTTGCTTCCAGGCATTGGGCATGCTAATATCAAACTTTGGAATCACTAAAATGTGTAGTGTCTTCCTTGAATGAAAATAGCAAACGTAACAAGATATAGGACAGCAGTTAAATTAACAGATACGGTTGCTTCCAGGCATTGGGCAGGCTAATATCAAAATTTGGAATCACTAAAATGTGTAGTGTCTTCCTTGAATGAAAATAGGGAATACGCGGGATAAACGATGGCAGTGGCGTACATAAACCTAGAGGGACGAAAACTGAAGAATGGACAGAGAATGAGTGATGTTTGGTTAAAACAAACTATTTAAGTTGAGCCCGCATATATAACATGTGATTTATCTATGGAATTTTACTACCACAAATACAAATACAAAAAAATATACCGAAGCCATCATTATCAACTACACTTACATCTATATAATATTGCACAATTATCAGATTAGCACATGTGAAAGTTCCTGGCAAGGTAGAAAAGTGGAAACTGGAAACATTAAAAGATTAGAGGAAGAGCAAAATACAAACCTCTAGGCGATGTTGCAGCCCTTGTTGAGATGTTCTATTGACACAGTTTCGATTGCAGCTGCAGTTAGCACCACACTCGAATACGACTGCTTTGGGCTCCACCAACCTAAAGAAAAACCATTAGCTCACAAAGCAAGAGATGGTCTTGCTTAACTAAGGAATTTGGACCGTTACACTTTACCTGCCAATATTCTTAAATGATACATAAGGCAAATCCGAGCCGTTAAGTTGAGCACATGAACAATTTTTGTTATTAGCACAGTCTCCTTCACAGTCACAGCCAGCACAATCAGATGGAATCTTTATGCCTTTTGAGATTTTTAGTGATTTGGAGTACACAAAACCTACAGAATTGCCAAAGGTAAGGGAACCAAAAGCAGACAACAACTTAGCCACTAAAGAGTACTGCATATTTTGAAGACAAAAAGAGGACATGGAGACAAACAAAATAGAAAGAACATGGTAGTTAAGCTGATAGAAGAACACTTCAAAGAAATGTAATCTGTATATGATAAAAACTGATGACTATTAATTACAGCGGTTGATGAACCCGGCAATCCGGCCCATGGGCTTGAATGGGTAGGGTATGGGTCGCCATCTTCACCCATGGGTCTTGCCTAGGGTATGGGCGCAAGTTTGTGCCCATGGGTCACCCGATTCATATTAATAATCATATTTATTTGTTTTACTTGCCAATTGCTATTTGAAAAGGTCACTTTATATAGACATTTTTCTCTAAAATAGCATCCAGTAGACTGCGCTATGCAGTTCAGAACTAGCTGCCAGCTTTCCCAGCAAAATAGAGTAATCATTGGTCAGCCCACAACATGCAGCCTAAGTGCTTAACCATACTAAAGTTAGTACTAAGCATGAGACACTTATTTTGGGACGGAGGGAGTACTATATTATTACTATCGACTGGTACACAGGCCACAGTGCACATGCAGTAAAGAAGGAGTCCAAGACGAACTCAGACCAAAATTCGTCATTCAACCAACAATCTGACACATGAGAAGGCTTTGCTCCTTTTATCATTCACACAGGTCTGAAGCATTGCGGGTCCAAAATTCGTTTTGAGATCGGCCCATGCAGATACCAGCCACACGACACTACTACCTCAAAACTGCAGGTAGATACCAGCCAGGAAGAATGAAAGCATATCACTATAAAGCTAGCAGGAGGCTGACTACCTAGTTACTGGTTGTGGCATATGGCATATAAAAGCTTTGTTATAAAAAAATGGGTTGAAAACACCCCACCTTCCTTGAAATTTTAGGCAAGCAAAATTGATAAACACAAAAAAAATATTTAAATGGCCTGTGCTGCCATACCCGATGGGTGCCCGACTGGGTCGGGTTACCCGGTGGGTTCGGGAATGGGTATCTTTCTAGACCCATGGGTAGGGTCGTGGGTTGATGATTGACCCGATAGTGTAGTTGTGCATGGGTCTGGTAGAGGTCAACCCGACCAAACCCGACCCGATTGCCAGGTTGAGTTGCTGCTGAGATATACTAGAACATGCATGGAGAAATATCTGGTCTTGAATTTAAATAAATCTTAACCTGAGAGTGCTGCATCAACAAACGTTTTGTTGATGTTGATGCTGCAAAAAGATGGTGATATCAATGAAGATGTGAGTCGTCGAATCAAAGTTGGGTGGATGAAGTGGCACGAAGCTTCTGGTATACTAGAGATGCACATGCTAAGGTGGATAGGTGGCCAAACAACGAAGGATCGGATCCGGAATTTTTATATATGTGATAGAGTTGGGCTAACTAGTTCCAGGGAAGTTGCTTCAATGGAAGCTGGATTGCCCAGTTGCTTTTGAGTTCGATTTGGACTAGTTTCCAATTGAAGAGAAGCATGTCCAACATCATCTGAGATGGTTTGGGCATATACAATGTAGGCCTATAGAAGCACAAATGCATAGCAAAAGGATAAAGCGTGATGATAATGAGAGGTCAAGGTAGACCAAACAACAAACGTGACATGGGAGGAGTCTGTAAAGAGAAACCTGACGGACTGGTATCACCAACGAACTAGCCATGGCAAAGGTGCGTGGAAGTTAGCCATCCATGTGCCAGAACCATGACTAGATTTTGAGATCTTATGGATTTCAACTCTAGCCTACCCCAACTAGTTCGGGACTAAGAGTCTTTGTATGTTTATTGTTGTTTTTACTTGAAGGTATATGCTGTCTGCTGAAACTTAAGCACACAAAAAACGTAAATCATGAATTAGTAATACCAGATGGAGGAACAGGTGGGTCGTCAACCACATTAGTAGCAGGAATTGGAATGTTCTCCTGTCCTCCAGAGATGTCATCACAAACCAACCTATCAAATAAAAGGCAGCACATGATTCCTATTAGGATAGGTAGCAGGGTGAGGAACAAACATTAATAGTTCAGCAGTTTGAGATTCCTCGATTGAAAAATCAAAACTCCATCATAAACATATTAAATCACGAAAGGTAAAACAGGAAAGCTATCATGTACCCAGGTAATTCAGAAATCTTTCTGGGAGCTTCCGCACGAGTGAATCGCACCTGCAGAAATAAACAACATTTTATGTGGAAAAAGTAAGGCACAGAACAAAATGCAGATAAATGTGTGTTAAGGTGTTAAATATATCCAGCATCAAGATATAAAAAACAGAGACCAATCATCTTTAGATTACTTCAACCTGCAGTGAGCATACTGGAGATTACTTCAACCTGCAGTGAGCATACTGGAGATAAATCTGCCTTGTGACAGATTTTTTTTTCTATTCAGACCCATCTATAGCGCCAAACAAGCATCAATTGCGCATTCTTACACCAGCATCAGTCATGTAACTTACTGTAGGCTAAACTTGAGCAAATTTTATGCCCTCAAATCATAATGTAATTTGTATCTGTAAATCAGATAGTACACGGTTGCAGAAGAAATTCTGTAGCACCACCACAACGTACAGTGGGAATTAAGTTCGGGTTTCACGCATATATACCTCAGTGGTTGTCAACGACGGTTGACCCTCAAGCCTCTTCAATTTATACTTGTATACCACATGTCCTTGTACTCCCTTCTGCACCCAGTCATCTACAACCTACAGATTGAAAACAGAGGGGAATAATATTAGCCAAAGGAAGATAACAGAAGTACAGAACTAGCAGATGCTAAGAACCATATCTTGTTGTTTCATGAACAACTATATTTCTGGGTAAGGATTTGGCTATTTCGTATCCTGCTTGTGGTTGAGTGCCAAAGGGCAGAGAGAGTTACCCAGCATTCATCAATAACAAGTAACAACTAGTGTGGTAAAGGAAGTAATCAAACAAAATTAATTCATTTAAATGAAACTACCTCCGTTCATAAATACAAGAGTTTCTAGAAAGTACGCAGTCAACTTTTATAATTTAATTTTAATATACAAAAATGGTCATATTGATAAAGGCCAAAACTAGTATCAATGAAACAGTTCATAATTTTCTACTAACATATACATACAAAAGTAACAGTCGAAGATACATATTGTTGACGTGACATTGTCTAAATGTGACCGATGTGGGATAAGTGAAGGATAAGACCTTGTACAAGCCATCATATGTGTAGATTTTGCCGGTGTAGCTATTCTTGGCCACATGACCTCTAATAACTCGTATCAGATTGCCATTATCCTTGCTATTCTGCGACATGACAAGAAATGAACATACAATATATCAAAAAATTGCTATTGGTATTGATGCGTGAAAAAATCAGCAAATTGCAAATTGCTAGGCATGATTCCAGTGAAATAAAGATAAACAGCTTCCAAGATTGTATGGCAACCAAAACTCTAACATATAAGAAGATTCAAGTTAGAAGATGGACTAAGTTATCACTGACAAACAAGTTGAGAAACTATTACAAACAACATTAGATTTACTATAATGAGATTTACTTTAATGACATGTAACTGATAAGAACCATTAAAACTAACCTTCAATGCCAAATTTCCACGGTTCAGTTGTTGAGAACCAATTTGGCGATGGTTGCCAAGTAAATCATTTCCTCCCTGACCAGTATAAATAATTTCATCAGCCTTGTCCAGATCATCTTCATATATCCCTGACATGACGATGCAAGTTGCCATGGGGAAAGTGAAGTTCTCGTACTCCTTCTGCATAAATGTCAAAAGTGTTAGCTAACTAAAAATACCAACAAAACATATGAAGATGATCTGAACAAATTCTACTCTAGCAAGAATCAAATTATGGTTGCTTATCAACTTGGAGATGAAATAGGAGGTAACTAGAGTAGAATTTAGGAAGGGATTACAATTGCACCCAGCAAATCAATTCGACAATTGGGAGATCTAAAGTGGAAATGTTATATAGCTTACTGCTATACAATTTTCAAAAAATGGGAAAGTATAAGCGAAGCGGAGCACTAATCCTAAACCCTAACCCTAAAAACGCTTAAGAGCACTTAAGCATTTTCAAAATGCCAGAATTTGACTGTTTTTAAATAATATGCACAGGAAAATAGGAAACATAGCACACAAGTAACTGAAATAGCATCTAAAATTCAGTTCACACCATAGCAAATACACATGAGGTTCACACAGCAAGCAAATTACCAATTAAAATGCAGTTCAGTTCAAATAGACCCTGATATTAAGATAAATAGCAAATTGTCATTATTGCGCAAACAGCCAAGCAAAAGTTGTCTAAAAACAACCAAATTCTGGTCAATTTAAAAAAACGCTCAATCTACCACTTAGGGCCAAAGCAAAACGTTTTGCCATCGCTCAGCGCTTAAGTGTCGCTTAAAAACACTTTCATGAACAGTGCTGCTATGAGTGGGTCACAACCTGCAGTCACACAATGGCACGTGAAAAGTAGTCGGCTGATGACTGTTATACTCTCTAGATCATGTAGAGTCAACACTAAACACAACTTGTACAGCGGCTTCTGACTTAAGTTTTTGCCTACACGAAGAGTCAATACAAGGAGACAGCAGCGCACAAAGGCACTAAGCTTTGAATTTGCAGTTTCAACATTTAACTAATACAAGAGTCAGACTCCAAATCAAGAGAGAGCTATTTTCTCTCTGATCCTTTTCACTCCTCCACATTGGCAATAATCATGTGTGGTAGGACAGAAAAACTATTGGGACTAACCAAGTTGTCGTCAACCATTAAAGGGATAAAAAAGGAAAAGATGATGAGTATGACAGTTGCTATGGAAATGTTTATTGATGTTACCTTTTCTTGGTATTTCATACCCATATAGTCAATACCATTCAGCCAATGGCTGTGAATGCCCAAGACAACCATCTCCGCACGAGAATAAAACTGATCCCCGACGTCGATCCCTGAGAAGGAGGATATCAGGGCATCATACATCCAGAGGGTGATAACGTAATATCAAATATGGTGGATACTAAAAACTGAAATCATGTTCACAATAACTCAAATTACAAATTTTCTTCCTGGTATATAGAACTAGAAGGACAGACTGACCTGGTATTGGCCCTAACACCTTCTCCGTATAAAGAAAAGAGTTGTTCTCTTGCATCTAAGATTTCAACAATTATGGCAAGTTCAGCCTAAATAAAGAAGTCAAGTAGGTTAGCACCAATGAAAATAAAAGCAGAGAACAGAACACCTTTGTAATTGCTTTCAAATCAGGCCGCTTGGATGGGCGCTTTTCTTTGGCCTCGCCTTCGCCGCCTTTCTTGCCATCCTACATTTACAAGGACAACAGAAGAACTTACAAATCTGACCATTCACCACAATGAACAGGAGTTACAGCACTAAGAGACAGGCGGCATGACACATGTAGAAACATAATTTGAACTGCACGAGAATCCACACCTTATTTTTGGCAGCTCCTTTGGCTGCAATCTCCTGTATGACAGCCTGTGCTCTTTTCTGCTCTTCCTGCACCCATATAAGCAGAGAGTCAGAGTCAGACAAAGCATACAGTAAACTGAAAAGAACCTGAACATTCAGAGTTCAGACAGACGAGGCTACCTGGACAAGGTGGAGGTAGTGGCTGTTGAAGGCACGCAAGGTTTCCTTGACCCGCAGCTTGGCACTCTTCCCGGTGCCCAGGGCGTCGTCCTCCGCGGCAGCTCCGGTGAAATCAGCAGGAACCGGTTCCTGCCCAACCACCGGCATCGGCTTCCTCTCCTTTGGCTCGACCTTGGCGGCCTTCCTGGGCACCTTGGCCGCGACCTGTGGAGCCGGGTCCTGGTTCTCCTCGTCCCTCTTCTTCTTAGGACGGCCCCGGCGGCCGGTGGACTGCTTGGGCTCCTCCGGCTCCGCGTAGACTGGGACGCGTGGCTTGCCGAGGCAGCGGGCGCTGCGGCGCAGCACGAGCTCCGACTCCGGTGGCGCCGGGATCAGGGGAGTGGCGCCGACGAAGAGCGGGTCCGGCACCGGCGCCACCTCCATCACGGCGACCGAATCCATCCCCTCCATCAGCGGGAGCTCCACAAACTCTGCAGCGAAAAAACAGAGCATAGTCAGATACTCTGCTCTCGTCTCCCTTCCTTCCTGAATTCCTTACACATGACACTGCTGACCAAAAATAGAAGATACAGGCATACAGCGCAATCTGCAGCAATGGGGGGCAGAAAATCGCACCCAGAAAACCCCACCAAAACCCTCGCCCTGTTGACCGGAAGCACCAGATTGCAAATTCCCACCCTAATCACAGCCCCGGACGAAGAAACAACCACCGGAGATGGATAATCGGCAGGAAATCGCACCCAGAAAACCCCACCAAAACCCTCGCCCTGTTGACCGGAAGCACCAGATTGCAAATTCCCACCCTAATCACAGGGAGACGGCTGAACGGAGCAGACCGAGCGGAACTCACCTCTACCGGCGCGGAGGAGCGACGCGGCGGCGGGGGAGGTGGAGAGGCGGCGGAAACGGAACAGGGAGAGGAAGGGGAAGGCGATGGGGGGAGGGGGGCAGGAAACAGGGGACACAGAGCAAGCAAAATAGCGAGGGCCAGCTGCCGCTTCGCCTTTTCCGAGGCGGGATTACCGTGTTGCCCCCGAAGGTACGACGAAATCACCCGCCGCTGCCACCCATCAAAGCGTGTGTGGCACGCGGGGCGTCGCACGGGCGGGGCGGATTTGAAATTCGGGCGGGCGCACCGCGGCGGGCATCGGACGGCCCAGGATTCGCCGCCCGCGCCGCGCGGCCGTCCGATGGGGGTGCGGGCAGTCGGTTTTACAGTAGTATTTTATTTCGGAAAGGCAGTCAAATCGGCGCGCGCCAGTGCGGGGAGCCCCCAACGGGCCAGTGCGAGCCCGTGAGACATTTTCTTTCCTTCTTCGTGCCTCCTGCCAGCCTCTATAGGCCCATCATAGGCCACACTGGTTTCCATTCCCGTTTTGC
>NC_041384.1:683586097-683631820 GCF_002162155.2 Triticum dicoccoides | reverse complement strand
AGCGCGGCTGCTTTTGAAATTTGAACGGTGCCCCTCCTCTCCTCTCCTCTCCATCTACTTCCTCCGTTCCTAAATACTTGTCTTTCTAGTCATTTCAATAAGTGACTATATACGAAGCAAAGTGAGTGAATCTACACTCCAAAATATGTCTACATACATCCGTATGTAGTAGTCATTTGAAATGTCTAGAAAGACAAATATTTAGAAACTGAAGGAGTAGCAACTAGCATGCCCATCTCTCTTTTTTTGTAAATAAACGGGCATACATGCATGTAGTACGCTTTAACTGTCAGAAGCTGACGCGAGAGCATTAACTGCAATTACGAGCCCACTGTGCGCTACAAAACAACAATTACAACTGGTCTCGCTGGAATCTAGTCAGACAATCCGCGCGGTCAAGGAAGAGAACAAAAACCATTTTCTGGAACGATAATAGTTGCAGCATGGGCTGTTTTCTTCATTAATTTTATTTTATTTCGGAAAACAGGAGCAATCGGAGTTTCAAAAAGTTTAAACGGTGTTCTAGCTCTCCATCTCTCCTTTGGGTAAGCGGCATGGTTTGAAAAGTTTTGTATACTATTAGTGGTGGTGCAGAATACTCCTATATATTTAAAGTAGCTTTAAGCGCGCGCTTCTAGAATTTACATGCAGACGGTAGCATTGGTTACCCAGCGCAACTAAAAAAACAATACGGACGGTTAGGCGCAGAATAGTCGATGTGTCATGGTGTGGGCATACATGTACGATTTTGCTATCACAAGCTGACGCGGGAGCATTAACTACAATTACGAGACAATATTGTGCTATAAACAATGAACATGTATTGCGCTTGTATTTTACAGGTAGTCTTGCTAAAATCTAGTCTGACAATACAATTGTATCACGAGTTGGCGTGAAAGCATTAACTGCGAGTATGAGACATCGGTGCCTTACAAACAATGAATATGTAACAACTGGTCTTGCTGAACTCTTGTCTGACAATACACTGTAGCAGTTGGTAGCACTAACTAGGATTACGAGCCAGCAGTGCATCGATTGGAAATATGCCCTAGAAGCAATAATAAAGTTGTTATTCTCGTATTCCCTTATTCTTGATAAGTCTTTATTCTCTATCTTATAATTGTACTAACCGAAAACTTAAATACATGTATAGATACATAAACAGATATTGTGTCCACAGTAAGTCTCTACTAGACTATGAGATCATTAGGAGAATAGTGTGATGGACATACCCAATCATAAGCTTAGCATCTAATCGTGTCACTAAATTTAAATTGCTACAACTTTCTTAATGTCAAGTATTTGTTCCTTAGACTATGAGATCATGCCATTCCATAGTACCGGAAGAATGCTTTGTGGGCATCAACCGTCACTTTGTAACTGGGTGATCATAAAGGTGCTCTTCATGTATCTCGGAAGGCACTAGTTGGGTTGCATGGATCAAGACTAGGATTTCTCACTCCATGTAACGGAGAGATATATTTGGGCCCTCTCGGTAATAAAACATCCTAACTAGCTTGCAAGCATGTGACTAATGTGTTTGGTCACGGGGGTATTGTATTATGGAACGACTAAAGAGAACTTGCCGGTAACGAGATTTAACTAGCTGTGGTGATACTAATGATCAAATCTCAGGCTAGCGACATATTGCCAGACAAAGGGAATCGTATACGAGATTATTTGAATCCTTGACATCGTGGTTCAATCGATGAAATATCTGGGAACCATTATGGGCATCCATGGCCCCACTATTGGTTATGGATCGGAGAGGAGTCTTGATCATATCCTCATATTCACGAACCCGTAGGGTCACACACTTAACGTTCAGTGTCGCTAGGATTTTATGAGACAATAAGATGGTGTGTATCGAATTTTGATTCAAAGTCTTAGACAGGATCCCGGGCATCACGAGGAGCTTCGGAATGGTCCAGAGACAAAGAAAACATATATGAAAAGTATTTTTGGGGTTACCAGAAAAGTTTAGGATTTTCAGTATTATACTGGGTAGGTTCTAGAAGGTACCCGAGTCGGACCCACCTGGACATGAGTGGTGGCCAAGGCACCATACCTCTGGTCCATACACACCAAAATACCCCCCCCCCCAAAGGAATAGGATCAAATCCCGAAGGGATAAGATCAAGATCCCTAAAAAGGAGGGGTCATGATTGGTGGGGAAGGAAGGAGGAGATTTCCTTCCCCCCTTTGGTGCGCAGTCCCTAGAGGTTTGGCGGAGGGGCCAAGACTCCTCCCCCACGCCTATAAATAGAGGAGGGATGGGACCACACACCTCGGTTGTTGGCTGCCTCCCTCTCGTTCCATACGTCACTCATCCGCGCAGTTCTTAATAAAGCTCTATCGGATTTCAACCATACTTCCTCCACCACGCCGTCGTGCTACCAGATCGATCTCATCCACCTCTCCCCCTCGCTTGCCGGATCAAGAAGGAGGATACGACATCAAGCTGCACATGTGTGCAATTCGGAGGCATCATTCGTGTGGTGCTACATCGAATTGATTCGACGAAAGTACGACTACATCGCCCACGATCTTTAGATCGTTAAAAACGCATGTTCTACGAGGGTGTGTATACCTTTTCCCACTCATTGCTAGCGCTAGTAGATTGGATCTTGAGTTTATTTGTTTTCTCGTAGGAAAAAAATTGCTTTCCTTGCAACGAATCCCTTTAGCATCGTAGACAATGAATATGTCTTCCAAATGTTTTTTTACAACTAAACGTGTTGAAGCAGGGATACTATAGGTCCTTTGAACAGTGCTTCATCTCTTCACTCCATCTATGTACCTCTCCTTTTTGTGTAAAAACAGTGTCGTCAAAGTTCTACATGTTATTATAATGGTGTTGCAAAACATATAGAAAAAAGGCGTATGCTTCGAAACTCCGCGGGTGGAGGGTAACATAGATATCCGGGCCAACCGGTCATAGATTAACTGACATGTCATGGCATGAGAATATATGTACCACAGAATTGTCATGAGCTATTGTCAGAGCTTGGCTTAATAGGAATGATAGATTACTCATATCAACAAAGAAATTCCTTCTTTTTTGGGAGCTCATTCGCAAAGAACTCCAAAGTTATGGGTGCTTGTCTTGGAGCGATTTTAGGATGGGTGACCAACCGGGAAGTTGCTCCTGTATGCGCTGCGCACGAGTGGGGACAAAATGCGCAAAAAAGACTAGTGTTGGTCTGTGGGTATAGTCTAGACCCCGCTAGACGTAATAGCCGGGAAATGGTGGTTGTGGCCAAGGCGTTACAATTGGTATCAGAATCGACTGTTGCGGTTACATGGGAATGCGCGGGTCAGGTGTGCAGGCATGTGGCGCATGGCGCATGTGTCCGCTGTGGCACACGGCATGGGAATGCGCGGGTCAGGTGTGCGGGCATGTGGAGCATGGTGCCTGTGCCCATTGTGACACACGGCATGGCACATGTGCCGGACTAGATGCACATACATGTATCAAGAGGGAACGTTTGTGATGGGCCGACAAGGATGTCGGTTCCTTTGAGTGAGGGTGTATGTGATATTGATGCGGAGCATCCTATGGGCACCATGTTAAGAGTCCGTTTGGCAAGTGACACGTGGGACTTCTACTTCACATACACAAAGATGAATCATATCCTTTACACGTGCTCACTTGACCCCTTCGAGGATGGTATACTACTTGACACTTCTCCCGTGTGCATGCATAGGTATTGTCGAAACGCTGCGGACGACGTGGAGGAGTGCAAGCGCCAAGGAACACCTACACCATCCGCGAGGGAAGCGTGGAAACGAAGACGCAAGAAGAAGAGCTGTCGAAGAAGCTCCAGCCACCGGAAGACCGGTCGGGTCCGGACGTCCGGCGCCTGAAGATCCACCGGACGACCAGTGTCCCTGCACCCGAGCCAAACGAGCGGACGTCCGACGCCACCGGACGACCAGCGACCGGATGATCGGTCCAGACCAGAAATCCGCTACACCAGCATCCGAGCGAGATCGAGCGGACGACCGGCCCCTACCGGACGTCCGGCCGCCCACGAGCCACCGGACGACCACTCCCCAGCGGACGTCCGGTACCTGGCTGTGTCCAGTTACGGGCTGAGGCCCATGTACCCCTTCACTTTACCCCCATTTGCACTAAGACTATAAATAGACCTCTCCCTCCTCCTTTCTAGGGTTAGCGTTGTGATAGCTCATTTGAGAGATAGAGCTACTGTAACGCCCCGTGACCGATGTGCCAGGTGTCGTGCAGTTATTCGCTGTTGTTGCCTTGTCATTGCTTGCGTGTCATGCATCTCATATCATGTCATCATGTGCATTGCATCTGCATACGTGTTCGTCTCATGCATTCGAGCATTTTTCCCATTGTCCATTTTGCAATCCGGCGCTTCGTTCTCCTCCGGTGGTCATTTCTACCTTTCTTTCATGTGTGGGGATTAAACATTTCCGGATTGGACCGAGACTCGCCAAGCGGACTTGGTTTACTGCCGGTAGACCGCCTGTCAAGTTTCATACCATTTGGACTTCGTTTAATACCCCAACGGTTAACCGAGGGACCGAAAAGGCCTCGTGTGTGTTGCAGCCCAACACCCTTCCAATTTGGCCCAAAACCCACCTAAACCTCTTCCATCACCTAGAGCGTTCGATCACAATCGCGTGGCCGAAAACCGCACCTCATTTGGACTCTCCTAGCTCTCTCTACCTATATATATGTGCAACCCTCCGAAATTCGCGGTCTAACCCTAGCCTTCCCCTACCTCGCGCACCGGACACTTCTCCCCCCGCAGCCCGGACATGTCCGACCGCCGCCTCCGACGAATCACCGCCTGCCATGTCAGCGCGCCGCCCTCTCTCTCCTCCTCCCGCCGCCGCCGGCCCACGGGGCCCGAGGCAGGCCCGCGCGGGCCCAGATCCGCCAGTCGCCGCGGTCGCCCGAGCGCCTCGCTCTCCCGCTCGCCGATGCGTCGCCGCCCGCCGGAGATCGCCTTCACCGCGCCGCCCGGCGTGCTCCGCCGCTGCCATGCAGCGTCGCCGCGCCGCCCAAGCCGGTCGCCGCCTCCTCCGACCGCGCCTCACCGGACTCCGACGATCCCCGCCGCCCTGGTCGCCGCCACCCCGACACCGCCTCGCCTCCCGTGCGCCTCTGGCGACCTCGCCGGACCCGGCCGCCGCCCTGGCTCAGATCCGGCCAGGTGGGATCAGATCCACCCGGCCCGCCAACCAAATGGCCTCGCCTCGCCCGGATCTCCTCGTCCCGGGTCCTCCTCGTCCCGGTTCTCGCGGGGTATAATATAATTTCTTCTAAGTCCTAAATCGCAGATCCAAGTGCCTCTGTTCGAGACCATGTAACTTTGCATCCGTAGCTCCGATTCATGCATATAGCATATCAAAATATTCATCTCGGAGAGTACATCATTTCATTCCATTGCATCATTTTCATTTGAGATCTTCTTGATGCCCGAAATGCTGTTAGAAGAGGGCTACTTGAGTTAATTGTCAGATCTGCTACTCCGTTTAGCACTTTTGTCTTTTTTGCCATGATTATTGTGTGCATGATATGCCCGTGAGTTCTACATACGTTTTGTTAAGGGTTTTGTCATCTTTCCAGAGGTGCAACCCATGTATTTTTAGGATGTGTGTGGTGTCTAGTGCAAGCTTGCAAAGTGGTGCACTTGCTAATTCTGTTTCCAGGGACTTAGCAATTTCACTAAGTCTTGGAGCTGTTTATCTCATGATGCCATATGTTCTTGTTGTTTCCTAGTGATCCGTGCCTCTTTTGAGGATGATCAGTAAAGGAGTTTTGTTAATCTTATAGTGCTCTATCCATCCATTTCTTTGTTTGCAATTATGGAGCACCCTAGCTTGAGTCAATCGAGCTCTACTTTTGCTACTTTGTGAATCTGGGCAGATTGTCAACTTGTTTGCAATTTTGCCGGTGATGTGGTAGTTAATCCGTGCATGCTATGCTATTGTTCTTGCCATGTCTAGCTTGCATTTTCTACCTTATTTATGGGTGTATGCTTGTCTTGCCATGACTTGCACCGTAGTGAGTGCATCGAGCTTGTAAACATGCCTACTAGAGTTATATTTCAGCATGTGTCAGTTTTTCACTAAGTCTGAAAACTGATTATGTTTTTGCTATGTTCACATGCTTGCAATTGTATTTTCTGATCCCTTTTGGCTCAAGGTCACTAAGGGACTTTTGTTAAGATCTTTGAGTAGTTCCATGCCATGATTTACTTTGCCATGTTCAGGTCCTGTAGCATGTAGTTTTGTTGCTCCGAAGAGGGCTACCTGATCTGAAATTCCAGACAAGTGTTAATTTCACTAAGTCTGAGATCTGTTTGCCATTTGCATTTTTGCCATGCTTGTTTGAACTTGTTAATGGATGAATTGGCCGTAGATCAGTGCTAGACTTTTGTTAAGCATCTTGTGTGCATCCCTGCCATGTATTTTGTTGTCATGTTTGGGTGCTGTAGCATGTTCATTTCGTTGCATTTAGATGCCTACTTGCTGTAAATCGCAGACCGGTGTCATTTTTGAATCGCTTGCCATTTCCAAACCGTAACTCTGATTCCGGCGTTCTTTATATCGTTTTCAAGCGATTTCATCTCATCTTTCCAGTGGCACACTTGGATTTCCAAGTTGAGGCCAGGTTCATGCATTTCCTATCATATCTTGCATTTTGCATCCCGCATAGCATATCATCTTTGCATCGTGTTGTTTGAGTTTGCACGTGATTGATTGTATCCTTGTTGCTTGTTTGTCTTGTTTGGGTAGAGCCAGGAGACGAGTTCGCTAACGAGGAGCCCGTTGAGTTTGCTTTTGAGGATCCAGTCAACTCTGACAACTGTGCAGGCAAGATGATCATACCCTCGAAATCACTACTACCTTTGCTATGCTAGTTTGCTCGCTCTTTTGCTATGCCATTGCTACGATGCCTACCACTTGCTTGAAAGCCTCCCAAATTGCCATGTCAAACCTCTAACCCACTATGTCCTAGCAAACCGTTGTTTGGCTATGTTACCGCTTTGCTCAGCCCCTCTTATAGCGTTGCTAGTTGCAGGTGAAGATTGAAGGCCGTTCCTTGTTGGAACATTTATTTACTTGTTGGGATATCATTATATTATCTTGTTATCTTAATGCATCTATATACTTGGTAAAGGGTGGAAGGCTCGGCCTCTCGCCTAGTGTTTTGTTCCACTCTTGCCGCCCTAGTTTCCGTCATATCGATGTTATGTTCCCGGATTTTGCGTTCCTTACGCGGTTGGGTTATAATGGGAACCCCTTGATAGTTCGCCTTGTTTAAAGCTTTTCCAGCAATGCCCAACATTGGTCTTACCATTCGCCACCTAGCCTTTTCTTTCCCTTGGGTTCTGCAGACTCAAGGGTCATCTTATTTTAACCCCCTGGGTCAGTGCTCCTCTGAGTGTTGGTCCCACCGAGCGATGTCCGGGGCTACCAGGGGCAACTCTGGGCTGGCCTACCCGACGTCTGGCTCATCTGAGTGTGCCCTGAGAAAGAGATATGTGCAGCTCCTATCGGGATTTGTCGGCATATTCGGGCGGTGTTGCTGGTCTTGTTTTAACCTGTCGAAGTGTCTTGAATTACCGAGATACCGAGTCTAATCGGAACGTCTTAGGAGGAGGTCTATTCCTTCGTTGACCGTGAGATCTTGTCATGGGCTAAGTTGGGACTCCCTGCAGGGATTGAACTTTCGAAAGCCATGCCCGCGGTTATGGGCAGATGAGAATTTGTTAATGTCTGGTTGTAGATAACTTGAACCTTAACTTAATTAAAATGAATCAACTGAGTGTGTTACCGTGATGGCCTCTTCTCGGTGGAGTCCGGGAAGTGGACACGGTGTTAGAATAATGTTTGCGCAGGTTGCTCTCTAGTTTCTCGCTCGCGCTTTGCCTCCTCTTCTCGCTCTCCTTTGCGGATAAGTTAGCCACCATACTTGCTAGTCGCTTGCTGCAGCTCCACCTATATTTTACCTTGCCTTACCTACAAGCTTAAATATTCTTGATCGCAAGGGTGCGAGATTGCTGAGTCCCTGTGGCTCATAGATTACTATTACACCAGATGCAGGGCCCGATGATTCTGCTCCAGGAGACGCGTATGAGCTCAAGTGGGAGTTCGATGAAGACTCTCAACGTTACTATGTTTCCTTTCCCGATGATCAGTAGTGGTGCCCAGTTGGGGGTGATTGGGACCGTGTCGCATGTTGGGTTCTCTTTTATTTTGGCGCCGTAGTCGGGCCATGAGTGTTTGGTTGATGTAATGTTATTTATGTACTTGATTGACGTGGTGAGTGTAAGCCAACTATGTTATCTTCCCTTCTATTATCATATTGTATGGGATGTTGTGAAGATTGCCTAACTTGCGACATATGCTTTCAATGCGATTATGTCTCTAAGTCGTGCCTCGACACGTGGGAGCTATAGTCGCATCGAGGGTGTGACAGCTACGCTCATCCATTACGGATCTACTCCACGAGAGAGACCGCGGCCCCTCTACGGAGAATATCCCCTTGGATTCAAGACCCCCTCTTGGGTGGCCCCATCAAGACCTCCTCACGGAGAAGAACCGGTTACCGTGTATCGTCCGTTGTTGACTTTGGATCTTGTATATCTCTTTGTGTTTCGAGGATCTAGCACATGTGTAATCGAATCTTGTTGGTTTGAGTGATTCTCTCGTGTTTTCCCTCGTGAATCCTCATGTGTCCTTCGTGTTTCTCTTTGGGATCCGCTCCTTTCGTGAAAGATCGGCTATCCAGGGTTCCACCCTACATCATCTTGGTATCATGAGCCATGTTGATCATGATTTCGGAGCCTCCCCCACCGTTTTCTAGCCTTCTTTTGCTTGATTTCGTCCTAAATTCGAAAATCCCCACCAAAATAGCCCCAAAGTTTTTTGTGATTTGTTGGTTTGATGATGTTTTGTTGATTTTGATCCATGGATTTGCTTGGTTTCGAGTGGATCTAGCATTTCCCCAAGTTTCCTCATCTTTCATCCATGAAATCCCATCAATTTTGACCCCAAAATCCCCAAATTCCGCCCAAAATCGCGTTCCGAATCTCGAATCTCGAGTTGACCCCGATACACCGGACGACCGGCCCTTTACCGGACGTCCGGAGACCCAGGAAGCACCGGACGTCCAACCTTACCGGACGACCGGAACCCCTAACCCGAGCTGAAATTAGCGGATTTCCGACCCGACCGGACGTCCGGCGACCGGACATCCGTCCATTTCCGGACGTCCGCTACCTGTAGATATCAACTTCGGCTGATTTTTGTTTCGGCCATAACTAATTCATCCGAACTCCGATTTTGACGTTCTTTAGCTCGTTGGAAAGCTCTTGACATCCCCCTTCCCACAAAAATACTACCATAACCATTTGACTCCATCAAAGTTTGACAATTTTGGCATCTTTTCCTAGGGCTTCCACCACATCATCCGCTACACCAACACCGACTTCCGCAACCTAACCAATTTTGTTCCCCATCGCATTAGTGGTTGCTTGAGGAGTGATTTGAGTCTCCTAAGGTGTCTAGGCTACTTAGGGACGGTTGCTTCTTCTTCAACCACCACCACCACTTCCGCCACCCCAACTTAACCCAATTTTGGTTGTGTTGTGAGTTGTGTCTCCTAAGGTGTTTCGGCTACTTAGGGACCGTGCTTTCAACTCCGACACCGTGTATAGTCCACCACCATAACCTCCACTTTTGCATTGCCTAGTGCAACACCACCACTTCCCGCTACCACCATTTTGACATTTGACGATTGAGATTTTGAGTTCGCGGTTTTTCTGTTTCCTAAGGTGTTTCGGCTACTTAGGGACGAGTCACCATCATCTTGGTATCTCCATCAAGATCACCGCCACTCATCATCACCGCGGACGGTAACCTCCATATCATCTTGGTATCGTGGTATCCCTCCATTGTATATTCCCTTGCCATTGCATTGATAACCCCTAGCCCATTTTGCGTCACTTGCCTATGGAGACTAGCCATTTGAGTATTGCCGGCAACTTTACTTGTGCACATTAGTGATCTACACCATACATTACATACATACCATACCATATCGGTATCGTATCATCTCGTGTGCCTCAAGTTTGTTCCCGCATATACACAATTGCTATCTTGGTTTGTGCATTTCGCAAAGTGGCCATATACAAAAAAAGAATAAGCTTTTAAGCAGAAGAGAAAGAGCAAAGAAGCTTGTAAGAAATAGCCATAGCATCCACCACATTGCATAAGATTGTCATATCCGATCATCTTGGATCAAACACCGGGAACCATACATACATAGCATACTTGGGATAGAAAGTTATCCATTTTGCATCTTATAGGTTGTGCACAAGTGTCGTATCCGCCTATTGAGCAATCGTGCTAGCGTCTCTCTTGAGTTGTGCAACACGAGCGTTTTCCGTGGATTCCACATTTTGTGCTCATCCTTGGTTGCACGACCCCATTTATCTATCTGTGTGTGTGTTTCTGTGTGCCACATATTGCTATTGGTCTACTTGTTACACTTGCGAATTTGTGAATCTTTTTCAACATTATTGACTCTTGCTAACATTTTACATCAAATGTTTGTGCCACTATCCTCACCGAGCTCCACCATAAGCCTTACTTGTGTAGGTGTGAGAAACCGACAAGTATTGGTACCAATTGTGCTATTTCCTTGTCCACATTGGAGTGATCATTGATCCACTTTCAACTTCGGTCAAGGTACATTTGGTATTCGTTCTTCTCTTTCTCCACTCATATTCGCTCGAATCTTGTGATGGATTGGCAAGGCATTTCATCTCCGGTCTTCCACAACAACGACGGTGTGTACAACTACATCAACAACAAGTTTTCCACACAAAAGGAGGAGCAAGATGCAAGGATGGAGCAGATTCGGACCTTGTTGATCAACTGTTCTTCCCCTTCATCATCCTTAAGGCGGCGACGTTCAATTCACAAGTCTTCGGAGCGCAAAAATGATGCAAGTGCAAGTCATCCTCGTCCACATCTCCATGGTGACCACCATCACGTTTGTGATCCACCTCGTCATGAAGGGCAAGTCACCTCCAAGCAACATGTGCACGACAACAACGAACGACATCTACATCGAGCTCAAGCACGACAATGACAACATCATCATGAAGATGCTCGAGATGCGCCTACCTACAAGTCGCAACAAGCCCTACTTCACGCCAAGTCCAAACTTCATGACCACAAGAGAAGACCACGAGACAAGCACCACCAAGACGGAGCTACGGCTACACCAACCACTTTGGCATCTTCGCCAAGCGACTTCAAGGCATCCTCGCCTTCGGATATATGGCATCTTCGCCAACAAGCACCTCAAGACTACGCTCAAGAGAAGCTCCCCAAGCTCAAGTCCGTGACTTACACGAGCTACTACGACCTCGACATCGACCACACGATTCCTTTCTATGGGACTCAAGAACCCGAGGAGTATCTCGAGTGGGAGCGTTTGATGGACGACTACCTCAAGGTACATCAAGTCCCTCCCGAAGATCAAGTGAAGTGCGCCACAAGGAACTTCCACGACTACGCGTCCACTTGGTGGCTTCACACACCTTCAGAGAGCTACGACATGAGTTGGCCCAAGACGAAGAGAGCTTTGCGGCGAGAGTTTGTGCCTCCAACCTACACGGAACAACTTCAACGCCAATTGGAGAACACCATCCAAGGATCCAAGTCCATCGACGAGTACTTCAAGGAGATGAAGATTGCCTTGCGACGAGCCGGTGTGGATGACCCCATTTCGATGAAGTTCCACTTCATGATGGGATTGCACAACGATATCTCCAAGACGATCTTCCTCGAGAACTACAAGTCCCTCGACGACAACTACATTGGTGCTCTCAAGGTGGAACAAGAACTCATGAAGGCCAAACTTTCTCCACCCCAAGCTCACTTCGCGACGACCAAGCTCCATGAGAACGAGCATGAGGCTAGTACCACCACGATGTCCAAGCCCGACGAGCTCCAAGACTGTACTCCCAAGTTCGACGCCATCCCTCTTTGTGGCATTGACGATGCCGAGTCCTCCATGACTCTTTTTCAAGACGGTGCGGCGACGAGTACGACTACGGAGACCCTCAAGGACCAAGCTTTGGAGGCGAGCGACACAATGGCGAGCAAGGATGATGCTTCCATCTTAGGAGGCGAGAGTGATAATGTGCCATCTTCGGCCTTCATCCACGGTGAGAGTGATGTTGTGCCATCTTTGGCCTTCATCCACGACGACGACTACGAGACGGTTGAGCATGGGATTTTCCCTTCGACCACGGCGACATGTGATGACTTGAGTAACTTTAGCCACCATATTTAGAGTGAGAGTGATTTCACCACTAGCCCCATATATGATGTGTTTCCACTATTCCCATGCGAGGAGAGCCACAACCCCCACCTCTTGAGTGAGATGAGTGACTCCACCATATGTGAGTTTGAGTGCACCTATTTTGAGGGAGTGAGTGAACCACCACATAGAGAGAGTGGGATAGTTGATAGGTCATGTGAGGCCACTTTTAACACTAACGACTTGACCTCTACCTCTATTGTGTCTTCTCATTTGGTGCTAGGTCCCTTATATGATGATGCGCCGCTTCTCGACGACTTCGTCCTACCTTTGGACAAGATGATGGCCATGGTGGAATATGATGCACCCCCCACATGGTTCCATCACAATGATGATCTTGACCACCATTTGGTCTTTCCCACCTCACCTACACCACTTGAGTGGAATGAACAAGGTAACATAGGTGAAGGTGATGCTCTAGTCCCGCTAGTGGACATTCATGACATTGATTGCTTGCATGATGTTGATCCTCCTATTGACATGCTTCATGCTAGTATGATTTCCCCATGCGATGATTTACCCATTTATGATGAGTATGATGATTGCCATGTGGAGTCTTTTAGTTGTGATGCCATGTTACATAGGATTTCTTGTGCTAATTCTCTCGGTCACATCATGTTTGCCAATCCACTTGACTTGTCATATGCTATGCATGAGATCAATCATATGTCATATTTGCATTCTCTTCATAGTGACTATGCATATGCTATTAAAATGAACCCAATTTGCACATATGGCATAGATGACAAGTCTATGGTTATTGGCATTTGTTTCTCTTGTGATAATATTGACATGCTACCTTTGCATCATTTATCTCATATGCCATGCCATAACCACCCAGCTTCGGATATGCATTGTTTTGGATGTTGTCCATTTTCTCCATATGATGTTTCCAACATTGCTCATGAGGAGACCCCCATAGTTTCCTCATACATTTTAGGAGATTTTGATCACTCCCATCCATTGCATGATCCTCATACTTATGTGCACAATATGCTTCCCATGAATAAACATGCTATTGATGTGCCATATACTTGTATGCTCAATTTGCATCCTCATCATGTTATACACAATAACTATTCTTTCATGATGGATGACATGTTCGTATACCATGCATCAAATTTCTTTGACGGATGCTTATCTTGTGCTAACTCACACGTACACATACACATCATGATGGATGATGTGTACATTTACCACGCGCACAATTTCTTTGGTTTGTGTCTCTTTTGTGTAGGTACCCATGAATTCTTGTCAACCTCGCAATCCCACGAGTTGACAAAACGAGCTCTAGAGAGCAATGATGAATTGGGATCCCATGGATTGCATTTCCCACCGCTCTCTTCACGCGAAGTCTTCGCACATTTCTTCTACATGACCCTCACTTGGCTATGGGTTATTGTCCACTACATATTCTATGCCCATCTTGCCATGTTCACTTTGCATGTTATGCTCATTACTATGCTTTTGCTATGCATTCATGACCCATGCTTTGCATTACACATGATGATAGATTCTCATACTTGTATGTGTATTTACAAGCTTGGTGGAGACATTGCTTGTTATTGCCATGTTTGCTTTGTGCCCCATGCCTATGATGATACTTCCATTTTGCTTTGTGTTCGTGCTTGCGATGTGTCATGTGCATTGTCCATGTCTATTATTTGCTCACATGACATGATTGCCATGATTCCCTCTAGTATGTTGCATCTTCGCACTACTAGCTTGCACGACTTGATTACTATGCTTCACTTGATTGCCTCACACATGATGAACAATTGCTCTTTCTATTGTGTTCAGTGCCACACGATATTCACTACACCCAATGCACATTATGATTGGATTGTCTTGCACTTGACACATGTGTTTAGACACTTCATTTTATTTGGTGTTGTGAATGATTCCTATGCCTACCATAGACCTTTCGTTGAGCAATTTGTGGATGCTTGCTATGAACTTGAGGTAGATGCTTCTTCACTTGTCCAACATATTTGCATCAATACCTCACATTTACATGCTTGTTTCCATGATGTCCTTCTTTGTGCTCAATTTATGTGCTTACATGCCCTGTCACAATCCTTTGTCACACCATATGCTATGCTTGATGACAACACTTGTTGGGTGAATCACCTCTTGAATGCTTGGTTTTGCACTAACGCTAACCGCATTTGTTTTTCCAAGTGTTTGTTCTCCTTGCTCCTTTTGAAGGAATCACGAGACGGTGCGACATTGGAGAGTGCCCATTTCGAGCTTCAAGATGACGAGAACTTGGCGATCGACCACTCCTACACGGCGACGCCATCTCTTTCCCATGGTGATTTGGATTTTGATCCGAGGTCGGATCTTTCCCAAGGGAGGGGAGATGATGCGGAGCATCCTACGGGCATCACCATGTCAAGAGTCCGTTTGGCAAGTGACACGTGGGACTTCTACTTCACATACACAAAGGTGAATCATATCCTTTACACGTGCTCACTTGACCCCTTCCAGGATGGTATACTACTTGACACTTCTCCCGTGTGCATGCATAGGTATTGTCGGAACGTTGCGGACGACGTGGAGGAGTGCAAGCGCCAAGGAACACCTACACCATCCGCGAGGGAAGCGTGGAAACGAAGACGCAAGAAGAAGAGTTGTCGAAGAAGCTCCAGCCACCGGAAGACCGGTCGGGTCCGGACTGAAGGAAATATGCCCTAGAGGCAATAATAAAGTTATTATTTATTTCCTTATATCATGATAAATGTTTATTATTCATGCTAGAATTGTATTAACCGGAAACATAATACATGTGTGAATACATAGACAAATAAAGTGTCACTAGTATGCCTCTACTTGACTAGCTCGTTAATCAAAGATGGTTATGTTTCCTAACCATGAACAATGAGTTGTTATTTGATTAACGGGATCACATCATTAAGTGAATGATCTGATTGACATGACCCATTCCATTAGCTTAGCACCCGATCGTTTAGTATGTTGCTATTGCTTTCTTCATGACTTATACATGTTCCTATAACTATGAGATTATGCAACTCCCGTTTGCCGGAGGAACGCTTTGGGTGCTACCAAACGTCACAACGTAACTGGGTGATTATAAAGGAGTACTACAGGTGTCTCCAAAGGTACATGTTGGGTTGGCGTATTTCGAGATTAGGATTTGTCACTCCGATTGTCGGAGAGGTATCTCTGGGCCCTCTCGGTAATGCACATCACTTAAGCCTTGCAAGCATTGCAACTAATAAGTTAGTTGCGGGATGATGTATTACAGAACGAGTAAAGAGACTTGCCAGTAACGAGATTGAACTAGGTATTTGGAATACCGACGATCGAATCTCGGACAAGTAACATACTGATGACAAAGGGAACGACGTATGTTGTTATGCGGTCTGACCGATAAAGATCTTCGTAGAATATGTAGGAGCCAATATGGGCATCCAGGTCCCGCTATTGGTTATTGACCGGAGACGTGTCTCGGTCATGTATACATTGTTCTCGAACCCGTAGGGTCCGCATGCTTAAGGTTACGATGATAGTTATATTATGAGTTTATGCATTTTGATGTACCGAAGGTTGTTCGGAGTCCCGGATGTGATCACGGACATGACGAGGAGTCTCGAAATGGTCGAGACATAAAGATTGATATATTGGAAGCCTATGTTTGGATATCGGAAGTGTTCCGGGTGAAATCGGGATTTTACCGGAGTACCGGGAGGTTACCGGAACCCCCCGGGAGCTATATGGGCCTTAGTGGGCTTTAGTGGAAAAGAGAAGGGGCAGCCCAAGATGGGCCGCGTGCCTCCCCCCTCCCCTAGTCCTATTAGGACAAGGAGAGGTGGCCGGCCCCCCCTCTCTCTTTTCCCCCTCCGTGAATCCTATTCCAACTAGGATTGGGGGGGGGGGAATCCTACTCCCAGAGGAAGTAGGACTCTCCTGGCGCACCCTCCTTGGCCGGCCAGCCTCCCCCCTTAGTCCTTTATATACGGAGGCAGGGGCACCCCAGAGACACACAAGTTGATCCACGTGATCTATTCCTTAGCCGTGTGCGGCGCCCCCAGCCACCATAGTCCTCGATAATATTGTAGCGGTGCTTAGGCGAAGCCCTGCAGCAGTAGCACGTCAAGATCGTCACCACGCCGTCGTGCTGACGGAACTCTTCCCCGACACTTTGCTGGATCGGAGTCCGGGGATCGTCATCGAGCTGAACGTGTGCTAGAACTCGGAGGTGCCGTAGTTTCGGTGCTTGATCGGTCGGATCGTGAAGACGTACGACTACATCAACCAAACGCTTCCGTTGTCGATCTACTAGGTATGTAGATCATACTCCCCCTCTCGTTGCTATGCATCACATGATCTTGCGTGTGCGTAGGAATTTTTTTGAAATTACTACGAAACCCAACAGTGGCATCCGAGCCTAGGTTTTATATGTTTATGTTATATGCACGAGTAGAACACAAGTGAGTTGTGGGCGATATAAGTCATACTGCCTACCAGCATGTCATACTTTGGTTCAGCGGTATTGTTGGATGAAGCGGCCCAGACCGACATTATGCGTACGCTTACGCGAGACCGGTTCTCCCGACGTGCTTTGCACAGAGGTGGCCTGTGGGTGATAGTTTCTCCAACTTTAGTTGAACCGAGTATGGCTACGCCCGGTCCTTGCGAAGGTTAAAACGGAGTCAAATTGACAAACTATCGTTGTGGTTTTGATGCGTAGGTGAGATTGGTTCTTACTTAAGCCCGTAGCAGCCACGTAAAACTTGCAACAACAAAGTAGAGGACGTCTAACTTGTTTTTGCAGGGCATGTTGTGATGTGATATGGTCAAGGCATGATGCTGAATTTTATTGTATGAGATGATCATGTTTTGTAACCGAGTTATCGGCAACCGGCAGGAGCCATATGGTTGTCGCTTTATTGTATGCAATGCAATTGCGATGTAATGCTTTACTTTATCACTAAACGGTAGCGATAGTCGTGGAAGCATAAGCTTGGCGAGACGACAACGATGCTACGATGGAGATCAAGGTGTCACGCCGATGACGATGGTGATCACGACGGTGCTTCGGAGATGGAGATCACAAGCACAAGATGATGATGGCCATATCATATCACTTATATTGATTGCATATGATGTTTATCTTTTATGCAACTTATCTTGCTTTGATTGACGGTAGCATTATAAGATGATCTCTCACTAAATTATCAAGAAGTGTTCTCCCTGAGTATGCACCGTTGCGAAAGTTCTTCGTGCGGAGACACCACGTGATGATCGGGTGTGATAGGTTCTACGTTCAAATACAACGGGTGCAAAACAGTTGCACGCGCGGAATACTCAGGTTATACTTGACGAGCCAAGCATATACAGATATGGCCTCGGAACACAGAGACCGAAAGGTCGAGCGTGAATCATATAGTAGATATGATCAACATAATGATGTTCACCAATGAAACTACTCCATCTCACGTGATGATCGAACATGGTTTAGTTGATTTGGATCACGTAATCACTTAGAGGATTAGAGAGATGTCTATCTAAGTGGGAGTTCTTAAGTAATATGATTAATTGAACTTAAATTTATCATGAACTTAGTCCATGATAGTATCTTGCTTGTTTATGTTGATTGTAGATAGATGGCTCATGTTGTTGTTCCGTTGAATTTTAATGCGTTCCTTGAGAAAGCAAAGTTGAAAGATGATGGTAGCAATTACACGGACTGGGTGCGTAACTTGAGGATTATCCTCATTGCTGCACAGAAGAATTACGTTCTGGAAGCACCGCTGGGTGCCAGGCCTGCTGCAGGAGCAACGCCGGATGTTATGAACGTCTGGCAGAGCAAAGCTGATGACTACTCGATAGTTCAGTGTGTCATGCTTTACAACTTAGAATCGGGACTTCAACGACGTTTTGAACGTCATGGAGCATATGAGATGTTCCAGGAGTTGAAGTTAATATTTCAAGCAAATGCCCGGATTGAGAGATACAAAGTCTCCAATAAGTTCTATAGCTGCAACATGGAGGAGAACAGTTCTGTCAGTGAGCATATACTTAAAATGTCTGGGTATAATAATCACTTGATTCAGTTGGGAGTTAATCTTCCGGATGACTGCGTCATTGACAGAATTCTCCAATCACTGCCACCAAGCTACAAGAGCTTCGTGATGAACTATAATATGCAAGGGATGAATAAGACTATTCCCGAGCTCTTCGCGATGCTGAAAGCTGCGGATGTAGAAATCAAGAAGGAGCATCAAGTGTTGATGGTCAACAAGACCACTAGTTTCAAAAAAAAGGCAAAGGGAAGAAGAAGGGGAACTTCAAAAAGAACGGCAAGCAAGTTGCTACTCAAGAGAAGAAACCCAAACCTGGACCTAAGCCTGAAACTGAGTGCTTCTATTGCAAGCAGACTGGTCACTGGAAGCGGAACTGCCCCAAGTATTTGGCGGATAAGAAGGATGGCAAGGTGAACAAAGGTATATGTGATATACATGTTATTGATGTGTACCTTACTAATGCTCGCAGTAGCACCTGGGTATTTGATACTGGTTCTGTTGCTAATATTTGCAACTTGAAACAGGGACTACGGATTAAGCGAAGATTGGCTAAGGACGAGGTGACGATGCGCGTGGGAAACGGTTCCAAAGTCGATGTGATCGCAGTCGGCACGCTACCTCTACATCTACCTTCGGGATTAATATTAGACCTGAATAATTGTTATTTGGTGCCAGCGTTGAGCATGAACATTATATCTGGATCTTGTTTGATGCAAGACGGTTATTCATTTAAATCGGAGAATAATGGTTGTTCTATTTATATGAGTAATATCTTTTATGGTCATGCACCCTTGAAGAGTGGTCTATTCTTGTTAAATCTCGATAGTAGTAATACACATATTCATAATGTTGAAACCAAAAGATGTAGAGTTGATAATGATAGTGCAACTTATTTGTGGCACTGCCGTTTAGGTCATATCGGTGTAAAGCGCATAAAGAAACTCCATACTGATGGACTTTTGGAACCACTTGATTATGAATCACTTGGTACTTGCGAACCGTGCCTCATAGGCAAGATGACTATAACACCGTTCTCCGGTACTATGGAGAGAGCAACAGATTTGTTGGAAATCATACATACAGATGTATGTGGTCCGATGAATATTGAGGCTCGTGGCGGATATCGTTATTTTCTCACCTTCACAGATGATTTAAGTAGATATGGGTATATCTACTTAATGAAACATAAGTCTGAAACGTTTGAAAAGTTCAAGGAATTTCAGAGTGAAGTTGAAAATCATTGTAACAAGAAAATAAAGTTTCTACGATCTGATCGTGGGGGAGAATATTTGAGTTACGAGTTTGGTGTACATTTGAAAAATTGTGGAATAGTTTCGCAACTCATGCCACCCGGAACACCACAGCGTAATGGTGTATCCGAACGTCGTAATCGTACTTTACTGGATATGGTGCGATCTATGATGTCTCTTACTGATTTACCGCTATCGTTTTGGGGATACGCTCTAGAGACGGCCGCATTCACGTTAAATAGGGCACCATCAAAATCCGTTGAGACGACGCCTTATGAACTGTGGTTTGGCAAGAAACCAAAGTTGTCGTTTCTGAAAGTTTGGGGTTGCGATGCTTATGTGAAAAAGCTTCAACCTGATAAGCTCGAACCCAAATCGGAGAAATGTGTCTTCATAGGATATCCAAAGGAGACTATTGGATACACCTTCTATCACAGATCCGAAGGCAAGACTTTTGTTGCTAAATTCGGAAACTTTCTAGAGAAGAAGAGTTGTATATGATGCAACCAGAAGGTTTTGTCGATCCAAAGGGAGCTAACAAAGTGTGCAAGCTCCAGCGATCCATTTATGGACTGGTGCAAGCCTCTCGGAGTTGGAATAAATGTTTTGATAGTGTGATCAAAGCATTTGGTTTTATACAGACTTTTGGAGAAGCCTGTATTTACAAGAAAGTGAGTGGGAGCTCTGTAGCATTTCTGATATTATATGTGGATGACATATTACTAATTGGAAATGATGTAGAATTTCTGGATAGCATAAAGGGATACTTGAATAAGAGTTTTTCAATGAAAGACCTCGGTGAAGCTGCTTACATATTAGGCATTAAGATCTATAGAGATAGATCAAAACGCTTAATTGGACTTTCGCAAACCACATACCTTAACAAATTTTTGAAGAAGTTCAAAATGGATCAAGCAAAGAAAGGGTTCTTGCCTGTATTACAAGGTGTGAAGTTGAGTAAGACTCAATGCCCGACTACTGCAGAAGATAGAGAGAACATGAAATATGTTCCCTATGCATCAGCCATAGGATCTATCATGTATGCAATGCTATGTACCAGACCTGATGTGTGCCTTGCTATAAGTCTAGCAGGGAGGTACCAAAGTAATCCAGGAGTGGATCACTGGACAGCGGTCAAGAACATCCTGAAATACCTGAAAAGGACTAAGGATATGTTTCTCATATATGGAGGTGACAAAGAGCTCATCGTAAAAGGTTACGTTGATGCAAGCTTTGACACAGATCCGGATGATTCTAAATCGCAAACCGGATACGTGTTTACATTAAACGGTGGGGCTGTAAGTTGGTGCAGTTCTAAACAAAGCGTTGTAGCGGGATCTACATGTGAAGCGGAGTACATAGCTGCTTCGGAAGCAACAAATGAAGGAGTCTGGATGAAGGAGTTCATATCCGATCTAGGTGTCATACCTAGTGCATCGGGTCTAATGAAAATCTTTTGTGACAATACTGGTGCAATTGCCTTGGCAAAGGAATCCAGATTTCACAAGAGAACCAAGCACATCAAGAGACGCTTCAATTCCATCCGGGATCTAGTCCAGGTGGGAGACATAGAGATTTGCAAGATACATACGGATCTGAATGTTGCAGACCCGTTGACTAAGCCTCTTCCACGAGCAAAACATGATCAGCACCAAGGCTCCATGGGTGTGAGAATCATTACTGTGTAATCTAGATTATTGACTCTAGTGCAAGTGGGAGACTGAAGGAAATATGCCCTAGAGGCAATAATAAAGTTATTATTTATTTCCTTATATCATGATAAATGTTTATTATTCATGCTAGAATTGTATTAACCGGAAACATAATACATGTGTGAATACATAGACAAATAAAGTGTCACTAGTATGCCTCTACTTGACTAGCTCGTTAATCAAAGATGGTTATGTTTCCTAACCATGAACAATGAGTTGTTATTTGATTAACGGGATCACATCATTAAGTGAATGATCTGATTGACATGACCCATTCCATTAGCTTAGCACTCGATCGTTTAGTATGTTGCTATTGCTTTCTTCATGACTTATACATGTTCCTATAACTATGAGATTATGCAACTCCTGTTTGCCGGAGGAACGCTTTGTGTGCTACCAAACGTCACAATGTAACTGGGTGATTATAAAGGAGTACTACAGGTGTCTCCAAAGGTACATGTTGGGTTGGCGTATTTCGAGATTAGGATTTGTCACTCCGATTGTCGGAGAGGTATCTCTGGGCCCTCTCGGTAATGCACATCACTTAAGCCTTGCAAGCATTGCAACTAATAAGTTAGTTGCAGGATGATGTATTACAGAACGAGTAAAGAGACTTGCCAGTAACGAGATTGAACTAGGTATTTGGAATACCGACGATCGAATCTCGGACAAGTAACATACCGATGACAAAGGGAACGACGTATGTTGTTATGCGGTCTGACCGATAAAGATCTTCGTAGAATATGTAGGAGCCAATATGGGCATCTAGGTCCCGCTATTGGTTATTGACCGGAGACGTGTCTCGATCATGTCTACATTGTTCTCGAACCCGTAGGGTCCGCACGCTTAAGGTTACGATGACAGTTATATTATGAGTTTATGCATTTTGATGTACTGAAGGTTGTTCGGAGTCCCGGATGTGATCACGGACATGACGAGGAGTCTCGAAATGGTCGAGACATAAATATTGATATATTGGAAGCCTATGTTTGGATATCAGAAGTGTTCCGGGTGAAATCAGGATTTTACCGGAGTACCGGGAGGTTACCGGAACCCCCCGGGAGCTATATGGGCCTTAGTGGGCTTTAGTGGAAAAGAGAAGGGGCAGCCCAAGATGGGCCGCGCGCCTCCCCCCTCCCCTAGTCCTATTAGGACAAGGAGAGGTGGCCGTCCCCCCCTCTCTCTTTTCCCCCTCCACAAATCCTATTCCAACTAGGATTGGGGGGGGGGGGGAATCCTACTCCCAGAGGGAGTAGGACTCTCCTGGCGCACCCTCCTTGGCCGGCCAGCCTCCCCCCTTAGTCCTTTATATACGGAGGCAGGGGCACCCCAGAGACACACAAGTTGATCCACATGATCTATTCCTTAGCCGTGTGCAGCGCCCCCAGCCACCATAGTCCTCGATAATATTGTAGCGGTGCTTAGGCGAAGCCCTGCAGCAGTAGCACGTCAAGATCGTCACCACGCTGTCGTGCTGACGGAACTCTTCCCCGACACTTTGCTGGATCGGAGTCCGGGGATCGTCATCGAGCTGAACGTGTGCTAGAACTCAGAGGTGCCGTAGTTTTGGTGCTTGATCGGTCGGATCGTGAAGACGTACGACTACATCAACCAAACACTTCCATTGTCGATCTACTAGGTATGTAGATCATACTCCCCCTCTCGTCTGAAGATCCACGGGACGACCGGTGTCCCTGCACCCGAGCCAAACGAGCGGACGTCCGACGCCACCGGACGACCAGCAACCGGATGACCGGTCCAGACCGGAAATCCGCTACACCAGCATCCGAGCGAGATCGAGCGGACGACTGGCCCCTACCGGACGTTCGGCCGCCCATGAGCCACCGGACGACCAGTCCCCAGCGGACGTCCGGTACCTGGCTGTGTCCAGTTGCGGGCTGAGGCCCATGTACCCCTTCACTTCACCCTCATTTGCACTAAGACTATAAATAGACCTCTCCCTCCTCCTTTCTAGGGTTAGCGTTGTGATAGCTCATTTGAGAGATAGAGCTACGCTCATCCATTACGGATCTACTCCACGAGAGAGACCGTGGCCCCTCTACGGAGAAGATCCGCTTGGATTCAAGACCCCCTCTTGGGTGGCCCCATCAAGACCTCCTCACGGAGAAGAACCGGTTACCGTGTATCATCCGTTGTTGACTTTGGATCTTGTATCTCTCTTTGTGTTTCGAGGATCTAGCACATGTGTAATCGAATCTTGTTGGTTTGAGTGATTCTCTCGTGTTTTCCCTCGTGAATCCCCTCGTGTTCTTCGTGTTTCTCTTTGGGATCCGCTCCTTTCGTGAAAGATCGGCCATCTAGGGTTCCACCCTACGTCAGATATCCTGACTTAATAGGAATGATAGACTATTCATATCAATAAAGAATTCCTTCTTTTCCGGGAGCTCATTCGCAAAGAACTCCAAAATTAAGCATGCTTGGCCTGGATTGATTTGAGGATGGGTGACCGACCGGCAAGTTGCTCCTCGGGTGTGCATGAGTGAAGATAAAGTATGCAGAAAAGACTAGTGTTGGTTTGTGGAGATAGTCTAGATCCCATGAGGCGTAACGTCTGGAAAACGGCGGTTGTGGACGGGGAGCTATCGCGAAAGCATGAACTACAATTACCAGCAGCATGCTATAAATAACGAATATGTACCAGCCGCATTTCACGGTTGGTCTCGCTGAAATCCAGCCAACAATACACTTAATCAAGAAAGTGCGGCATAAGCATTTTGTGGACATGCTAATGGTTTCAGCGTGGATGGTTTCTGCAAGTGCAACTCTTGCCACCCCTTATTGCTTTTGGAGTATTGATGACAAATCCGATTAAGGGACTATTGTGTTTGTCAGTGTACACATGATGCCATAGATAGAAGTCTCTGAAGATTTGACTTAACTAGTCGAAGATGACCCATAAAAATGTCTGGAGACTTTGAAGACAATGGTGGTATGCGAAGAGTATCGCCTGAAGACAATGAGATGAAGACTTACTCTTTTGCTGGTTTCATTTTCTTCTTTCTTAAGTCATAGGAACCACCGCACTGTTAAGTGGGGGCAAGGTGATACGAAGTCAGAAACTGGCGTGGTGCTCATCCTAAAATCCCATGCCTTCTAGTGAAGACTTTGAGAGAAAGTCTATTTCACAGTTGGTTGACTCAGCGTTGCTTGTAGCCCAAGTAAGGTTGTCACGTGTGTTTTAAATTTGATCGTCGGTAAACGTGTCGGTTGGCCATTGACCTAGGTTCATTTCAGTTGTATCATGTCGGTTTGCCCCTAAATATAAATAGCAGCCCCCTTCCACCATAAGTTGGTGCCTGCTCCAAGTTATTACACGACTTATGTCATTTTAGAGCAACCCACCTCCGAAACTTTTGAGGGAGATTTACTAAAGGACAGACCCAGTGCATAGAAGCTCCCACACAAGGTGGGGTCTGGGGAGGGATTATAGGAACCTAGTCTTACCCCTGCAAAGTGCAATGCAGAGAGGCTGGTTCGAACCCAGGACCTCTTGGCACAAGTGGGGAGGACTTCACCACTGCGCCAGGCCTGCCTTTGAGGGAGATTTACTGTGAGGAAAATTTCAAACACCTAGATCTCAAAGATTGAGAATTATCGAATACATTTTTTAGTGAACCGAAGACTTGTTACACTTGAAGGTTGTGATCTTCCAGACGGTTAGGCGTCATGTTCTGAGCATCCAAAAGTCATTTATGGATTGCCAGTGAACATGTTTGTAAAGATTTCAGAAGTCTACCTTGAAGACTTGCCTGAGTGACTGAGTGAGGTCTAGGTGATCTTAGCTCCTAGAGAGTAAAGTGAACAACTAGTCTTCTGAGTTAAATCTCAGCCTCTCCAACCAGATATATAGTTGTCACAACAACATAAATTGGTCAAACAAATCATTTGTCTTCATCGAGTAGCTGGTTCTATCTCTTCATTACTTTACTTTCCATATTTGTATTGTGAAGCCATTGCTTGCTCATCTCCGTATCAAGACATTGCTTGAAGACATTCCTCATGATAATCTTTTCTGTCTTCCAATTTGTAGTTCTTAAGATTGTTTGCTTGTATGTTTGCCTGTTCTATATTTACTACTACCTAGTTTGCCTATTATCTCTTATGCTAATGTCATTAGCTTCTCATTGATTGCATGCTTAGAGTAGCTCTACTTATATTTTGCTTCCGCGCCTTCGAAGACATTGCCTGTTTGAAATACTTTCATAAAAATCTTCCATTCACCTGTTGGAAATATGCCCTAGAGGCAATAATAAATTGATTATTGTTATATTTCCTTGTTCATGATAATCATTTATTATCCATGCTAGAATTGTATTGATAGGAAACTCAGATACATGTGTGGATACATAGACAACACCATGTCCCTAGTAAGCCTCTAGTTGACTAGCTCGTTGATCAATAGATGGTTACGGTTTCCTGACCATGGACATTGGATGTCGTTGATAACGGGATCACATCATTAGGAGAATGATGTGATGGACAAGACCCAATCCTAAGCCTAGCACAAAGATCGTGTAGTTCGTATGCTAAAGCTTTTCTAATGTCAAGTATCATTTCCTTAGACCATGAGATTGTGCAACTCCCGGATACTGTAGGAATACTTTGGGTGTGCCAAACGTCACAACGTAACTGGGTGGCTATAAAGGTACACTACAGGTATCTCCAAAAGTGTCTGTTGGGTTGGCACGAATCGAGACTGGGATTTGTCACTCCGTGTAAACGGAGAGGTATCTCTGGGCCCACTCGGTAGGACATCATCATAATGTGCACAATGTGATCAAGGAGTTGATCACGGGATGATGTGTTATGGAATGAGTAAAGAGACTTGCCGGTAACGAGATTGAACAAGGTATCGGGATACCGACGATCGAACTCGGGCAAGTATCGTACCGCTAGACAAAGGGAATTGTATACGGGATTGATTAAGTCCTTGACATCGTGGTTCATCCGATGAGATCATCGTGGAACATGTGGGAGCCAACATGGGTATCCAGATCCCGCTGTTGGTTATTGACCGGAGAGTTATCTCGGTCATGTCTGCATGGTTCCCGAACCCGTAGGGTCTACACACTTAAGGTTCGATGACGCCAGGGTTATAAGGAACAGATATACATGGTTACCGAATGTTGTTCGGAGTCCCGGATGAGATCCTGGACATCACGAGGAGTTCCGGAATGGTCCTGAGGTAAAGATTTATATATGGGAAGTACTGTTTTGGTCACCGGAAAAGTTTCGGGGTTTATCAGTAACGTACCGGGACCACCGGGAGGGTCCCGGGGGTCCACAAAGTGGGGCCACAAGCCCCGGAGGGCTGCATGGGCCAAGTGTGGGAGGGGACCAGCCCCAAGTGGGCTGGTGCGCCCTCCCCCCCCCCCACAAGGGCCCAAGGCGCCTAAGGGGAGGAGGGGGGCAAACCCTAAGGGCAGATGGGCCTTAGGGCCCCTGCCTGGTGCGCCTCCCTCTCCCCCTCCACCTGGCCGCCACCCAGATGGGATCTGGGGGCTGCCGCCACCCCTAGGGAGGGAACCCTAGGTGGGGGCGCAGCCCCTTCCCTCCCCCTATATATACTTGAGGTTTGGGCTGCCCAAGACACACGAGTTCCTCTCCTTCTTGGCGCAGCCCTACCCCTCTCCCTCCTCGTCTCTTGCGGTGCTTGGCGAAGTCCTGCTGGAGTACCATGCTCCTCCACCACCACCACGCCGTTGTGCTGCTGCTGGATGGAGTCTTCCTCAACCTCTCCCTCTCTCCTTGCTGGATCAAGGCATGGAAGACGTCACCGGGTTGTACGTGTGTTGAATGCGGAGGTGTCGTCCGTTCGGCACTAGGATCTATGGTGATTTGGATCACGGCGAGTATGACCCCTTCAACCCCGTTCTCTTGAACGCTTCCGCTTAGCGATCTACAAGGGTATGTAGATGCACTCTCCTTCCCCTCGTTGCTGGTTTCTCCATGGATAGATCTTGGTGACACGTAGGAAAAATTTGAATTTCTGCTACGTTCCCCAACAGTGGCATCATGAGCCAGGTCTATGCGTAGTTTCTATGCATGAGTAGAACACAAAGTAGTTGTGGGCGTTGATTTTGTTCAATATGCTTACCGTTACTAGTCCAATCTTGATTCGGCGGCATTGTGGGATGAAGCGGCCCGGACCGACCTTACACGTACTCTTACGTGAGACTGGTTCCACCGACTGACATGCACTAGTTGCATAAGGTGGCTAGCGGGTGTCTGTCTCTCCCACTTTAGTCGGATTGGATTCGATGAAAAGGGTCCTTATGAAGGGTAAATAGCAATTGGCATATCACGTTGTGGTTTTTGCGTAGGTAAGAAACGTTCTTGCTAGAAACCCATAGCAGCCACGTAAAACATGCAAACAACAATTAGAGGATGTCTAACTTGTTTTTGCAAGGTATGCTATGTGATGTGATATGGCCAAAGGATGTGATGAATGATATATGTGATGTATGAGATGATCATGTTCTTGTAATAGGAATCACGACTTGCATGTCGATGAGTATGACAGCCGGCAGGAGCCATAGGAGTTGTCTTAATTTATTTATGACCTGCGTGTCAACATAAACGTCATGTAATTACTTTACTTTATTGCTAACCGTTAGCTATAGTAGTAGAAGTAATAGTTGGCGAGACAACTTCATGAAGACACGATGATGGAGATCATGATGATGGAGATCATGGTGTCATGCCGGTGACGATGATGATCAAGGAGCCCCGAAGATGGAGATCAAAAGGAGAAATATGATATTGGCCATATCATGTCACTATTTGATCGCATGTGATGTTTATCATGTTTATACATCTTATTTGCTTAGAACGACGGTAGTAAATAAGATGATTCCTCATTAAAATTTCAAGAAAGTGTTCCCTCTAACTATGCACCATTGCGAAAGTTCGTCGTTTCGAAGCACCACGTGATGATCGGGTGTGATAGATTCTTACGTTCGAATACAACGGGTGTTGACGAGCCTAGCATGTACAGACATGGCCTCGGAACACATGCAAAACACTTAGGTTGACTTGACGAGCCTAGCATGTACAGACATGGCCTTGGAACACAAGAGACCGAAAGGTCGAGCATGAGTCGTATGGTAGATACGATCAACATGAAGATGTTCACCGATGTTGACTAGTCCGTCTCACGTGATGATCGGACATGGCCTAGTTGACTCGGAACATGTAATCACTTAGATGACTAGAGGGATGTCTATCTGAGTGGGAGTTCATAAGATGAACTTAATTATCCTGAACATAGTCAAAAGGTCTTCGTAAATTATGTCGTGGCTCGCGCTTCAGTTCTACTGTTTAGATATGTTCCTAAAGAAAATTTAGTTGAAAGTTGATAGTAGCAATTATGCGGACTAGGTCTGTAAACTGAGGATTGTCCTCATTGCTTCATAGAAGGCTTATGTCCTTAATGCACCGCTCAGTGTGCTGAACCTAGAACGTCGTCTGTGGATGTTGCGAACATCTGACATACACATTTTGATAACTACGTGATAGTTCAGTTAAACGGTTTAGAGTTGAGGCACCGAAGACGTTTTGAAACGTCGCGGAACATATGAGATGTTTCAAGGGCTGAAATTGGGATTTCAGGCTCGTGCCCACGTCAAGAGGTATAAGACCTCCGACGATTTTCTTAGCCCACAAACTAAGGGAGAAAAGCTCAATTGTTGAGCTTGTGCTCAGATTGTCTGAGTACAACAATCATTTGAATCGAGTGGGAGTTGATCTTCCAGATGAGATAGTGATGTTTCTCCGAAGTCATTGCCACCAAGCTGCTAGAGCTTCATGATGAACTATAATATATCAGGGACATATATGATGATCCTTGAGATATTCGCGATGTTTGACACCACAAAAGTAGAAATCAAGAAGGAGCATCAATTGTTGATGGTTGGTGAAACCACTAGTTTCAAGAAGGGCAAGGGCAAAAAGGGATACTTCATGAAACGGCAATTCGGCTGCTTCTCTAGTGAAGAAACCCAAGGTTGAACCCAAACCCGAGACTAAGTGCTTCTATAATAAGGGGAACAGCCACTGGAGCAAAATTACCCTAGATACTTGGTAGATGAGAAGGCTGGCAAGGTCGATAGAAGTATATTGGATGTACATTGTGTTAATGTGTACTTTACTAGTACTCCTAGTAGCACCATGGTATTAGATACCGGTTCGGTTGCTAAATGTTAGTAAACTTGAATTAAAAGGCTGCGGAGTAAACAGAGACTAGCTAAAGGTGAGTTGGCAATATGTGTTGGAAGTTTTTCCAAGCTTGATGTGATCAATCATCGCACGCTCCCTCTACCATCGAGATTGGTGTTTGCGTTGAGCATAGACATGATTGGATTATGTCTATCGCAATACGGTTATTCATTTAAGGAGAATAATGGTTACTCTGTTTATTTGAATAATACCTTCAATGGTCTTGCACCTAAAATGAATGGTTTGTTGAATCTCGATCGTAGTGATACACATGTTCATGCCAAAAGATATAAGATAGTAATGATAGTACCACCTACTTGTGGCACTGCCACTTAAGTCATATCGGTATAAAACGCATGAAGAAGCTCCATGTTGATGGATCTTTGGGCTCACTCGTTTTGAAGAGTTTGAGACATGCGAACCATGTCTATTGGTGTATATGCATGAAGAAACTCCATGCAAATGGACCGTTTGGACTCACTTGTTTTTGAATCACTTGAGACATGCAAATCATACCACATGGGCAAGATGACTAAAAGCCTCGTTTTCAGTAAAATGGAACTAGAAAGCAACTTGCTGGAAGTAATACATTTTGATGTGTGCAGTCCAATGAGTGCTGAGGCGTGTAGTGGATATCGTTATGTTCTTACTTCACAGATGATTTGAGTAAATGTTGAGTATATTTACTTGATGAATCACGAGTCTGAATTATTGAAAGGTTCAAGTAATTTCAGGGTGAAGTTGAAAGATCGTCATGACAGGAGGATAAAAGATCTACGATATGATCATAGAGATGAATATCTGAATTACGAGTTTGGCACAGAATTAAGACATTATGGAAATTGTTTCACAACTAATACAGCCTGGAACACCATAGTGTGATGGTGTGTCCGAACATCATAACTGCACCCTATTGGATATGATGCATACCATTGAAGGAAATATGCCCTAGAGGCAATAATAAAGTTATTATTTATTTCCTTATTTCATGATAAATGTTTATTATTCATGCTAGAATTGTATTAACCGGAAACATAATACATGTGTGAATACATAGACAAACAAAGTGTCACTAGTATGCCTCTACTTGACTAGCTCGTTAATCAAAGATGGTTATGTTTCCTAACCATGAACAATGAGTTGTTATTTGATTAACGAGGTCACATCATTAGTTGAATGATCTGATTGACATGACCCATTCCATTAGCTTAGCACACGATCGTTTAGTATGTTGCTATTGCTTTCTTCATGACTTATACATGTTCCTATGACTATGAGATTATGCAACTCCCGTTTGCCGGAGGAACACTTTGGGTACTACCAAACGTCACAACGTAACTGGGTGATTATAAAGGAGTACTACAGGTGTCTCCAATGGTCGATGTTGAGTTGGCGTATTTCGAGATTAGGATTTGTCACTCCGATTGTCGGAGAGGTATCTCTGGGCCCTCTCGGTAATACACATCACATAAGCCTTGCAAGCATTACGACTAATATGTTAGTTGTGAGATGATGTATTACGGAACGAGTAAAGAGACTTGCCGGTAACGAGATTGAACTAGGTATTGGATACCGACGATCGAATCTCGGGCAAGTAACATACCGATGACAAAGGGAACAACGTATGTTGTTATGCGGTCTGACCGATAAAGATCTTCGTAGAATATGTAGGAGCCAATATGGGCATCCAGGTCCCGCTATTGGTTATTGACCAGAGACGTGTCTCGGTCATGTCTACATTGTTCTCGAACCCGTAGGGTCCGCACGCTTAAGGTTACGATGACAGTTATATTATGAGTTTATGCATTTTGATGTATCGAAGGTTGTTCGGAGTCCCGGATGTGATCACGGACATGACGAGGAGTCTCGAAATGGTCGAGACATAAAGATTGATATATTGGAAGCCTATGTTTGGACATCGGAAGTGTTCCGGGTGAAATCGGGATTTTACCGGGTTACCGGGAGGTTACCGGAACCCCCCGGGAGCCATATGGGCCATCATGGGCCTTAGTGGAAAGGAGAAAGGGGCAGCCCAAGGGGGCTGCGCGCCTCCCCCCTTCCCCTAGTCCTATTAGGACTAGGAGAGGTGGCGCCTCCCCCCTTCCCCTAGTCCTATTAGGACTAGGAGAGGTGGCCGGCCACCCCTCTCCCTCTTTCCCCCTTGGGAATCCTAGTTGGAATAGGATTGGAGGGGGGGAGTCCTACTCCCGGTAGGAGTAGGACTCCTCCTGCGCCTCTCTCTCTTGGCCGGCGCCCCCTCCCCCCTTGGCTCCTTTATATACTGAGGTAGAGGCACCCCAAACACACAAGTTAACACAAGTTGATCCACGTGATCTATTCCTTAGCCGTGTGCGGTGCCCCCTGCCACCATATTCCTCGATAATACTGGAGCGGAGTTTAGGTGAAGCCCTGCTGCTGTAGTTCATCAAGATCGTCACCACGCCGTCGTGCTGACGAAACTCTTCCCCGACACTTTGCTGGATCGGAGTCCGGGGATCGTCATCGAGCTGAACGTGTGCTCGAACTCGGAGGTGCCGTAGTTTCGGTACTTGATCGGTTGGATCGAGAAGACGTACGACTACTTCCTCTACGTCGTGTCATCGCTTCCGCAGTCGGTCTGCGTTGGGTACGTAGACAATACTCTCCCCTCGTTGCTATACATCACATGATCCTGTGTGTGCGTAGGAAAATTTTTGAAATTACTATGAAACCCAACAACCATGATGTCTCTTATCGAATTACCATGATAGTTTATGGGTTAGGCATTAGAGACAACCACATTCACTTTAAATAGGGCACCGCGTAATTCCGATGAGATGACACCGTATGAACTATGGTTTAGAGAAACCTAAGCTGTCATTTCTTAAAAGTTTGGGGCTGCGACGCTTATGTGAAAAAGTTTCAGGCTGATAAGCTTGAACCCAAAGCGGATAAATGCATCTTCATAGGACACCCAAAACAGTTGGGTATACCTCCTGTCTCAGATCCGAAAGCAATAAGGGATTGTTTCTAGAATCGGGTCCTTTCTCGAGGAAAAGTTTCTCTCGAAAGAATTGAGTGGGAGGATGGTGGAGACTTGATGAGGTTATTGAACCGTCTCTTCAACTAGTGTGTGGCAGGGCACAGGAAGTTGTTCCTGTGGCACCTACACCAATTGAAGTGGAAGCTTATGATAGTGATCATGAAACTTCAGATCAAGTCACTACCAAACCTCGTGGGATGACAAGGATGCGTACTACTTCATAGTGGTACGTAATCCTGTCTTGGAAGTCATGTTGCTAGACAACAATGAACCTACGAGCTATGAAGAAGCGATGGTGGGCCCGGATTCCGATAAATGGCTCGAGGCCATAAAATCCGAGAGAGGATCCATGTATGAAAACAAAGTGTAGACTTTGGCAGAACGGCTCGATGGTCGTAAGGCTGTTGAGTACAAATGGATTTTAATAGGAAGACGAACAATGATGGTAAGTATCACCATTAAGAAAGCTCGACATGTCGTCAAGATGTTTTCCGACAAGTTCAAGGAGTTGACTACGATGAGACCTTCTCACTCGTAGCGATGCTAAGAGTCTGTTGGAATTATATTAGCAATTACTGCATTATTTATGAAATCTTGCAGATAGGATGTCAAAAACATTGTTTTCTCAACGATTTTCTTGAGGAAAGGTTGTATGTGATACAACCGGAAGGTTTTGTCAATCCTGAAAAATGCTAATAAGTATGCAAAGCTCCAGCAATCCTTCTAAGGACTGGAGTAAGCATCTCGGAGTTGGAATGTATGCTTTGATGATGATCAAAGATTTTGGGTTTATACAAAGTTTATGAGAAACTCGTATTTCCAAAGAAGTGAGTGGGAACTCTATAGAATTTCCGATGAGTATGTGTTGTTAACATGTTGTTGATCGGAAATGATGTAGAATTTCAATGGAAAGCCTGGATTAAGCTACTTGAACATTGAGCATCAAGATCTATAAGGATAGATCAAAACGCTTAATGGTACTTTCAAATGAGCACATACCTTGACATGATCTTGAAGGTGTTCAAGATGGATCAGTCAAAGAAGGAGTTCTTGCCTGAGTTGTAAGGTATGAAGTTAAGACTTAAAGCTTGACCACGGCAGAAGAAAGAGGAAGGGCGAAGGCCGTCCCCTATGCTTTTGTCATAGGCTCTATACGGTATGCCATGCTGAGTAATGTACCTGATGTGTGCCTTGCCACATATCTGGCAAGAGGGTACAAAGGTGATCTAGGAGTAGATCACCAGATAGCGGTCTAAATTATCCTTAGAGGAATAAGGATATGTTTCTCGGTTATGGAGGTGATAAAGAGTTCGACGTAAAGAGTTACATTGATGCAAGCTTAACACCTATCCGGATAGCTCTGAGTAGAGATACCGGATACGTATAATGGAGCAACAATTTAGAATAGCTCCAAGTAGAACAGTTATTTGAAATGGCTCCAAATGTAGCGTAGTAGTTGCATCTACAAGATGACATAGAGATTTGCGAAGTACATACGTCTGAATGTTGCAGACCCGTTGACTGAAACCTCTCTCACAAGCATAACATGATCAAACCCAGAACTCTTTAGGTGTTAGTCACATGGGGATGTGACCTTGAGTGTTAATCACATATCGATGTGAACTGGATTATTGACTCTAGTGCAAGTGGGAGATTGTTGGAAATACGCCCTAGAGGCAATAATAAATTGATTATTGTTATATTTCCTTGTTCATGATAATCGTTTATTATCCATGCTAGAATTGTATTGATAGGAAACTCAGATACATGTGTGGATACATAGACAACACCATGTCCCTAGTAAGCCTCTAGTTGACTAGCTCGTTGATCAATAGATGATTACGGTTTCCTGACCATGGACATTGGATGTCGTTGATAACGGGATCACATCATTAGGAGAATGATGTGATGGACAAGACCCAATCCTAAGCCTAGCACAAAGATCGTGTAGTTTGTATGCTAAAGCTTTTCTAATGTCAAGTATCATTTCCTTAGACCATGAGATTGTGCAACTCCCGGATACCGTAGGAATACTTTGGGTGTGCCAAACGTCACAACGTAACTGGGTGGCTATAAAGGTACACTACAGGTATCTCCGAAAGTGTCTGTTGGGTTGGCACGAATCGAGACTGGAATTTGTCACTCCGTGTAAACGGAGAGGTATCTCTGGGCCCACTCGATAGGACATCATCATAATGTGCATAATGTGATCAAGGAGTTGATCACGGGATGATGTGTTACGGAACGAGTAAAGAGACTTGCCGGTAACGAGATTGAACAAGGTATCAGGATACCGACGATCGAATCTCGGGCAAGTATCGTACCGCTAGACAAAGGGAATTGTATACGGGATTGATTAAGTCCTTGACATCGTGGTTCATCCGATGAGATCATCGTGGAACATGTGAGAGCCAACATGGGTATCCAGATCCCGCTGTTGGTTATTGACCGGAGAGTTATCTCGGTCATGTCTGCATGGTTCCCGAACCCGTAGGGTCTACACACTTAAGGTTCGATGACGCTAGGGTTATAAGGAACAGATATACGTGGTTACCGAATGTTGTTCGGAGTCCCGGATGAGATCCCGGACGTCACGAGGAGTTCCGGAATGGTCTTGAGGTAAAGATTTATATATGGGAAGTACTGTTTTGGTCACCGGAAAAGTTTCGGGGTTTATCGGTAACGTACCGGGACCACCGGGAGGGTCCCGGGGGTCCACCAAGTGGGGCCACAAGCCCCGGAGGGCTGCATGGGCCAAGTGTGGGAGGGGACCAGCCCCAGGTGGGCTGGTGCGCCCTCCCCCTCCCCCCCCCACAAGGGCCCAAGGCGCCTAAGGGGAGGAGGGGGGCAAACCCTAAGGGCAGATGGGCCTTAGGGCCCATGCCTGGTGCGCCTTCCTCTCCCCCTCCACCTGGCCACCACCCAGATGGGATCTGGGGGCTGCCGCCACCCCTAGGGAGGGAACCCTAGGTGGGGGCGCATCCCCTCCCCTCCCCCTATATATACTTGAGGTTTGGGCTGCCCAAGACACACGAGTTCCTCTCCTTCTTGGCGCAGCCCTACCCCTCTCCCTCCTTGTCTCTTGCGGTGCTTGGCGAAGTCCTGCTGGAGTACCACGCTCCTCCACCACCACCACGCCGTTGTGCTGCTGCTGGATGGAGTCTTCCTCAACCTCTCCCTCTCTCCTTGCTGGATCAAGGCATGGGAGACGTCATCGGGCTGTACGTGTGTTGCACGCGGAGGTGCCGTCCGTTCGGCACTAGGATCTCCGGTGATTTGGATCACGACGAGTACGACTCCTTCAACCCCGTTCTCTTGAACGCTTCCGCTTAGCGATCTACAAAGGTATGTAGATGCACTCTCCTTCCCCTCGTTGCTGGTTTCTCCATAGATAGATCTTGGTGACACGTAGGAAAATTTTGAATTTCTGCTACGGTCCCCAACATCACCCCCATCAAATCAATAACTAGCACTTTCAGTTTCACGTTAATGGTCTTTGCAACAAAAAATGGTTAAAATTAGTTTCATTATTATATTCAATATTTCAAGCCACTAATAACTGGGCCAACAAGACGTAGATTAGTCGACGTGTCATGGCGTCGACGTACATGTGCGATTATACTTTCACGAGCTGGTGTGACAACATTAGCTACAAATATGAGGCAGAGGTGTGCCATAAAAACAAATAAGTATTTCAGATGTATTTTACTGCTAATCTCTCTAAAGCGCATATACTTCGGGTGCTTTGAACTTTTGAAATTTGAACATGCTCTCTTCTCTCCATCTGTGTCCCTCGCTCCTTTTTGTGTAAAAAATAGTGTTGTGCGAAAAGCTCTATATATTATTATAATGGTGTTGCAAAGGAAAGGGAAAAAAATAGGTGCGTGCTTCAAGAATCCACGAATGGAGTGTAGCATAAATAACCGGGTCGGTCGGTTATATATTACTGGACGTGATGTGGCATGGGCATGCGTGTACGATTGAATATTCACGAGCTAGCGCGAAAAAAAGAACTGCAATTACAAGACAACATCGTGTTGTAGCAATGAATATGTATTCCAACTGAATTTTATAGTTGGTCTCGCTAAAATCTAACCAGACAGTACACATAGCCAGGAAAAAATAACATAGGTATTCCCTGGACACGATAATGGGTGCGGGGTGGATGGTTTTCTACATTAATGGTGCTCGTAGCAAAAAATGGTTAAAAACAATAGGACATGCACTACTAGAAAAACCCCTACTAATGGCGCACCTATTATGGCTATTAATGGCGCATCCGTGGTGCGCCATTGATAGCACGCCATTAGTAATTTTTACTAATGGCGCACCACCTGGTGCGCCATTAGTATATGCAAGGGTGCGCCATTAGTATGCCTCCCAGGGGCCATGTATACCCAGGTGCTTTGGCATACTAATGGCGCACCACCTCTGGATGTGCCATTAGTAACCGCGGCATACTAATGGCGCACTGCCCAGTGATGCGCCATTAGTATGCACTGTCATACTAATGGCGCACTGTCATGTGATGCGCCATTAGTATGAATATTAGGTTTTTTTATTTTTTAATTTTCTGTTTTTTGCACAGGTTACAAAATGTATAGTTTGACAAAATATAGACAGCACACATCAACAACAGATTCATCAAATGTATAGTCTTTGAATACAATTCATCATATTAGTCTCCGAATACAATTCATCATATTAGTTTCCGAATTGAAAACACCGAACAAAGATAGAACATTATATTACAAGTCTCGAGACCGCGAGTAGCGAGTCTGTCTTCACATTACAAGTCGATATCGATCATCTAAACTACCATCACATAGAAGAGAGCTGCGGTCATCACGATGAGCATCATCACGATGAAACTCGTCTTCATCCGGTTCCTCCAACGCTCCCTCCCCTCTCCCGCTAGATAGCGGGCGTATCTAGATTCGGCCTCGGCCCTAGTGGTGTACCCTTTGTAACTGTTACCGCTGAATCGGTGAACCTGTCTCCGACACTCCTCCCAGTCATCGTAGACTCCGGGAACCTTACCCTTGTACACGACATACGTCGGCATCGCTATGCACTAGCCAAACGAAACGTTAGTACCAATTCACAGACAATACATAAGCAATATATAAGTATGCAACAGAACGACCGGAAGAGAAAAGCAAGACATTAATAGCATCGATTACATCTAAGTTGAATGAATCTCGAAACCAAAGAGACATACTACAAGTTCATTAAAGTTTAATTACAACATGAGCCAATCGATGTTTCAGAACTAGACAACTCGACTCAAGGGACCGGAGCGTGGATGAAGCCGCCGTCTATCGTGGGAGTCATGAAAGAACGGGCGTTGTCATCCTGCATTTGTAGCATTGTGTCGATGTCACTGTTGGACGGTTGATTTCTGAGGTAGAACTGCCCCGAGGTACGAAGGACATCTTGATGGATGATTTCCGCAAACTCCGACTGGATGCGAAAGAATTCTTGTCGGAGGTCCGCGTCCTGGATTGCCGACACGCTCGCGGCCCAATCTTTGAGTTTACTCGGTAGAAGAAGTTGATGATGGTCCCGTATGATCGCCCGCATGTGATGGATGGCGTAGTAGGCACCCTTCTGACCGCCAGGCGGCTGCTTGACGCAGCAGAACATCGTATTGTGGGAGAACACGTGCTTGCCGTACTTACGAATAGGCCTGGTGAAGGTGCCTCCAGATTGGGCGTAGCCGGGGAGAACATCATCAAGAACCTTCTTGACATTTGTGTAGTCTACGTTCGACTGACGGTCCGGGTCGAAATACGTGGCCATAGAATATTTGGGGCTTAGGAGGATTAGCGTGCAACGTGTGTCACTGCAGAAAACACGGAATGTTAAAAGAAAAACGATCGAAATGTAAGAATTCATATGTTACGGGCCGGTTGAGGGGAGGACTTACTCGGGAAAGTAAGGCACGAGGAAGTTATCCTTATCTTGGTTTGCCAGAATTACGCCTTCGAGGTAAGAACTCGCGACTTGCCGGTCCCCAGCGCTGCCCAAGATCTTGGCACGCATGTAGAAGGGGTCGACTATCACGATGTCCGGGGTCTTGTCGCGAATGATCCGCATCTCCATACTTAGCGAAAATAGCCGAACGAAGGTGTAGTGCAGCGGATGAAGGTTCAACATAGCGTGGATGTCATCAAAACGCAGGACGATCGTACGCCTGATGGAGTTATCCACAAAGCCCTTGCCCTCTGGCACCTTGGCCGCGAAAACCGGGTATGCCACATCCTTCTCTCTGAGACGCCGCTTCTCCAAAGCAAGAACACTGTCATGCAGACTCCGCATAGCACCGGTTGCAGCATTGAGCATATTTGTCGGTAGCATCGCCCTACCCGCCACATGCACCCTCCTCGAGATATCCTGCGGTGAAGGTGGCCCGTCCTGAGCACGGATCGTACTCGGTGCCGGCTGGCTCGCACCCTTCTTAGTCTTTCTTTTGCGTGCCTTCTTCTTCTCCTGTAATGGGACCGAGTTCTGCTCACAGACCGCCTTCGTGAGTGTGTTGGGGCTGATAATATTTCGCACCTCGCCTATCTGAGGCTCGGTGAAGTCGGCAGCTGGAGGCGTCTCCTGAGAGCTGAACGCCAGACGGCGCCTGTTGCAACTTGGCTTCTCCGCGGTACGAGCTAGATCACACACGTCTTTTGTTGGGTTTGGTTCTTGAGAAGGAGGCCCCATGAAGTCGCCATCGTACCCATGCTCGGCAAAGTACTGATCGACATTGCCAAATGTATCATCGTCGTCGTCGTCGTCGTTCTGATCCTGTGCCATATGCATGTTTGGATCCAGTGGCATAGGGATGTCCGGCACCGTTACGGCGGTCTTGCCATGGGGCCGACTTGGCGCCGGCACGACTGGCGGTGTTGTCTTTGGGGTGGTGTCCCCCGCCCCCAAATGAATCTGGCTCTTTGGCCAAAGCAGGGGCCAGCTCAGGCAGGCGCTGAGGGTCATCACGTCTTCATCGTCAGCCCCGACGGGTCGAATCGGAGGTAACAAGTCATCGCAGCCTGGCAGCACCCGAACCAGTTGAACCCTAAACAAGTTGGGTGGCATCTGGGTACCGTGGAACAAGGGGTTGCCCGGTTGAACGATTTTGCCCTTGGCGACATCGACCAACTCGTTGTTCATGAAGTGGAGGAGAGTGCACGGAACGTCGGCGGCACCCTGCGAAAACATGTAGGGCGTCAGGGATGCCCAGTCAAAGGCAAGGAGATGAAGTCCTCGGCCGAGAGAGGCTTAATTAGTTACCGTGATGATGGCGTCGAGCTCGGCTAATGTCGAGGCACCACCAACGGCGGGCGTGCAGTTGACGGAGGGGCCGCTTGCTGAAGAGGTGCCGGCCGGCGTACACCCGGGTGCATTAAGCTCCCGTGCCGGTTTCGGAGACACCAATGCCGCCTCCGCCGGAGGCACCAATGGCCCCGCCATTGCATTATGCGAGTTGCTGGCCGTGAAGCTAGGAATCGGGGGCGGCCCCTGTTGGCCGCCCGCAATCCACGCACTCAACCCCGAGATCAAGGTAGGCACAAGGGCGGTGATCGTCGCTCCGAGTCGTTGTTCCACTTGCTCTTGGACAATCTCCGGAATCCGCGCCACCTGTGCCTTGAGTTCTTGAACCTCTCGCGCCTGGCTTTCCGAGCTGGTCTTTTTCTCCTTCCGCACACCAGCGGTATAGTATGACCCCCATTTTGTCGACAAGCCTTTGCCGGCCACACGACCAGCTGACGTCGGCTTACTGAGCTTATCCTTGTTCTTCATTACATTCAACCCCCTATTTAGAGTGGTGTCCCAAGGGTTGCTCTTAGTCGACTCCGCGCTACTGCTTTCAGTCGCCTGCGGAAGGAATGTGAACCATTTAGAAATTTGGCTTCATTAATTAGAATGCAACCATATGGAGCTAATTACGCGGGGGTGTATTCCTTACCAGAACAAGCTCAAGCGCCCTGGTCTTCGGATCCGTGGTAAGCTCCTTTGTTATCGGGTCCTCCTTGTACCAGGCCCTGACATAGTTCCTAGTCTGCTTGTTACCGCTGTATTTCTCGAAGCGGGGCGGTAGGCCTTGCTCGGCACGGTTCGCGTCCTCCTTGTCCCATATAGGCTCCGCCACTCTGTAACCGCCGGGACCGAGTGTGTGTTCCCCTATGTTCAGCTCCCGCATTTGTTTCCCCCACTCACTTGATTGGGAGCTTGCGGTGCTCAAGCAATTGATCTTGAAGTCGTTGTAGTCATCTTCGGTGATCGAAGGATTTTTCTCCTCGATCTTCTGATAACTCTCACCTTTCTCAATCATTCTCTTCACATTGCTTTTCCAAGTAGACAGGGCCTTGCTCATCTTCGTGAGGGCAGCATTGTTCACTTTATTCCCTTTGAGGCTTGTGTTTTCAAATTCAGCGGGGAACTTGTATCGTTCGTGCAGCTTCGTGAAGAGGAGGTTGCGCAAATTCCCTCGGTCAGGATGCCTCAGGTTCTCGGTGTTGATCGAGACGGTGCTCCGGACAATGCACCCGAGCTGAAGCGAGTACCCCTTGACTATTCGTTCGGGCGCTGTTGGATTCCCATTGGAGTCCACTTCAGTAACTTCCTCCTTGAGGGTGCGGAGCACGATCGGGCGCCGGTCCTTCCGTTGCCTCTTCGGTTGGCTGCCATCTGTGCGTGCGCCGCCATCATCAGTGGTGGCATCCTCGGCAGCACCATCAGTGGTGGCATCAGTGTGGTCATCCTCGGCGGCACCATCCGTGGTCTCAGGATCGGTGGGGAAGGCGGCGGCCTCATACAAGTGAGGTTGTTCCTCCATCTCCTGGGACAGCTCCCAGAATGCCTTGCCGCCCGAACCCCCGGCCTCATCATTGTGGGCCATGTTTCTCTCTAAATAGAAACAAAGTTTGGTCAAAAAGTTGGTTATTGTCAAGGAACAAGATCTCTAAGTTGACCAAATAACCTAATTCTCGAGGAATGTCGCCAAAAAGTTGGTTATTGTCAAGGAACAATTGAGAGATGTTTGTGATATTGCCTAGGTGTTTTGGGATAGAACCTGTTAGTGTGTTGTTGCTAAGGTCCAAGTCCATGTTCTCAGGGTAACCTAGTTCTTGAGGGGTGTGTCTAGAAAGTTCACTCTTCTTTTTAGAAGACAAGCGTCTGAAATGGTATTGCCTTTCCTTAATTTGTACTATTTTTTCATTGTGTTGAATACTTATGTGGGTGAGTGTATCTGTAATTACTTTTTACTACACCGCAGGGTGTTCAAACACGCGGAGAGGATAAACGCTAGCAGGCTGATCATTGCATATCATTCATAACCATGAATGAAGGCTCAATGGACCAAGGAAAGAAAACCTACACAAACACAAGGATGACTATTGGAGACACTCAGGCCTGCTGCTTTGTGTTGATTGTTCAGAAGCTAGGGAATGTCCATTATATATAGATGCAGAGAAGCTTCGGCCGTGGTGAAGGTCAACCCCTATATTTTAATTGGAGGGCCAAGAGATAAGCTAAGCTGCAAATTATGAATCTGCGTCGAAAATTGCACCACATTCAGCATAGGGCAGGAGACGCCTACCCTAATGAATATGTTATTCTCACACCTCATCACTTGCTGAACTTGTAAATCATTTCCGTGAAAACAATCAAACGGTTTTCAGCGACAAGTGATACAAGGAACTAAACTGGGTTTCAGCTCTACATGGGCCAGAGTGGACTTGAGCAAATGTGTGTATGTGATGTGCCCCAACAGGGTAAACTTATTAAGATATACTCCAATCTTCATCAAGTTGCAGTTTTGAAACGTTGGCAGTTTTTCTAGCTGATGAAAGGAAACGATTTCCTTCCTGGACCATCGAGTCATGCACACGTTGGGTTAATGCGCAGTTGAACTCCGATGAAGAAAAATAGAAAGTATATGGCATAAAGGGGTCTAGACTTGTGCAATTTTGACATTTAGGGTTACCCAAATGCATGTGTTATGACTTCTGAAGCCAGACAGAAACTCCGATTATTTTTGGTTCTGTACATGATGCAAAATGGATGGATGGATGAATATAATGAAGCAAGTAATTGGCCTGCCTTGGAAATTAAGCTGGTGCCTACAGGTATATGTATGTATTGTTCGGTTGGTCCTGAAAAACAAAAGCTATCTAGCTAGTATGCAATGCAAATTAAGCTGCAGATAGCTTATTGTCTCCTCTCACTATCTCTCTATCACACATGGCAAGCAAGGGTGTCTGAGTGTGTGAATACAATACTAAACTAATCCAACCACTAAAGCAAATTAATTTTTATTTCGGTTGAGAATCGGGCACCTTCTAGGTCAAGAAAATTGGGCATGACATTTGCTAATTTTCTTGACCTAGGAGTGCCCCATTTCTCAACCAAAACGGAAATTAATCAACGTTTCAGGAGAAAGGGGTTATTTTAGAAGATCACAAGTAGCAGCAGCATCACTTGACAAAATCACAACTAACAGCAACAACTCGCAGATAGCAGCAGCAGCATCACTTGACAAGTAGTACAGCAGCAGCAGCATGCATGCACTGGTCCATGGCACAAAGTCCATGACCCAGAATAGAGCACTTTACTAAAAATGAAGAAGAAAAAAGGCATGCATGCACTGGTTGTAGCAAATCATCAGTTAATTAAGAATAGTTTTAGAGGTAACTAACTGAAACTATTTATCATGTTGACAACAGTAGCATGTGGACCTATCATGGTGATTTCATATCAAAATAGAGGAGTACTCCTGTTCATTTGGAGTACTCATACAACAATTGTTATGCATCAAACTTGGGATCAACAGTAGCATGTGACAAACAAATTATACATCAGGAATAAAGCATCAACTTTGTCAAGCGTATGAAATTGCTTAGGTTCAACAGAAAACAAAAATGCCCTGTCAATTTTCAATGCCCTGTTTAATTAACCGAACAAGTGTTTTTATAGGCATAATACAGCAGCACAGCCCCATAATGATACCACGGGCCCCCTGTCTCATTGTAAATAGACAAGTAGTACTGTCCATCATGTATTATCTAATACTGTATATTCTTGCTAGGAGGAAGACCAACTTTCTGGGTAACTAGTGTATAAACTAAACAGTATAGTCAATATCAGCCTGACAAAACAGAACTGAGTAAATTTTGATCAAATAGAGGATCGCTGCAAATCAACAAAAAGAAAATCTCATAAACGAATTACGTTCAATGCGAAGTAATTTTGATAAGTAAGGATTAGCTCGCTCCAATGGAAGTAGTATCGTTTGGTTCACTCATTTCAGCTGTGCTCTTAAGCATTCATAGTAAATATATATATAGGTGGTTCCACACCCACCATGAAAATCATACTACCATACCATCAGTACTAACCAAAGATTACACCAATTGTAAAAAGAGATAGAGAAAGCAGTAGCATCTATTGTGTTAGCAGTAGGACATCCAGAAGAGATAGAGAATATTGCCGATTATTTTTACAAAGCATACAACCTATCAGAAATTCCTAATTCTGTTTTTCTCATTGACAGTTAGTTTCTGGAGGGGGCAAGTCAATGGGAGCAGATTGTTGAGAAAGTTATTTTCACATGTTTTTCAGGAAAAAAAATCCATGAAATTTTGTGTGACAAATTAAACTGAACGCCGTGCTAATTTGGTGTCAAACTGAAGCCGTTTGCCTATCTGCACATAAATTGAGTAGTTTGAATTACTTTGAACTAGTTTTTGAGAGTGTGAGATCAAAATTCTGTTTTGATAATTTGACAAATTGCATCAGTCTCATAATTTGTAACGCAAAGGTGCAATGGATCCAAATAAATTCAGATGCAAAATGAGTACATAGGTGCCGAGGGGAGGAGAGGAGGAGAATTTAGATGCAAAAGCTCACCTTAGCAGCAGCTTGGATTCAATGGAGCTTGGAGGGGCGGAGACGGTGCCGAGGCCGTGGGGGCAATGACGGCGCTGCGCGGGTTTCTCCTCTCCTCTCCTCCTTGAGAGGAGTGTGGTGGGCTGCTGCAATGGAGAAGGGGCTAGGGTTAGGATGGATAGAAGCAAGCAGCCGAGGGGGGAGGGGGCAGCTCACCTGGCTTGGCGTCGAGGGAGAGGAGGAGCCGCTCTGCTTGCTTGGCGTCGAAGGGGAGGACTCGGGCGGGCGAAGGAGGAAGGGGGGATGGAGGCGTCCATCGGTGGTGGCTGGCCGGTGCTCCTCTCCTCTTGTAGCTGCAGCGGCAGGAGAAGAGCCCCTGCCCGCGGAGTGGAGGGGATCTTCACGCGGACGGGGATAGAGCTCGAGGTGGTCCGCGGACGGCGGCGCCTGGTCGTCGCGGCGGAGGAGGGCCGGTGGTCGCGGGGACGACGGTGGTCGCGGGGACGATGTCGGGGTTGCGGGGTCGCGGGAGAGAAGAAGCACGCGAGCAGCGGCGTGGTCGATGGGAGCAGCTCGAGCAGAGGTGGCGGCGGATCTGGCCGGCGTCGAGGGCGGCGGGGCGGCGGGGCGGCGGCGTCGGGAGAGGAGAGGGGAAGAGGATCGAGGGCGAGGGCTCGGGCGAGGGAGAGGAGAGGGGAAGGGGATCGAGGGCGAGGGCTCGGCCGAAGTAGGGGGGCACAATACTAATGGCGCACCACCCCACGGTGCGCCATAAGTATATACATGCTAATGGCGCACCACGGCCTGGTGCGCCATTAGTATTTTTTTATTTCCGCTCGAGCCAATAGGTTATCACCCACGTGACCTCATCCACATCAACTCCCCTCTACTAGCTCAACTGGTCAGGTGCCAGTTCTCACACCAGGAGGTCCTGGGTTCGATTCCTAGGCTCCACAAAAAAAAATTTATGCATTTTAAAATGCTGTTTCATACTTATTTGTTTTTAAATATGTTCAAACTTGTTTAAATCATAACAGTAATTTTTTTTATAAGACAGTAATATTTTTTTTATAAGACAGTAATTTTTTTTATAAGACAGTAATTTTTTTTATAAGACAGTAATTTTTTTTAAAAAAATATCATCAAACAGTAATGCCAGTGGAGCGGGGGAGGGTGCGGGGGGTCG